>NC_137024.1:20201569-20511569 GCF_032717465.1 Coenobita brevimanus | reverse complement strand
TAACGAAACCAAACCAAACCAAACACAACCTAACCTAAGCTAACCAAACCTAACCTAACCTAACCAGAACTAACCAAACCTAACCTGACCTGACTTGACCTAGCCTAACCTAACCTAACCAAACCAAATTAAATCTAAGCTAAGCTAAGCTAAGCTAACCTACCCCAACCTAACCAAACTAAACCAAACCTAATCAGACCTAACCAAAAACCAAACCAAACAAAACTTAACCGAACTTTATTAGACCTAAAGACCAAACCAAACTAAACATAACCAAACCAAACGAAACCAAACACAACACAAACCAACACAAATCTAACCAAACCAAACCTACACAAACCTAACCAAACACAAACTTAACCAAAAGAAACCAAACCAAACCAAACCAAACCTAACCTAACTAAATCACACCAAACCAAACCTAACCTAACCTAACTAAACCAAATGAAACCAAACCTAACCTAACCAAACCTAAATAAACCAAACGAAACCAAATCAAACCAAACCAAACCAAACCAAACCATACCAAAACAAACCAAACCTACCCAAACCAAACCCCAAACCTAACCCAATTTAACCAAACCAAAGTCAAACCTAACCAAACCAAACCAAACCAAAAATAAACCAAACCAAACCAAACTAAACCTAACGTAACCAAACCAAACCAAATCAAATCAAATCAAACCAAACCAAGTGAAACCAAACCTAACCTAACCAAATCAAACCAAATCAAATCAAACCAAAACAAGCCAAACCAAACCTAACCTAACCAAACAAAACCATGTCAGACCAAACTAAACCAGACCAGACCAGAACAGACCAGACCAAACCAAACCAGACCAGACCAGACCTAACCAAACCAGACCAAGTCAAATAAAACCAGACCTAACCGAACCTAACCCAACCAAAACCACCCTAACCTGACCTAAGCTTGCAATTCCGAAGTCCCTCGCCCTCAAAATAAATTCACCTGGTATTAGCAAAAATGGTTTAAGAAAAAAGAAAACATACCCGGGTTGAAGGGATTAATTCACTTATAATTATCAATTCACCTTAACTTGGCCCAGATTACCCATTTTCTCATCCTTTTGCAGCTTATTTCCGTAGCTGAGATGCAGGAAGACATTGCTACGGCTCTACATCCTCATCATAGCACTTCCTCATGACTAGCATTAATTTGTAGTGTTAATCTATTTCTCGTAGCTGCGTGACAGAAAGAGACATTACCACGGCTCTACATCCTTACCACAGCACTTTTTCATGACTAGCATTATATTCTAGGGCTAATATACTGTTACAGCTCAGCCTTCAAGATAGAGACACCCGGCAATTTTAGATGAAATAAAAAATAGAATGACGTATTATCTACTTCATTCTAACTAAATTCAAACAAACTTAGTTTAGGAAAACGCCAAGTAGGAAATGAATCAAGCTAAATGGAGCTCCTTTAACCACGAGAAACCTCTTAGAAGCTGGATAAATTGTCCCAGAGTGGCCATATCACAGCAGGAGTTATTGGAGTGAACTGGTTAAACTCTAAAAGTAACAACTTACTTTTTAAAGGATAACTGCTTAATTTTTTGTGCATTCTAGAAATCACTAATCGACTCAATATAACTTATGAGACTTTTCAAATCTAGGAAAGTTAGATAACTTAGACTTCATCAGATCCTTCACTATTATTATTCGTCTAAGTTCCATTACATTGTCCCGTGAGGTACTGAAAATGTCTTAATAATAATCATCATCATCATCATCATCATCATCATCATCATCATCATCAAATCTTACGTTGCTCCATGAGAAGCCTCGAAGCCTGGGGCTAGGCAAGTTGGTCCTGACATTTAAGATGACAGTGGGGCACTCACTGGAGGCCACGTCTCCGACAAGGGCAACGTAATTTCCAAACCACTTTTCACTGATTAAGGTTTAGCAAGAAGTGTTTCCCGGATCCAGAATCTGTACTGCGACCCGGATAGGTCTCAAAAGTTAATCGGTTGTTCCCCGGAACATGGGCTATCTACCAATCAAATTTGGTCCAAATCTCCCCTTTAGTTTTTTAATAATTCTGCCAAGAACAAATGAACAAACAAACAGGAGTGAAAACATACTTTCCTTGTCGGAGAGAACTAGGCAGCATTCAGAGAGAGCATACCTCCGCCAATGCCATTGCCATTAAAAAGGATCAGGATCCGCATCCGTGGCTATAGGATCCAGATCCGAACTCGGATCCGTCCCCTAAATTTAATCAATTCTTTCATGCTCCATGGCCTACCTTTTTACCAAATTTAATTGAAATTCACTGAGAACTTTTGGAGATATTGTGTGGGATACTCCGGATCCGGATCCGACCCAAAACTTAATCATTTCTTCTTTGGCCGATGGCCCACCCATCCACACAATTTCATCAAAATCTGTTCGTAACTTTTTGAGTAATCCTGCTAACCGAGACACAAACAAACAAACCGACGAAGAAACAAACAAACGCCGGCAAAAACATAACCTCTTGGCGGAGGTAATAATAATGAAGAGGTTATCACCTTCACTCCGATAAGGTATTTTATTTTGTACTACCGTCATCTCCAGACGATTCTGTTCAACCGTTGCCTACTATCGTCGGTTAAGGAAGCTCCCTAACACCTTTTCCTAGGCGACTTATTTTGATCATAACACATTACTGACATATGAACCAGCTGTATCCAAAAGTAAAAGGCTAACGAAGAGGTGCTAAGGAGCTTCTTTAACCCACGAGAATCAGGGCAGTTTCCATCATCCCCTTCCCTACTAGTGGTCTATCCTCTTAAAAAAAAAAAAAAAAAAGCCTGGGGGTGATTGAAAGTCACAGTATTGATTTTTTTTTTTAAACTACTGGATGCCTTATTAGGCTATAGTTCAATCACTTTAACTTGGCCCAAATTTTCATCCTTTTGTAACTTGTTTCACATCGAAAAAAGAAAAAACACTGCTGCTACTTCCCATCCCTTTTCATATTTCTTCGTGCCAAGCATCGCTATTTTAGAGGTAATCTATTGTTATACTTCAGGCTTCAAGATGGAGGGATGGGAATTTTAGGCTAAGTAAAAGTAAGTATAAGCTAAGTAAAAGTAAGTATAGTATACCACCATCACTTCGTATTACTTACACTATACATTACGCTGCACATTACACCTACTGGGTAATTCTTTGAATACATGTTATTCTAGAAACCATTAGATGATTTTAGTTATCTCAACAGAAACCTGGAAAGGGTAGATATAGCCTTGATTAACTCCACTGTTAAAAAAAAAAAAAAAAAAAAAAGTATCCAGAGTTGAATGAAATCGTCTGAAGGTTGTAAGAACTGAAAATGGCATCATCGTAGTGGACGGCTTAATCCCTGACGTTTTTATGCAGTAATATAAGTAAAATTCAACTTTCCGATTATTATTAAAGTCATTATACCCGACGGCCATCAAGTAGCTATTTAGAGATGGGTCTATGTTACCTAATATTTGTATCGGCCATTGTAGAGCTTTTTATCAGACGAAAATTCCTAGACCTTTAGCTCAGTTAACCACTAAGCACTGTAGTTAGACTGAAGGATTAATCTGACTAGTAATCAACGAGACTTATTACCAAGAGTGGATGACTGACTAGTAACCAAGAGACTCAATACCATACCTCATAACTAAGACTTAAAAAAAAAAAAAATCATCTCAACCATCACTTACTATTCAAGCCTCGATCGTTGCCTAGTTCCATCAAGTGAAAAAACAAAGCAGGATGTATTCTTCTGTCCTGCGTAACATCCTCTCCAATTCAGTTGTTTTTAGTGTACTTCTCATACCTCCAGCTGATTTAACTTAGTTTAGGGGGTGTTTATTCTTGTGACAGTTTAATGATGGCAATATCCAACCCCTCCATATCGAAAAGTCTCTCCTGAGTTGAATAAAATCGCCTGGAAGTAATAAGACTGAAATAAAAGTAATAAAGTAGTAGTAGTAGTAATCGGACTGAAGGGGTCAACTATATTCCTTGTACAATTCGCACATTATTTCATTGGCTTAACTATCTACCAAAGCTAATTCATACATATCACTCTATACCTTAGATGCTGTATACGATATAAAATAGTGACAGTCCAGTACTCTTATTAATAACCTTCATATAAAACACAAAAGATAATTATTCACACCAACACTCAACTTACATTTTCGTTACATAGTTCTTAATTCTTCACCAAATATTCTTCTGAAACTCGGGGTCCTTCCTTGCAGCTTAATCGTTTCACTTCAATCATTCAATGACGCATTTTTAGTCTTTCATTCGTGCTGCCTTCACACGATTTTATTGAGCTTAGAGTTAACTTCTGCTACAGATGTTAAGGAAGGCTGCATCTGGTCGCATCGAAAGGTCTCTCAGGCTGAATAAAATTGTCCTGAGATAGCAAGAACAAAACAGGCTACGAGCATGTCATCTGAAGAGATATTAAAACCATCAAGCCTACCAAATGTTGGCATTTCATTCAAGCAGGTTAACCCTCTCAATGTAGTTGGGTCTTACTTTTAATAATTCTTGCTGCCTCCAGGGGATTATATTGTTATTAAATGAAACCTTATATCAAAGGGAATTATGAAGGCTCAAACGCATCCTGTTCTTGTCTCTCAGGCTGAATAAAATCGCCTGGCGATAGAGAGACTACAGTCTAAAAAATGTCACCGTACAGAAGAGGTTAAATTACTTCTCAAAAAATAAATGCACGACCTCTGTACTCAATACGTCCATTCCCCCTCCCCCCCGAAAAAAAAAAAGTTTCTTACACTTCAGAACTATAAGAAGTAATTGTTCGTTGATAAACTGTAGTTTTATATTTGCTAACTGTAAACATCCTGCATCTTTTACGATATGAATATCATTAACCAGTGTCTGTACGAAGCTAAAGCCGCGACTGACGATACTACTAAGTTTACCTTAACATGTAACTGAAAATGAGGCCGTGTGAGCCACTGTAGAAAATGGCTTTTCAAGTTTACGCGTGGACTATTTCAAAACCGTGCCGCAGCAGCATCACTCTGTTGCAAAAACATTAACCCTTTTCTATCAACATACAACGATATTAAGCGACAGTGCACTATACCATAATACTCTTTTTCACTCTGAGACTATTTTGGGGGTATAATACATGTCACTGATTACAGTATTAAATGTCGTGTTTTTAACATACAGTTTCGTTTATATACGGTACTGTAGTTACCAAATAGGTAGCTTTATATATACTCTGCATATGTGGAAAACACTTTGCATATCAGTTTCAGTGGAAACAAAATTTTTACAAAAGAAGTGTTCTATAAAAATAAATAAATGAATAATAATAATAATAATAATAATAATAATAATCTCCACATAGGCCTATTTATGAACTTCATCTTACAGAGAAGTTTCCGACTATATACAGTAGTGAGCGTGATTCTCCCTTGTCTGTAGTGTGGCTGTCAGAGGCCCGGCAGGCCCGAGATTAAAAAACTTATCTTCATTAATCATGTGCCTGGGTGTGGCAGGGTAGTGAGGGGGGAGGGAGAGGGAGCCTAGCCTGGGTAGGGATTGGAGGGTTAACCTAGGCCAGGGTAGGGATGGGGGGGTGAACCTATGTCAGGGTAGAGATTAGTGGGTTAGCATAGGCCAGGGTAGGGGTTGGAGGGTTAGCCTAGGCCAGGGTAGGGATGGGGGGGTGAACCAGGCCAGGGTAGGGATGGGTGGGTGAACCTACAGTAGGCCAGAGTAGGGATAGGGTGGGTGAACCTACAGTAGGCCAGGGTAGGGATAGGGTGGGTGAACCTACAGTAGGCCAGGGTAGGGATGGAGGGGATGAACCTTGACCAGGGTAGGGATTGGATGGTTAGCCTAGGCCAGGATAGGGATGGGGGGGTGAAACTACAGTAGGCCAGGGTAGGGATGGGGGGGTGAACCTAGGCCAGGCTAGGGACGGGAGGATTAGCCTATGCCAGGGTAGGGATGGGGTGGTGAACCTAGGCCAGGCTAGGGACGGGAGGATTAGCCTATGCCAGGGTAGGGATGGGGGGGTGAACTTAGGCCAGAGCAGGCTGTGTTGTAAAGTGGTCACACAATGAACCCAGGTCAGTTGATGTAGGGTGCCAGTCATAGGTGGCTAAGGAGGGATAACATGGAACACTGAAGGAATCATATATTATAGTCACTGATGGTCACAAAAGACGAGATTACGGAAGCGTTCGATGTAGATAAAATAGTTCGTTGTGAAACAAAAAAAATGGCAGCCAAGAAGAATGAAAATATGAATAATAATAAGAAAAAGGGAAAAGAAGAAAATAGGAGGAGGAGGAGGAGGAGGAGGATAAGGGGGAAGAGGAAGAAAAGAAGAGGAAGGAGGAGGAGGAGAGAGAGAAAAAAAAGAGGAAGAAGAGGTAAAATAAGGGACACACAATGTCAATGAAGAGAACAAAGCCAAGAGAGAATCAAAGCTGGAATAACGCTGGTGCTGATGATGATGATTATAAAGAACCCCAAGAGAAGAAATCAAAGGACGAAAAATCAATAGACACTTCTAGCAAAGACAGAAACTCTGAAAGAATTTATTAGAAGGCAAGAAAAATGAATATTATTTTGGCGATCAGATTGTGGACTGGAAGGGAAGTGAGGTAAGGAGGTAGTGATGTGAGGAATTAGGGAGCAAAGAATAGTTAGGAATGTGTCAGGGCGAGCATGATCATCCCTGCACTACGAGAGGTCTCATATAAAAGAAGACAAATTCAAATTACTCAGTTTTTAAAAAGTACTAATCGGGGTAATAGCGACACACCAATACCATCCCTACGAGTGGACTGCACCAGATACGTGAAAAATATACATACATAATGGGGTTATGAATACTTTCTAATCCTTTCTCATGAAAAAAGAAAGGATCCAAGAGTTAGAGCCTGCTGATTTTCTTCTAAATAAAACTGAATTAAGACAAAATCTGAAATCAAAGTTCATTCAGAGTATCTGAATACACTGTTTCCCAGAATAAAATTAATGTAAAGTAAATGAGACAGACTATAGAAGACAGTTTCAGAGCAGACCAGTTGCATACAAGAGAGTATCGGCTACCCTCGCATAAGAGAACTAGACCAAAACGTGCTGAAAAAATTGCTTTAGACAGGTGCTGCGTGACCTTCAAGTGGATGGGAAGCCTGCAAAGATCAGGAGAGCAGTGACCAGAATGAGTCGAATAAATACATCTGTCTGTATCAAGATTACCACAAAAAAAGCGTCGGCGTACACAAAGGGCTACACGGAGAGTTAAAGGAAAATTACGTTTAAGAAATGGAAATGAAGGGTAGAGTGGGATGAAATCGTGAACTGTCGAGAGATTTTGATTTTGGCTCTCATAAATTCGACTTTCGTTGGAAGGCGATACCTCTTCAAGTTCCCAGTTTTATTTATTTACTTAATCTCATCAGCCATTATGCAGTTTCTTTTTTTCTTGGTATCTCTAAAAGTTTTTATTCAGTTTAGGAGGGACGTTGTCAGTCGGAGGGGTTAGGTAAAGCCTTTATTATTCCGTCGTCATCAAGGTTCATCTTATTTTTATACAATATCGTTTGGTGGTGGCCTGAACAATATGAATAATTCGTCATCGCAGTGAAGAGGCTGGCCCTTTTACTACGATGACGTATTTTGTATTTGACTACTGCTACCTCGGGAAGATCTGATTTACCCCTTCAGTTCCATGATAATTTTTTTTTTTTTTACTTCTCCTATCTTGAGACGATTTTACCAAGCTTAAGAAGGGTGTCACCTTGTAAAGGGGTTGATGAATATTTAACCCCTCCGGACCGAAAAGCTTACCCCGGCTCGAATAAAACCGTCTGGAGAAAGCAAGCTTAAAATACAAAATACAAATCCGGATTAAATAGGTGAAGTTTAAGAAAGGACTGAACGCAGAGGATTAAGGTACAACCTCTGCCAAATCTTTTATCAGTAGAGGGTTTTCTTAAGCTGAATAAAATCGTCCGGCAGTAGCAACAAATAAACAAATCGTCGTACTGAGGAATAAAGTTCTGGAGAGAATAACGGAAGAGTGGGAGGAATGGAGGAGAATGGGAGGTAAATGGTGATTTTGGGAAATCTGGGACAACATGGAATGATTTTTATGACAGAATGGAGGAGAATGGATGTTTGGGGAGTCTGGGAGAGAATGGAGAGTCTTGGCACAGAATGGGGGGGAATGGAGAGTTCTGGGATTATGGGAGGGAATGGTGATAAAGAAGAGAGCTTTGAGAGAGAGAATAAAGAAGAATGAAGACAATTCAGAAAGTCTGGGAGGGAATGGAGAGAGAGAGTTCGAGGGGATGAGGAGAGAGCTTGGGAGGGAAAGGAGAATGGAGAATTTTGGGAGAGGAAGAAAACATTCTTTTTTAAGAGAGAGAGAGAGAGAGAGAGAGAGAGAGAGAGAGAGAGAGAGAGAGAGAATGGAGAGTGTCTGTGAGAAAATAGAGAAAGTCTGGGAGAGAATGGAGTGAGTTTTGGAAATGTGACTCACCATACCTTTCTATGTATTCTGCCTAACCCTGCCTCTCTGTCTTCTGCCTCACCAATTTTCTCCCTCTTTATCTTATGCCTCACAAATTCTCTCTCTCTCTCTCTCTCTCTATCTATCTCCATCTTCTTGCATCACCCTACCTATGTATCACCCTACCGCACCCAGTCCCTTTCCCTTCTCTTCATACTTTTTCCTCTCTCCTAGTTCCCGCCTCACTCTCTCGCTACCCTACCCTACCCTTCGTTTCTTTCTTCCTACTTCACCCTAACTGTCTATTCCTACTTCATTCTGCATCTCTCTCTTCCTACCTCATTCTGCCTGTATCTCTCCCTGCCTCACTCAGCTTCTCCCTCCCTATCTCTCTTTTTCTGCCTCACCCTGCCTCTCTCTTACCTCCCCTGCCCCTCTCTCTTTTTTTGCCTCACCCTGCATGTCTCTTTCTGCCTTCCTCCCTCCTCCCCCCCCTCTCTCTCTCTCCTGCCACACCCTGCCTCACTCTGAATCTTTCTCTACACCTCAGCCTGCCTCTCTATCTTTTGTCTCCCTGCCTCGCCACCTCCACTTCCCTTTTCATAACATCCACGTCTCTTTCTTCCTGTTTCAACCTCCCCCACCTTCTCTCTCTCTCTTTTTTTCTCTCTTGCCTATAGATTTCTTTTTCTGTCGTACCCTACCCCTCCCTGCCTAACCCTATCTCACTCTCTTCCTACTTTATCCTGCCTCACTCTCCTCACCAAGCCTCACTTTCTCCCTCACCCTGCCTCTTTCTCTGTTCCTGCTCTCTCTCTCTCTCTCTCTCTCTCTCTCTCTCTCTCTCCCTCCCTCTCGCCTGCCTATGATTAATGACTGCTAATGTAGTTTCTCAGGGGAATGTGCTGAAGGTAATTACACTTCTCTCTCCTTAATGGCGCCAGCAGAAACGTGGGCGAAGCGGGAGATTGCACTTCATTTCCTCGCTCATCACCATACGGAGGGACGTGTGTGGGGTGTGTGGGGGGAAGTGAATGGGGCGTGTG
The DNA here is from genome assembly GCF_032717465.1 of Coenobita brevimanus. Classification (NCBI taxonomy): domain Eukaryota; kingdom Metazoa; phylum Arthropoda; class Malacostraca; order Decapoda; family Coenobitidae; genus Coenobita; species Coenobita brevimanus. The sequence continues at coordinate 20,502,014 of NC_137024.1, read as the reverse complement.
TAGGGGGATGTGTGTGGGGTGTGTGTGGGGGGATGCGTGTGTGGGGAAGTGTGTGGGGTGTGTGGGAGGAAGTGTGTGGGTGTAGTGTGGGAGTGGTGTGGGAATGTAGTATGAAGGTGTACTGTGGGAATGTAGTGTGGGGGTGTAGTGTGGGGGTGTAGTGTGGGGTGTAGTGTGGGGGTGTAGTGTGGGGATGTAGTGTGAGGTGTAGTGTGGGGATGTAGTGTGAGATGTAGTGTGGGGATGTAGTGTGGGATGTAGTGTGGGGTGTAGTGGGGGGGTGTTGTGAAAGCGTGTAGTGTGGGGTGTAGTGTGGGGGTGTTGTGAAAGCGTGTAGTGTGGGGTGTAGTGTGGGGGTGTTGTGAAAGCGTGTAGTGTGGGAGTGTAATGTGGGGTGTAGTGTGGGGATGTAGTGTGGGGATGTAGTGTGGGGGTGTAGTGTGGGGGTGTAGTGTGGGGGTGTAGTGTGGGGGTGTAGTGTGGGGGTGTAGTGTGGGGGTGTAGTGTGGGGGTGTTGTGTGGGGGTGTAGTGTGAGGGTGTAATGTGGGGGTATAGTGTGGGGGTGTAGTGTGGGGGTGTAGTGTGGGGATGTAAAGTGGGGATGTAAAGTGGGGATGCAGTGTGGGGATGTAGTGTGGGGATGCTGTGTGGGGATGCAGTGTGGGGATGCAGTGTGGGGATGTAGTGTGGTGGTGTAGTGTGGGGATGTAGTGCGGGGGTGTAGTGTGGGGGTGTAGTGTGGGGGTGTAGTGTGGGGATGTAATGTGGGGGTGTAGTGTGGGGATGTAGTGTGGGGATGTAATGTGGGGATGTAATGTAGGAGTGTAGTGTGATGGTGAAGTGTGGGGATGTAGTGTGGGATATAGTGTGGGAGTAGGGTCGGGGTGTAGTGGGAGTGTAGGGTGGGAGTGTAGCGTGGAGTGTATGGGAAGTGAATGTAAGAAGTGTGATGGGGGAGATGCATCTAGTAGAAAGATAGAATATGACAGAAATACGGGTAAAACGGAAGAAGTAAATCACGGACAGACAAACACAAGATCGAACAAAGGTATAGAGACTGAGAAAGACACATAGATAAGTAGTTCAGTCGCTGAGACAGGGAAATAAGTAGATAAACAGGTAGACAATCAGACATAAGTTGATTGGTAGAAATAAATGTACAGATAGACAGTAGTCCTGGGTAGTAATATCAGTCCTCAATCTGCTTCAAAACTCCTAATACCATAGTTTCGTGGTCCTAAGAAGCTGACTAGCAAATACTCCTTACTAGTTTATTTCTGCATAGGCACGATGACCGCTTCAGTAGGATTACATTTTTAAATATATCTTGGCTGTCTTCAAGCGATTTACTTAATTTCGGATGGTTACTGAACTTGGATGTGTTATATGCAGCCTTCATTAATTCCTTCAAAAAGAGGGGGCCCCATAATTTGAATAACATTGGAACAGAATGAAAAGGACATCGTAGGGCTGAAAAGACTTATAATACAGCTTAAGGAATTTACAGAATTTTAGCTGATTTAACAGATAAGATGTATTTAATTAAGATAAAATTAGGGTGTAATATTCAAAATTAATTTCCAAGAACGAGGTTTTAATAGGAAGCCTTTTTAAGCCACGAAAAAATGGTTCCCTCTTAGGTTTGTATATCCTCCCCAATACAAAGCAACTTCACTGTTTTATTCTTGTTTTCGTCGAAGGTTTATATTTAGTCTGTATTCATAGCATTAGTTGTAAAAGCCAATAACCCCTTCTATTTATGCTATCTACATACAACCAGACGCCTTAATCGCGCAAGGGATGGCCTTAAACAAATCGCCTCCATGTCACTCTGACCTCCAGCATCTGGCTGTCCTCTCTCCAACTTCCACATCCTCTCTCATAAACCTCTCCACACCTCATAGTAAAAGGGGATAGTAGTGTTCTGAGAAGACCCCTCAATACCTCTGCTACTACTGATATATTTTCGATAATAGATACTACCATTCCACTGGGTGTGATTTATGTAGTTCTAATATTGACACAGGTTAAATGATTAGCATAACAGAATATTAATTCGCCATATTCATAAAAAACTATCAATAATGAGGTGGTACAAAGCCTCCTAAGCCTACAATAACACTGCCCTTTCTGAGTTATGTTCTGGTATGTCAGTGCGTTGATATGCTAAATATAATAAACAAATTAATGAGTAAATAAATAAAAGTGTGCACGTAATTCACAAATAATATTTTGGGGGTTCGGAAAAATGATTCTTCAGAGATGGCGGTCATTTTGTTATGCAATAAAGTTATTAGTTCCTACTTACACTATTTCCACTTTGCATGGTGAAATTCATCTTCAAACGTGTTATGCTGATGAGCAGAATAATACTGGTTAATGGCAACTGTATATATTTGCATTTTTCTATACTCAGTTCTCCTATAAGTACTGTATATAAAAAAATCATGGACTTTTTCTATAACCTTTCCCCCTATAGGTACAAAAAAAATCGAAATGTCTTTTTCTATGACCTATCCCTCCAATAAATGAAAAAATAATATATATGGTGTTCTATTATAACCTATACCTCAATTTGTATATAAAAATCATACCTTTTTTTTTTTTATAACCCATCCTCCTATAGGAACAGAAAAATATGACGTTTTCTATAACCCAAACCCCCTATAGAGTAAAAAAAAAAATTCATATACGGTAGCCTGTATAACCTACTCCCCCAATAATACGAAAAATTAAACCGGCCCCTTTCTACAACCAATCCCACATAACAAAATCATATGGAACTAGGTGACTGAATCCACTCCACAATCACGTGAGAAGCACACCATACAACTCTAATAATTCTCGGCAAAGGCCTTGAAAAGTGAAGCGAAGCAGTGTTGTTTGATGCTGCACTTCACCTTTCGAAGTTTTTTGTTCTCTCAAAGTGATAGGTAATGGGTAAATCTTTAAGAATTCCAAGACAACATAAATAGGAGAAAGAAGTCACAGCCTCCTCAAATCGCGCCCTAATAGTACCAGTTTGCCTTAACGACCTTCGTCTAATCACCTTGGATAAATCTAGGCCTCCTACCTCACTTACTGAAATCTTACTCAGTTAATGGCTATTTGCATTAATGTTCTCTTTGAAGTAAACATGTATAAATCTAACTAATCTAATTAAGAACTAACCAAGCCAGTATCACCTGTGCGACTAGCTAATCTAACAAACTAACCACTAAGTCTCACCTGCACGACCGTTTCTGGAGCTCTCAGGCAGAATGGATGGCGTGTCTGAGAATGTGACGCCTGGGGAGCTCGGTTTGGGCTCATCCACGCCTAGCACGATGCCGGGACTACGCTGCTGGGGGACAGGGCTGGGCAGGGGAGGCACATTGGACTCCTGGGACCCCGAGGACACCGTGATAGCTAAGGAACCCCCCATGGAAGTCACCTCTCTAAGGCTGGGATTTCGTTTCCTCTTGGGTGGGAGGTCCTGAGGTGGTTTGGGAGGAAAGATATAGGTGGTGCCGAAGTTATCCAGGCCAAGAGCCGTCTCCTCCTCCTCCTCCCTGCCTCTCAATCTGCTCCTGCTGCTTCCCCCCATACCCCCTCCTGTCCTCCCCATGCCCCCCAGGCTGTAACCCCCAGCCATCCCCATATCGCCATCGTCGCAGAAAAGTTCGTCGTCCATGTCCGTCTCCGTCACCTCCAGACTCATATCGGACCTGCGGGAGAACCAGAGGGACAGGTGAGTCTGTGTGATCTTTGCAACAGGTAGGCAACAGGGTGTGACTGTCCACTGAAATATTTGATATTCGTATTCTTAAAAGAAATACCCCCAGTTTCTTACCGTTGTTTGTAGAACCTTTTAGTGACTAGCACCATATTCTATCATTAACCTAACGTTGCAACTTAGCATTCAAGATTGGGAGGTGGCAATTTTAGGCCAGGTAAGAGTACAAAGAGTATAGCCTAGTTAGGATCGTATTGAATCTCTGACATCATAGGTCTGTTGTGCAAGTGTTTATCCAGTTAGTAATATGCAAGAAAATGTGATAAAACCTGCTTTCATAATCAAACGTTTCCGTAACCTTCTCTCTTCTCTGTTAATTACAGTCGCGTTCATGAGTCCCGACACACAAGTGGACGTGTTGTCTATTGTAGTGCTAACTGCTTTTGGAATATGGAACTTTTGGCTTACTGCTCGATACCCTGAATATAATTTGACATGGTAGCAAGTGAAATAGTTCATCATCCTACCAGCTGAGGACACACCAGCAGACAACACAACTACATGTGTACTGGGACCCATGAACGCAACTGTACATCCTCCCCAAAGCCCCCTTAGGGTAAGATGGTCGTGAAAATGAGAGACTTCTGAAGAAACACATGCATCTACAAATCTGGTGCCTCAAAACATATACTACCCAGTAAGTGATGGCGGACATAAGGGATGCTGTGGTTGAACCAGTGTCGAATACTAGTATGCTTGCACCCAGTCGGCTTAAAGCGGGCCGATTACACTTCGTTCACAGACTAAACACACATCCAATGCCACTACAACACTACAATTACACTCACAAGCACTTATCCTACATACAGTCTCTACCAGACAGCCTAAGCCACTGGGTAGAGATACATTGGCTGTATAGTCCCTGCTTCGGTAGGGATAGGCCGGTCCTGCACTGGACCTCAGTGGATGATTTTTCTTTCGATTTCGAGCTCTAATAATTACCAGAGATAATATTTTCACTTATAATCACTGCATCTCCCGTATATCACAATGTTTCGTCCATTTTTCAGAATGATATGTACCGATATGGGCCAATACTTTTGGGGGGTTGTACTTCTCATGGTCCATTTTCTTTTCACTTCCCTGAAATGTGTGATCATTATAACAACATTTAAAAAGTACTGAGCATCAGTCAATGGAAAATCATTAGAAGAATCAACTGAGATATGTAGTGTATGTTCATTGTCTGTTCAATGGATCTGAGTGATCTGTGGAATCCACGGCAACCAAAATTTTTAAAATATAACAGACGTATTAATCGTTTATCGTCTTCAAACAAGTATAAACACAATTTGAATGTAAACTGATGTTCGACAAGAAAGTATGACCTGAGAATGCGGTTCGGAATGTAGAGTAGAAGACCCAAAACTGTTTTCCTTGTCGAGTTGTGATGTCCAAGTCAGTAGGGTTTTGTTGATCCAACCGTGTCGAGTGAGATCTAGTCCACAGCCACACAGGTGAAGGTGACATTTTAATCCGTACAAGGCAGGAGCGGCTGCGTCCCGCGCCTGACAGTTCCACAGCTAGAGCTGGAGGACAGCGTGGTGTGTGTGTGTGTGTGTGTGTGTGTGTGTTCACGGAGCGGAAAGATCCAGGATGCGGCTGTGTGTGTGTGTGTGTGTGTGTGTGTGTGTGTGTGTTCTTACCTAATTGTTCTTACCTAATTGTATCTTTACAGGAATGAGTCAAGCTCGTACTGTCCCGTGTCTTAAACCATATTTATCGTACATATCCTTAAATTTGTGAATTGTTTTGGCACACACTATTTCATTCGGTAGTGCATTCCATTGATCAATTGCTCTGTTTCGGAAACTGAATTTCCTTACGTCTTTATCACCTCTCTTCTTATGCAGTTTTTTTGCAGTGTCCTCTTGTTGATGCTTCCCCATATGTTAAGTAATCATTTATGTCTATTTTCTCCTTCCCTGATATGCACTTATATAGCATTATCATGTCACCTCTTTTCCTTCTCTCCTGTAGTGTTGGTAGATTCAGTTTATTTAGTCTTTCTTCGTAGCTTAGGTCCCTTAAGCTTGGTATCCATCTTGTAGCGGCCCTTTGAACTTTTTCAATCTTGTCTGTGTGTTTTTTGAGATGAGGACTCCAGACTACTGATGCATATTCCAGGGTTGGTCTAATGAATGATGTTATTATCCTTCTTAGCATGTCTTCATTTATGTATGTGAATGCTATTCTCATATTTGCAAGCAGTGTATACATGTTCCGTACCTTCTCGCTGATGTGGTCAGCCGGAGATAGTCTGTTATTGATAATCACAACTAGGTCTTTCTCTCTTTCTGATGTGTATAGGGTTTTATTTCCTAACTTATTATCCCAATCAGGTCTTTTTCCACTTTTACCAAACTTGATTACATGACACTTGTCCACATTGAATTCCATTTGCCATGTACTACTCCATTCATGAAGTTTATTTAATTCTTCTTGTAGCTCTTTACAAGAGTCTGTGTTAGTAATTCTCCTTTGTATTTTTGCATCATCTGCAAACATATTCAGATAGCTCTCATTTCCAGTGTTACTGTTTATATCATTTATATACACTAAAAACATGATTGGTGCCAGCACTGAACCCTGTGGTACTCCACTAGTCACTTCTTTCCATGATGAGTAGTTTCCTCTTAGTAGGCTACTGTTCTCATTTCTCTTTTTATGAGAAAGTCTTGCATCCAACAAAACAGTTTGCCTCGAATTCCTCCTTGATGGTACAGTTTCCATAAAAGTCTTTGGTGTGGTACTGTGTCAAAAGCTTTCTTGAAATCTAAATAGATAGTGTCCACCCATCCTTCCCTTTCCTGTATTGTGTTTGTTACTCTGTTCTAGTAGCTGAACAGATTAGTAACACATGATTTTCCTTTTCTGAAACCAAACTGTCTTTCTGTTATCATACTGTGTTCTTCTAGATGATTTACCCAAGCTTTTCTTATAAGCTTTTCTAATACCTTGCTTACAACACTGGTCAGTGATACTGGTCGGTAGTTGAGTGGATTTTGTCTATTTCCTTTCTTGAATAAGGGGACAATATTTGCTTTTTTCCAAATATCAGGTAGTTTACCTTGACTCAAGGATTTCTTGAAAATTAAAAATAATGGTTTACTTAACTCCTTTGCACATTCTCGTAGTACCCAACATGAAATTTCATCAGGACCACTTGCTTTTCCTCTGTCTAGTCTACTTAACTCCTCCTGTATTACTTTTTCTGCTATTTGTATATCTGGTAGTATGTGTGGACATGCATGTTCCACATAATCCCTCTCAAAATTTTTTTCTTCTACAAAAACTAATTGGAAATTCTTATTTAGAACAAATATCTTTCTCTTATGTATAGGTGATTCCCTCGTCTGTAATGGATTGTATTATATCTTTTACTTTGGTTTTGCTTCTGATGTAGCTGTAAAACAGCTTTGGTTGATCACTACTTTTATTTATTATATCCTCCTCAAACTGTTTTTGGGCTTCCCTCCTTATTCTTGTATAATCGTTTCTTGCCTGTTTGTAGTTATTATACACCCTTTCACTATTGTGTCTTCTGTATCTATTCCACAACAAATCTCTTCTTTCTTTTGATTTTTTACATTCTGTACTGAACCATTTCTGTATTTTCTTATCTGCTTCTTTGTGCTTTAGGATGTACTTCTGGACTCCTATTTCATAAAATTCACAGAATTTTTTATATACAGCATTTAAATCTTGTCCTCTAAGCTCATTTTCCCAATCAACTTCTAAGAAATACTTCTTTAGGTCTTGATAATTTCCCTTTTTATAGTTTAGGCTCTTTTTGTAACTGTCATTGCTGTTAACTATGTCATATGCTATCCTGAAGTTATAATTTAGTAATGCATGATCGCTTTTGCCGAGTGGAGGGTGATATATTAAACTGTCAATATCATTTTCTTGCCTAGTAAATATTAGATCTAGCACTGAAGGTACATCAAGTCCTCTTTTTCTGGTGGTTTCCCTCATATGTTGCGTTAGGAAAAATTCTTGCACGAGATCCAAGAGCTTTTGCTCCCAACAGCTTTCTTGGCTTCCAATTTATATTTTTATTAAAATCCCCAGTTGGTATAATTCTTTCCGATTTCTCTTCCATTTTATGTAGTAATGATCTTAAACTCTGAATTGTACTCTCTGCCAGGTCCTCATATTCATCTCTTTCCCATGTGTTTGATCTGGGTGGCATGTACAAATTGGCTACAATTACTTTCCCTTCAGATGTGTTGATCTCTACTGCAATCAGTTCTACTTGTGATGGTATATCTGTTTTATTTCATTGACTTTTAGATTTTTCTTAGTTAATATTATAATTCCTCCTCCTTTTTTTTTTTTAAATTTTTGTCTCTTCTCCATACATTGTATTCCTCTAAGTTTAGTATGTCATTGGATATCCTTGGTGTTAATTTTGTTTCAGTTAGGCATATTATTTGTGGTTCATTTTCTCTTACATAATCATTCATCTCTAGTAATTTAGATACCATTCCATCCACATTTGAGTACATCAACTTTATCATCTTGTCTATATACTTGTCATGACATGGTTTTACTACCTTCCTCCTTTTTATTCCATTCTGTTTGTGTACCACTTTCGTACCTGCAATCTTATTACTTTGCAAAAAAAAATTCTTCTTCTCCTCCTCTGATCTTCCCTCATTTTTTGTTTTTGCTTCCTCCCTTTTCTCTTTCAGTAATTCCAGTTCCTCTTGTGTTAGGCATCTTTTTATCCATACATTTTTGAACTCCTCTTTTTCCATAAGATTCTTTGCATTTTTTAGTATCTCTTCCACAGTGTTTACACTCTGGAAAGTCACCTTTAGAGGTCTCGTCTTGCTTTTCTCGTATTTCCCTAACCTTTTGTGTTCCTCTATGTCTTTACCACAGATTTCCTCTGATACTTCTTTCAGTAAGCTCATTACATTTGCCATCTCCTTTTTGTCTCTTGTGATCTTGTTTTTTACTTCTTCCTCTTCTATACCAGTGATTACTATAGATTTGTTTATATCTACTGAATCTCTGACTAACTTTGGATTGTTTTGGATTATTCTTTTCACTTCCTTTTTAATGCTTTTTTCCTCCACCCTTGTTTCTAAGTCTTTCTTTACTTTCACCATTTCAGCATACGTGGTTTCCACATCATTTTTGTAGCTTTGCACAGCTTCATTCACCTGTGTTATCTTCTCCTCAATATCACTGCTCTGGTCTATAAGACTGCTTACTTGCCTAATTGTCTCTGTGTCATTTTTGAACTCTTCCATAACACTCTCGTGATTGACTACTGTACTTGCCATTTCACTCATTTTCTTCCTAAGTGTACTCAATTCCACTGTTAGTTCACTGATGGTTGTGTCTTTCTTGTTGGCCTCCCTTCCTAGTTTTTATATTTCTTCCTTTTGCAAGTGCATCTGCTTCTTTATTTCATCAATTTCATTTTTGAAAGCCATTTCTAGTTTGTGTACACGTTCAACCAGTCTATTGTGAGTCTCCACTTCAACCAGTTCTTGGTAGAAATCTTCATTTTGCTTTCTGCCTTTATCCCTTTTCTTTTCCAAATTTGCTTTATTAAAGTATGTATCCATATTGCAATACAGAGTATGTACAGAGTATGTACTTACATTCCCCGTGCTGCTGTGTGTGTGTGTGTGTGTGTGTGTGCCTAACGTTTGCGTCTTTGAAACTTATGGAAAAAGGAAGAAAAAAAGATAGCACTATTAAACTGTGTATTTCGCTCAGCGTGTAATGTATGCCCACCATCTATCTATCTATCTATCTACATTTCTATCTATCTATCTATATAAATATATATATATATATATATATATATATATATATATATATATATACACAGTAGAGTCAACTTAAACATGATGGCATAACAAGATATTTTATTCTCCACGCCATACCCGAAATAAAGATGATCTATTCCTTCCACGGCTCGTAAATGAAGTAAAAGTGGTCCAGGATGGTAGTCTCGTAAGTTTTGGAGTCTCTGAAATTCCTTTTCTTTAGTGAATTATATTGCATTCCATGCCTTTGTATTTTTAAGTAAATTATCTACAGATTTCTAAGATCAACATAATTTACATAAAAATAATATATGATTCATTCGTATCCTTCACCGCTAGCATTTGATTACTATCACGTACGTCGTGTATTTCATATTAATATCGGCATGGTTGGCTACTTTAAGCGGTAGCAACAATACATCCAATCTGCTCGGTTGTACAATCGCCCCTCTCTTTCCTCCCTATTTCCCGAAACAAGGATGTTGAAGTCCAGGAAGAGGACAGCTTCAACGCACAGTTAGCAATGCGCACATCCAGATGAGTGTGGTCATAACAACACCATCATCTACTACTACGACTCCTGCTGCCGCTGCTGCTGCTGACTTGACAGAACTTCATCAGTAACACAATAAGGAAGACCAAGGTGTAAACAATATATATATATATATATATATATATATATATATATATATATATATATATATATATATATATATATATATATATATATATCGCTGAGGAATAAGCGTAAACAAGTCGCCTTTGCTGACACTGTTTTCAAGGCGCCACGGCCAGGCTGGTGGCCTCTCTCGTGGTGGCAGGAGGCGGCGGTCAACACAAAGCGGCCAAGTTATTTTCTTTAAAGCTTTTAGCTATCTCCAGGAGTTTTATTTTTTTATTTTTTTTCTATTTTTTGCGTAGGAACCATTTTAAAATGTAGAGGTTTGATACGCCTTTCATTAACCCCTACAAAACATGATCAGTGAACAATGACTTTTGAAACTTTGTTATCTGCAAAGCCCACCAGTCTTATCAGAATATTGTGTATAAACTTCGTAATTCTTCGACCAAAAGTGAAGCGATATTCCCGACTGAAACTGTACATTGTTCCACAGAGTTGCTGCAGGATTGTCATATGGTTAACCGAGAATTCATTTTTTTTTCTATTCTCATGTCAGCGTGTCGAAATTAAGATACATCTAAAAATGAAACAGTACACACACACACACACACACACACACAAAAGGCCACATTTTTCCGTCTGACACAAAGCTCCCTGTGCTAATGGTTGACTTACTATACAGGCGCCCTAATCAACGTGCATCTTCGGACTCATTTGTACTCGCATATTTTTCTAGCACAAGGCATTGATGAGCGGGGTAGGGGGGGGAAGAAATGTGAGGGCGGACCGAGGGGGAGGGGGCATTAGAGGGGGACTTGAGGAGAGGGCTTTTGCTGCTCATTACTATACTGCACAAACACGGGGCCGAGGGGAAGCGCGGGGGATTCAAATGGCATGCAAATGTTGGTGCCTGACTTTCAGCGCACATCATGATTAAGCAACACTTCCCTTTGCTTCACTTTTACTTATTTTCCAACCACTTATCTATCCATCTCTGTATCTATGTCTATTTTTCTACTTACCTACCTACCTACCTATCTATCTATCTGTTCCGGACGACAATATGAGGTATTCAATGAAATTTCTGATGGTCACATACTGTACAAGTGGCAAATAGAAGATGGAATATGATGGATTTTTGATCACCAAAAACAAGTGGCAACATCTGAAGACTTCTTGACTATAAATCAAACAGCACTTGGCATAATAATAAAAGTGAGCATTGTAATAAACCTGAATACGATATATAACATAAAGACACTTGAGTTTTCCCGTTAATTCAGAGTAAATTCATTCAGTTATATGTTTAAACGTAACTGATGATGAAATGGTAAAAACTTAAAATGAAGAAGATGCATGTAAAAGCACAAAATTCATTACACGTTAGTAACAGCAGACTTCAATGTAACTAAGTGCAAGACAAACGTAAATGATCAAAAAGCTTGATAAAAATGCTATGGGAATTTAGAGAAAGAAGAGTCTTAGGTTGACTGATTACTTCTTCCAAGAGGAATATGGAAGTGGGCTTGGAAGGTACCAAAGAATGAAACAAAAAGATGGAACTGATTACCTCCTCGCTGATAAAACACATACTGAAGACTGAAACAAAACTGAAGACAGTAAATGTGGGAAGCCGTCATAGAATAGCGTAAGGTCAGGTAATATATCTCAGTAGAGACAGGATTCGGCTTATGCAAAGGAAATAGCCAAATCTTGTAGTTATGACACAAAATCACTTGAGCATTCCCCGTTAATTCAGAATAAATTCATTCAATTTTGAAGCAGATTGGCAACAAAGAACTGATGAATGAAATTTCTACAAGAACAGCAAGCGAAACTTCTAGAAGAAGGCTGGCGATAATGAAAAAAAAAAAAAACTATCAAAGTGAACAGAGGAACTTCTAAAAAAAACAAAACAAGGAGGGTGGGAGGGGGGAGGGGATGATGACCGTAAGATCACAGGGAAGTATTATCCTTCGCATCCCATAAGTTGAGATCTATACATATTTTCATTGGGCAAGGAAGCTCTCTAGCCCATTATATTTAGCAATTTACTTTTGGATAAGACTGATTAATATCCTTTCTTACGCTATTTACGCAGAACAGGCTATGGCAACTGAAGGGTTTATGGAAGAGAGAAGAGGACAGTAAGATGTAATAATCAAAATAAATTGCTTAGAAAAAAAGTGTTAAGGACATCAGGGTGTATCTCATAACCACCATCCTCTGCCAGGACACACCATCCTCCTCCCTTCCGTATCCTCGCACTTTACTGTATTTCCTCACCCATTTCTCAGAGGAGGATGGGAAAAATTAAATATGTGCTTAAATGTTGAGATGAGATAAGCGAAGGGTGTGTTTGCCAGCGAAAAAAAAAAGGTGTCATGAAGAGTGAGGTATTCATATTTGTATGTAACTGAAATGTGTGCTTGTAAGTAGAAGTAAAAAGTGTGTGTGTGTGTGTGTGTGTGTGTGTGTGTGTGTGTGTGTGTGTGTGTGTGTGTGTGTGTGTGTGTGTGTGAAGTAGTAGTGGTGGTAGTAGTAGTAGTAGTTGTAGCAGTAGTAGTAGTAGTAGTAGTAGTAGTTTTTTCCCAGTTTATCATGATTAAATCTCCCATTTCTCTTCAATTACCATTGGACGATTTATTTTACGTACGAACAAACATTTTTCTTATTAGATTTAAATAAAAACACATACTTCACTTCTTTACCTCTACCGCCAACTACACACTTCACATCTCTGGATCTTCTTACACGTACACCCTTCACTTCCCTGGATCAGTTTACAATTACACACTTCACTTCTCTAGATCTACTTATATACTCTTCACTCTTCTAAAACTAGTTACAAATAAACACGTCTCTAGATCTACATTCAAATACACACTTCATTTCTCCAGATCTACTTATAAATGCACACTTCACATCTTTAGAGCTACTTACAAACTTAATATAATTTCTTTAGGTAATTACAAAGACACACTTCACTTTTTAACTGTGAGCACACACATTTATCTTCATAATTTATCTTAAACACACACACACTGCCAGGACAACATTTACATGAACATTTTGCCTCATCACTGGCGGTAAAACAAAGCAGCCGTAGAGCAGACTGGATGTTGTGGTGGGTGAGTGAAGGGGGTGTGGGATAGGTAAAGAAATTACACTTGCTTCATTGTATGTAATCTTGCCAGCTTCAGCTCTCATGACCTCTCATTAGCTTTCTCGAGCTCAGTCTGTGTGAAGTCTGGGCTTAGGTTAAGATTTATATATATATATATATATATATATATATATATATATATATATATATATATATATATATATATATATAACAGGGAATTGTGTAACCATTGATTTCATAAAATCCCTAGGGAATTCGTGAAATGAGTTTAAATTAGAATGGGTTAATTAAGGTTAGGTTAATTTAGGCTGTGGTAAAGTTATACTGGAATAATCTAGGTGAACTTTAGGTTGGGATAGGATAGCTTAGTTAGGTTTGGTTAGGTTAATTTATATGAACACTTAACTCAGCGTTCATTCAGATTAACCTAACCTAACTCAACCTAACTAGCCTGGGCTAACCTAACCTAACCTTAACCTAGATTATCCCTGCCTAGCCTAACCGCAGCCTAAATTAACCTAACCTTAAATAACCCATTCTAATTTAAAGTCATTTCACGATTTAATTAGGGATTTCATGAAATCACTGGTTACACAAAGTCCCTGTAACACACACACACACACACACACACACACACACACACACACACACACACACACACACACACATGCACACACACACACACACAAGTATATATATATATATATATATATATATATATATATATATATATATATATATATATATATATACATATACAGTATATACAGTATATATATATATATATATATATATATATATATATATATATATATATATATATATATATATATACCGGTATATACAGTATATATATATATATATATATATATATATATATATATATATATATATATACTGTATATACCGGTATATATATATATATATATAGAGATAGATAGATAGATAGATAGATAGATAGATAGATGTAGATATATAGATATATACAGTATATATATATATATATATATATATAGATAGATATATATATATATATATACCGATATATACAGTATATATATATATATATATACTGTATATACTGTATATATATATATATATATATATATATATATATATATATATATATATATATATATATATATATATATATATATATATATATAAAAGCCTCTGTGGTACAATGGTAAAGTGTGCGTTTTCGTACATGGAGGAACTAAGACCTAGTGAGATACAAGGTCTGATCATTTCTGTTTAAAAATCGTACCACTCCTCACATGACGTCACATGGCATATAACCCCGCCAGTCCAGTAGGGTTAAGGCGATCAGTTGGACTTAGACTCCCCTTGGGTGAAGATCCCCAGCTCCTCCTGACTTTTCACCCCAAGCTAGGCTTATGGTGTGCTTTGCAGTTTACAGGTGCACATCCTCGCTTCGTAAAAATAAGGGATATGGAGATACACATTTATATCGTTTCCCAAAGGATGCGGAATTGAAAAAAAAAAGTGGATTTATCTTCGTGGCAGAGATAATATCAATGCCAGCAATGCAGCTGTCTGCAGTCTACATTTTGAGCCCGCTTTTTACAAGAGACACCTTCAGTATGAACTCTTGAATCTACCAGTTCCTGCCAATCTGAAGAAACTTGAGGACACTGCAGTCCCAACAATCAACTTACAGAGGCTGAAAGATAACCTTGCAGCTGATTGGCTGTCCGAGTGCAGTCATTATTAGCAATAAGGGTTACAATCACTGATTGATGAAATTATTGCCAAAATAAAATACGAGTATATTGCCAAAATAAAATACGAGTATACCAGTATATAGTTATTTGTGTGGATAATTTTAAAAACGGGGCCTTTCAAAGTTTGTAAGACAGTCTAGACACATTTGAAATTTTGAATTCTCGGGTCAAATCAAAACACAACCAAGTAAAATGTTAAAAGTACCTTGATTCTCTTCCTTCCCATGTTCGGGGAAAATAAGGTAAATGATGCCATTATGGTGATACACTGTAAAATATAACATATATATATATATATATATATATATATATATATATATATATATATATATATATAAACACCTTTAGCATCCTTAGAAAGGTGTGGTAGGATGGTGTGTGCAATGTGGTATATCTGATGTGTGATGGTGTGTGTAGTGTGGAATAAATAAATATATATATATATATATATATATATATATATATATTTATACACACACACACACACACACACACACAAGTGGAAGTGTGCATGGAATAGTTTGGAAGGAATGAGAGTGTTTTTGATCGGTTATATGAATGGTAAAGTAGGGAATGTGAAGGTGGATGGAATAGTTGGTGAGTGGGGTGTGCCTGCTGAGATAGATGAGAATGGCAGTGCGTTAGTGGACATTTGTGCTGGGAGGGGGTTGGTGATAGCCAATACCCTCTTCAGGCACAAAATGATCCACAGGTATACATGACGAGTGATGAGAAGGGTGGGTAGTGAACTGAATGAAAGGAAGGCTATGATTCATTATGTGTGTGTGGATGAAAGGATGCGAAAATGTGTAATGGGTGCAAGAGCTTATAGAGGCTGGGGGAGTGGACTTTCTGACCACTACTTGGTGGTGGCCAGAATCAAGATCCAATTAAGATGGAGAAACAGAAGAAGAGAAGGACGAGAAGAAGGAGTATTTGTAAGGAGAGTGGAAGGGTTAGAAGAGGATGGGAAAAAGGCAGAGTATAAGAGAGAAGTGGAGGAACGATTGGGAGAATATGAATTGGAGCAGATGGGGGACGTGAAAGGTGTGTGCAGGATAGTCACAGAAGAAATATTTGCAGCATGTGATGTGGTGTGAGGGATGAAGAGAAGACGGAGGGGTGTGCAAGGAACAGCGTGGTGGAATGAAGAGGTGAGACAGGCTGCGGGACAAAAGAAGAATGCATATAATGAATTAATGAGAAATAGGGGCGTGGAAGAAGTTGAGAGGCGGAAGAGAGAGTTATATGTAGAAAGAGAGAGGTGAAAAGATTAGTAAGAGAGAGTAAGAACAGAGCAGATGAGGAATTTGGAAGGAATTTGAGTGTAAAGTGGAGGGACTAAGAAAATGTTCTGGAAAGAGTTGAAAAGAATAAGACAGGGTGGAAGTGAAGTTAGCAGGGGAGTGAAAGATAAAAATGGTAGATTACTAATGGAGAAGGGAGAAAAAGTGAGCAGATGGAGAGAACACTTTAAGGAATTGTTGAACATAGAGGATGGAAGTAATGCGAGTATAAGTGGCTGGGGAATGGCTGGGAGAAGGAGGGAGGTGAGAAGACAGAAAGAAATCGGTAGGATAGAAGTTGTGGAAGCAATGAAGAAAGTTAAATTGGGGAAAGCCCCAGGAATTGATGGAGTGTGTGGGGAAATGCTGAAGCATGGGGGAGAGATAGTAGTAGAATGGATGTGGAAAATGTGCAGATTGGCCTGGGAGGAAGGTAGAGTCCCGAAGGATTGGAAGTCAGGTATAATTATTCCCTTGTACAAAGGAAAAGGGGAAAAAGAAGTGTGTGGTAATCATAGGGGCATTTGTCTTAGTATAATAGGAAAAGTGTATGGTAGGATACTTATTGACAGAATTAGAGAAAGTACAGAGGAATTAGTTGGAGAAGAACAGGGAGGCTTTAGGAAGGGATGAGGTTGTGTAGATCAGATATTCATTCTTAGATCTTTAGTGGAAAAGTTTCTAGAGAAGGGAAAGAAGTTGTATGCGGGCCTTCATGGATTTGGAGAAAGCATATGACAGGGTGGATAGACAAGGATTGTGGAAAGTGTTAAGAATATATGGAGTAGATGGGAAATTGTTGAATGCTGTGAAGAGTATGTATGATGGTGCTAAGGCTGCAATGCGTGTGGATGGTGAACTGAGTGAATTTTTCTATTTGAAGGTTGGGTTGAAACAAGGATGTGTCATGTCTCCATGGTTGTTCAATTTGTACATGGATGGAGTAATGAAAGGGGTACAGGGTAGGGTAGTGGATGTTGGAGTGGCCCTGGTGAGAGAGGGTAGTGTTTGGAAACTCCCTGTACTGTTGTTTGCAGATGATACTGTGTTGTTGAGTGAAGACGAAGGAGAGCTGCAAGGCTTGGTGGATGAGTTTGGGAGAGTGTGTAAGAAACGGAATCTAAAGGTGAATGTAGGTAAGAGTAAGGTGATGGTCTTTGAGAGAGGTGAAGTCATTGAATGTACAGCGAGGTTGGATGGTGAGAAATTGGATAATGTGAGCACGTTTAAGTACTTGGGTAGTGTGATGAGTAAGGATGAAGGTTTGGAGGGTGAAGTGCTTGAAAGGGTACGGCAGGGATGAAAGGTTGCTGGTTCCTTGAAAGCAGTGAAAAGAAGCATGGAAGTGAGCAGGGAAGTGAAAAAGTTACTACATGACAGTATTGTGATACCAACTCTAACATATGGATGTGACGCTTGGACGTTGCTGGAAGGACACAAGTCAAGAGTGAGAGCAGTGGAAATGAGTTATTTAAGAGGAGCCTGTGGAGTCACATGGAGAGACAGGCTGACAAATGAGGATATAAAGGAGAGTTGTGGTGTGGATGTGGATGTGATAGGAAGCGTTAGGAGGAATACACCGAGGTGTTTTGGGCATGTGGAGAGGATGGAGTGTGAAAGACTGACGAAGAGAGTGTATGTGAGTGAGGTGGAGGGGGGAAGAGGGAGGGGAAGGCCGAGGATGAGACGGAGGGATGGGGTGGAGAGGTATATGAGAGAGGGGTGTGTGAGTTGGGAGCGGGGCAGTGAAATGGCGGGGGACAGAGCGACGTGGAGGAGATTTGTTTGTGGTCACCCCGAACGGGACTGAGGCGTCTGGCAATATATATATACATATATATATATATATATATATATATATATATATATATATATATATATATATATATATATATATATATATATATATATATATATATATATATATATATATATATATTGTTACGGAACAGAGAAAGATAATGTACACTTTAAGTGAGAATTCACTACTGTCCCGTAAAGTTCCAGGTTCAAAACAAAGAGTTAGGTAAAATTACAAGTTAAAGTTTAATGCTCAAACTAACAACAAAACATTCAGGACTCATAAGGATAATGTAATGGCAAAAAACAGGTTAAATATATGGTTAACTGCAATAGCCTCTATTAACACGAAATTAGCTTGAGTAAATTTATCTCAGTCAGCCCTGTTAAAATGAGATACCAGATAATACTCAGTGAATGCCAGATATATTATTACAGATACAAAATATTATTAATGATGGCTAACATCCACTCACATGAATCACAAAATATCACTAGGCCTACGAATTAACAACTTATGCTATACAGTACAAGAACAAAATGCAATAACAGTTATACTCAAATTACACAGCTGCTAGATGGTTGGAGACTTCCTGAGCACTCACAATAATAACTGTACAGGGGAGGACAGAGATGTGAACAAAATGAGGAGCAGATCTAAGTGGCAATAATGCAAAGACTGAGCTCATTATATAGGGGCCAGCAGAGGTTGATACAACTTGTAAGAAGGACGCGCAAATGAAGCCATAGGGGACAAAGAGCTGACAATCCTACACTGAACAACAGAAAGGACGACTTACTCTACTATAACGGTAGAAGGGGGGGACTGAGGCAAAACACGCTCGTGATCAAACATGCAGCATACTGTGCGTTAAAATTACACAAAGGATGATGAAATCATGGGCTATGTAACACCTCCCCACAAAGAAAAAGAAATTTACAAAGGAAATTTCTTATTACTCTAAAACAATCTGTCTCAAGTCTAGATAAGCAATCTGCTATAACATTTTCTTTCCTAGTGTTACAAAACATGAGATCTCCCTAGCACGTTCAGTCATAGGTACTTGCCAGTATCCCTTTAACAAATCAAACTTACTTATGTACCTAGCCTTTCCGATCTTGTCTATGCAATCTTCCACGCGAGGGAGAGGGTAAGTGTCTGTTTTGGTTATCTGATTAACACGTCTGTAGTCAATGCAAAGCTGCTGTGACCCACCCGGCTTAGGGACCAGAGTGACAGGAGAACTCCACTCGCTCTGACAGGGCTCAATCATCTTGTGGTCCAACAGGTAGCCAAGCTCCTTCTGGATGAGAGGAACTTTCACTGGGTTCACACGGTAAGGAGGCAATTTAATTTGCTTTGCGTCTCCAACATCAACATCATGCATCAACACAGTAGTTCTTCCTGGAGTGGCACGGAACACTTGCGGGTACTCCTGCAGTAATGCCGAAAACTCCTGCCTTTCCTCGGGAGGTAGATGAGAAAGCTTAGTCTGGAGATCATTCATGATATCAGGATTCTTTCCCAAACTATCACACAGGCTCATGCTGCATGAAGAACTTCACTTGCAGACTCGGGTGGAACAGCTACAGTGCAGACTGGATTATTTTCGTCCCGCCTGTGATATAACTTTAGCATGTTGATGTGACATAGTTGCTTGTTCTTTCTACGATCTGGTGTGGCGATGACATAGTTGACATCACTTAGTTTCTTCTCCACGAAATAAGGACCACTAAACTTGGCTTGAAGAGGTTGCCCATGAACCGGTAGCAGAATCAAAACCTGATCTCCTGGCTGAAAGTGGCGTAACCTGGACTTCTTATCATACCAAGTCTTCATCTTCTCCTGAGCAGCTCCTAAATTCTCTCGCACCAGTTGTAAAGCAGTGGACAGCCGTTCTTTGAACTTCATCACATACTCCAGCAGGTTGACGTCATCTTCCTCCGACAGCCAGCATTCCTTGAGTAGCTTAAGGGGTCCACTTACTTCATGGCCAAACAGTAGTTCAAAAGGTGAGAAGCCCAGTGATTCATTTGGAGATTCTCTTGCAGCAAATACGACGAATGGAAGACCTTTATCCCAGTCTTTCTGATGTTCCAAACAGTATTTCTTGAGCATCGATTTGAGTGTTTGATGATATCTCTCCAACGCTCCTTGAGTCTGGGGATGGTAAGCTGAAGACGTGATCTGGGTGATGCCCAACTCTTTCAGAGACTGCTTGAAAACATTTGACATGAAATTACTTCCCCGGTCTGACTGTACCTCCTTGGGCAGACCAAACTTTGTGAAGAACCCTAGCATTTCCTTAACCACGTTCTTTGCTGAGATATTTCTAAGTGGAATGGCTTCAGGATAACGAGTAGCCATATCAATCAGGGTCAACACATAAGAAAATCCTGAAGAAGTCTTAGGAAGAGGGCCCACAATATCCACCAACACACGGGTGAAAGGCGCCTCAAAAGGAGGAATGGGAACTAGAGGTGCAACCTTTTCGGTCTGATTACACTTCCCCACAACTTGACAGGTGTGACAAGACTTACAATACCAGGAAACATCCCTGAAGATACCTGGCCAGTAGATGTGTTTCAAAATGCGTGCCACAGTCTTCCTCACTCCAAGGTGTCCTGCCAAACTAGAATCATGAGCCACTCGAATGATATCCTGCCTACAAACACGAGGGATGACAACTTGATGTACAACCTCCCATTCACAGTCGGCTGATGCTGTTGGGGGTCTCCACTTCCTCATAAGCACTCCTGACTTTATATAATAACAAGTAGAACCACCGGCTGACTCTTCCTCACTGCAAGCAGAGTTACCTAGACCTTTCAACTCAGGGTCAGCAACCTGCAACTCAACCAACTCTTGACGAGACAAATTATCAACACTACGGGGTACTGCCTCATCTGGTGAGTGGTCCAAATTAGCAAGAAAAGTGTCAGCTAGGATAACATCATCATCATCATTATCCTCTAAATCACCAGGAACTTTAGACTTAGCCCTAGTGACAGCACATGCAGGGAACACATCAGGGACATCACAATCCTGGGTCGCAGCCACTGGCTCACTAGACAACTGAGGAGCTGGACACACTTGACTCCCACCAATATCATTTCCAAGTAAGAAAGTTACACCTGACATTGGGAGTGTCTCAACCAACCCAACCATAACGGAACCATTAACAAAACCAGACTCTAAATTAACTCTGCACAGAGGGACAGAGAAGTAATTATTCCCTACACCTTGTAAGATTACAGTTTCAACAGAGGAATTAACATTAGAGCCTAGAACACTGGTCAGCATAAGGGATTGGCAAGCACCTGTATCACGATATATTTTAACTGATTTCCTGTCATTACTGTCCAGAGGACTGACAAAACCATCAGACAGGAAATTAGCACATGAACTCTTGAGAGTGTCACCCACGTTACTGCTCAAAAGAGGAGCTCCATCATGAGAATTTAAGTTACCCCTCAAAGCAGGTTCAGTTAACTCAGTTAAAGAATTCTGGGAACTCTCAAGATTGGACACTAGACCAATTGACTGAATATTTAAAGACTCCTTTTTGTTCACATCACGCTGTCTCCTGAAACATTTCTCCGTAGTATGACCAAGCTTACTACAATAAGTACATTTACTTTTCTGAAATCTAGAGGTGAAGCTGGTATTTACTTCCTGAGAAACATCATCTTTATTCTCTTTCCTGTTACCTGTACTCTGAGTAGAGGCAACGTACTTACTCTCAGCTTTCCCTTTTTCTTTAGAATATCTCTTGTGAGTGAGAACATATTCATCAGCAAAAACTGCAGCATCAGACAAATTATCTATTCTTTTCTCATCAAGATATAGGCTTACATCTTTATAAATACACCTCTTGAAGTCCTCCAGCAAAATCATCTGCTTAAATTTACCAAAATCAGAATCCACATTCTTAGAATTTAACCACTGCTCTAACAGATCTTCTTTGATTTTTGCATACTCAACATGGGATTGCTTATCTTGCTTGTAAGTTGTCCTAAATTTTACTCTATAGGCTTCAGGAATAAGCTCATAGGCCTTAAGAATCAAGCTCTTAACTACATCATAATTATCAGATTGATCCTGAGGCAAAGATGCATAAGTTACTTGAGCTTTACCGGTGAGAACAGTTTGAAGGAGTACTGGCCAATACTTTTTGGGCCAATTAAAACCTGTAGCTACCCTCTCAAACAACTGAAAATACTTTGTTAAATCAGATTCATTAAAAGGAGGGACAAGTTTAACATTTTTAGCGACATCAAAATCATCAGAGCTAGATGATCCAGTTCCACCTTGTTTCATGCGATACTCATGGTCTGCCTGAATCCTAGCAAGTTCAACTTGTGCGTGAAACTCAGCCTCCTTAACACAAGCCTCCTTAGCACGTGCTTGAAATTCAGCTTCCTTCACACGAGCCTCCTGCAGGGCTAGCTGTAACTTAGCTAATTCAATCTGCGTTTGCTCATTTGGAGGAGTTACATTAAACAAGCTTTCATTAATCATGTCAACAATTTGATCTTTAGAATGATGAGAGCGAACAGCAATTCCCAGTTGTTGAGCAACAAGCTTAAGTTTATTCTTTGTTCTGTTTTCTACATCACACACTGTTTGCACATTTAACAAAAAATCTTTGGCTTCATCAAGTGTAGTAATAGTAGACATCATGAATAAGTAACAGTCACAAAATATCAAGCAATATCCTTATGATAATATCCTGAATATCCTGATATGAGGTCGCCAAATTTATGTTACGGAACAGAGAAAGATAATGTACACTTTAAGTGAGAATTCACTACTGTCCCGTAAAGTTCCAGGTTCAAAACAAAGAGTTAGGTAAAATTACAAGTTAAAGTTTAATGCTCAAACTAACAACAAAACATTCAGGACTCATAAGGATAATGTAATGGCAAAAAACAGGTTAAATATATGGTTAACTGCAATAGCCTCTATTAACACGAAATTAGCATGAGTAAATTTATCTAAGTCAGCCCTGTTAAAATGAGATACCAGATAATACTCAGTGAATGCCAGATATATTATTACAGATACAAAATATTATTAATGATGGCTAACATCCACTCACATGAATCACAAAATGTCACTAGGCCTACGAATTAACAACTTATGCTATACAGTACAAGAACAAAATGCAATAACAGTTATACTCAAATTACATAGCTGCTAGATGGTTGGAGACTTCCTGAGCACTCACAATAATAACTGTACAGGGGAGGACAGAGATGTGAACAAAATGAGGAGCAGATCTAAGTGGCAATAATGCAGAGACTGAGCTCATTATATGGGGGCCAGCAGAGCTTGATACAACTTGTAAGAAGGACGCGCAAATGAAGCCATAGGGGACAAAGAGCTGACAATCCTACACTGAACAACAGAAAGGACGACTTACTCTACTATAACGGTAGAAGGGGGGGACTGAGGCAAAACACGCTCGTGATCAAACATGCAGCATACTGTGCGTTAAAATTACACAAAGGATGATGAAATCATAGGCTATGTAACAATATATATATATATATATATATATATATATATATATATATATATATATATATATATCGTCAGGCATTACATTATCACATCTGGTTCATACAATGCTAGTTTCAAAACCTTACTCATATATCCATCCTTTAATTCACCGCATAATCTAAGCATGGCCTTTATAGGGATGTATATCTACATGAATAGCCTAACTTACATATCTTGTTGCTAGAAGTTGTAGAAATCAATCCCAGGACAGTTTTTTGCTTTGCTTATTTCGCAAATACACTGCTTAAAAAAAAAAAAAAATTCTGACCATGACTGTTAGATCTTCACTAATCTACCGAGACGACATCGTAGCACAAGTATAGCTTACTGGACAACTGGCTTTCATTCGATTACCTTCATTCTTCTCGCCTCTGGCGGGTCATTCGTTTTCATTAACCCCCTTTCACTTTCATCAGGCCATTCATTTGTTTTCATTCTGCTCCCTTCACTCTCCTCAGCCAACGTCATTCATCAGATTATATTTTCACATTCAACTGCATTCATATATCTTGCCTCACTCTCCTTTCCTCAAAGTATTCATTTATTTTCATTTACCTCCTGCCTGTACCTGGGTCCCAGGCGGTCAAGGGACACTCACAATATTTTTCTCTCCATTTACGTCAATTAACACCATCCATCACCTTAACTCTCTCTCTCTCTCTCTCTCTCTCTCTCTCTCTCTCTCGTCAATTACCACCATCCATCACTCCTGCCATTCAGTTTCCCCCCTCACTCTTTCTGCACACTCACACTCACACACACACACACACACACACACACACACACACACACACACACTTAAAACTGTCCTTCTGTTACAGAAGACGATGGCTACTATATTCACTGAGATAGTGTTTCTTAGTCTTTGATGCCAAAATGTGTGACTGTACAGGCCAATTCTGGATTCACAAACTTGCTGCCACACAGCTGGCATGTCATGTTCTGGTTTGCTTGAAGAACTCTGTTTTGGTTGTGCCTCCATTGTCTACGCTCTTCTCTGGCCGAGTTCCGAGCTTCTCGAGATGAATGGTTCCTTAGCTGCAGAGGGCACGACACTTTCTGTCTGAGGAACTAGTTTCAAGATCCTTTGGTATGTTGTTGCATTTTTTCAGAGGAGTCCTGATAAAATCTTTCCAGTATATTTCATTTTATGTCTCCCTGGGTTGCAACGTGCTGCAGGGAGCTAGCCATACAGAACTTGGCAAGGAAGGCAGCACTCATGAATGCGGAACACGTGTCCAACCCATGTAAGCTGATTTTTACCCAGCATGATCTCTTTGCTGGTTGACTTTGCCTGCTGGTGCATTTGTGAAGGAGGGACTTTATCCTCCCATGTGAGTCCTAGGATGCTCTCTAAGCATCAGATGTGAAAAGACTTAAGCTGTTTGATGTGACCCTGGTAGCCTACGTACTCCAGGATTCAGCATCGTACAAGAGAGTGGTGAGACATACAGCTGTTTACATTTACACCTTCGTCTTGATTCTTAGGTTGGAGTTTTGAAAGACTCTGGATCTCGACTTGAGACGACCGAAAGAGGCTCAGGTGTGGTTGATTCGTGCAAGGACTTCTGCATCAATGTTATGTTTAACTGCAAGCACACTTCCAAGGTAGGTAAAATTCTCCACTGGTTTTACATTTTTGTCATTTATCTGAAATGCAGGAGGCTCTGGTGCTTGTTTCTCTGAGTTATTTGTTTTACGGATATTTATTCAGAGCCCAATTGCATGATATATGTTGGAAATGATGGTGAGCGAATGTTGTAGGACTTATGGGGTTTGTGCAAGGACAGCACAGTCATCAGTGTACGGTAGCTCTAGGAAATGAGCCGTTTCAGTCTTTGATTGTGGTTGAAGACATCTAAGATTAAATAAATTACCATCTAGATGGAACTGAACTTCTATTCCATCATCATGGTTCATTTATTGGTGACTTAAAAGGGTGATTGAAGTGAAAATATATATTGAAAGTGACAGGAGCCTGGACACATCCTTCCTGTATGCCCACATCCATAGTGAAGAGTTCAGATTTGCTCCCACCTATGGACAAATGTGCATTCATGTCATGCAGGCTCGTTAGGATGGTAAGAAATTTGTTTGGAACTCCAGATTTTGAAAAAAAAAAAAAAAAACATTCTACGAAAGTTCTCTGACAGTGTCAAATGCTTTTGCATGATCGATGAATGGAATATACAAGTCATGCTTCTGCTCATGGCATTTCTCTTGTATCTGTTGGGCAACAAAGATCATGTCGCTGAATCGGCAGAGAGGCGGCCTGCAGTCCCAGTGGACCCAGGTTCGAATCCCGACTGGGGCAGGGAACAGTTTAAGGATCTGAATTTCATAAAAGCAGACTTTCCTGATCTACCAGAAGACCCGCCGACATGTCGTAAAAGTACCCCCGCTAATACCAGTACACCAGTCCTGTATGAGACAGCCCTAGCGTGTATTCAATATGGACGGTGGGTATCAGCGCCGACGTGGTGACATGTGGAGGTGTAGGAGGACTACTGGGTCTTGGGATAGGCAACTGCCCCTGAGAAACAGGCCCAAAAGCCTTTGCCCTGAGTCGGACACATAAAAAAAGTAAATAACTAAAATGTCACAGGTACTTCATTCCTTCCGAAATGCACATTGTTTCAGGAAGTGTTGACTCAGTCAAATGTTTTGTCAGAGTGGATAACATTATCTTGGCTAGTACTTTGCTAGCATTCACAGGGAGGGAGATGCCTTTGCTATTGTCACAATTTGAGCGGCCCCCTTTCTTCTTGTAGATGGTTACAATATGTGAAGTACGCCACTCAAATGGAATTTGCTCTTGGTTTCAGATAGTCAGTATGAGATTATGGATGCACTTGTGCAGTAACTGGCTACCCTCTTTGATCAGTGCACAAGGTATGCCACCAGGGCCGGAGCTTCTGTTATTTTTAGAGATTGGATGCCCTGAACAATTTGTGTAAATGTAGGTGACACATCAAGATCTGCTGCTTGAGGAGCATTTAGGATGTTATCAAGGATATTGGGCTCCACCGGATTTCTTCGATTCAGTATGATACTGAAGTATTGTGCCCATCCTTCTAGGATTGCTTGCTTCTCCTTCAGGAGCTCCCCTTCGATTGATCGATCAGGGTTTATCTTGTGATTAGTTGCCCCATAAGAGGTGTTAATGGATTTGTAGAACTCATGATGGTGGTTAATATCCGCCAGTTTTTGCAGCTCTTTTCCTTGCTCAGTCCACCATTTGTTCACACACACACACACATACAATTCCATATTCATAGTCAGTCTTCTCTATAAATAAACAATCTCGAAATGACTATTTGGTCTGTTGTCGTTTGTTGTCCTTTGTACTCCCAGCTACCTCTCTTCTTCCTACCCTTCCTCCACAATTCTCTGTTTTTCATATTCCTTCTTTTACTTCATTTTTTTTCTTACATCCATTCTCTGCTTCCCCAATACATCATCTTTTATGCTTACACTCTCGTTTTATCCTTTTTCTCTTCCCCTTCTTTTCATTTCCCTTTCTCTGTCCATTTACCTACTGCCACCTTGCTTTCCTTTCCTCATCTTCAGTTCAAACAACTACCACAATCGAAGTCTTCTGTGTAAGACGCAGCCCCGAAAGGACTATTTTGGTCTTGCGTTTTTTGGTATTCTTTGTACTCCTTCGTACCCTTCCATACTCTCTCTCTCTCTCTCTCTCTCTCTCTCTCTCTCTCGTTTTTTGTTTTCTATCCCTTTTTAATTAATTTCGAATTCCTTTATTCACTGCATTCCTTCTTTCTTTCCTCTCCAGTTCTAATCAATCTGCCTGGTTTCTTCTCCTCCCCCTCCTCTCCTGCCCCCTCACTACCCCTTCCCCTCCCTCCGGCGACACAGCAAAACAAGCTAGCGATAACGAACTGGCACTTAAGGGGAGGGGAGGGGAGAGGGGTGGGGAAAGGAAGGGGAAGGGGAAGCGAGGGGAGAGGAAAAGGGGAAGGGAGGGGAAAGGGGAAGGGGAGGGGAGGGGAGAGGGGTGGGAGAAGGTAGGGGAGGGGAGGGGAAGGGGAGGGGAGGGGAGAGGGGTGGGGGAAGGAAGGTGAGAGGAGAGGGGTGGGGGAAAGAAGGGGAGGGGAAAGGGGTGGAAGAGGGAAGTGGGGTGAGGGAAGGAAGGTGAGGGGAGAAGGTGGAAGAGGGTGGTGGGGTGGGGGAAGGGATGGGAGAGGGAAAGGGATGGGAGAAGGAAGGGGATGGGAGAGGGGTGGAAGAGGGAAGTGGAGTGGGGGAGGGAAATGAAGGGGAGAGGGGTGGGGGAAGGAAGGGGAAGGGATAGGGGTGGGGGAAGGAAGGGGAAGGGATAGGGGTGGGGGAAGGAAGGGGAGGGGAGAGGGGTGGAAGAGGGAAATGGGGTGGAGGAAGGAAAGGGAGGGGAGAGGAATGAGGGAAGGAAGGGGAGGGGATAGGGGTGGGGGAAGGAAGGGGAGGGGAGAGGGGTGGGGGAAGGAATGGGAGGGGAGAGAGGTGGGGGAAGGAAGGGGAGGGGAGAGGGGTGGGGGAAGGAATGGGAGGGGAGAGAGGTGGGGGAAGGAATGGGAGGGGAGAGAGGTGGGGGAAGGAAGGGGAGGGGAGGAGAAAGTAGGGGAAGAGTGGTTGGGGGGGTAAGGTGAAGTGGAGAGAGGGATATGGCAAAGAAGAGAATGGGAAGGGAGAGAGGAGTGAGGGAAGGGGAGGGAAGATAGGGGCAGGTCAGGAGGGAGGGGAGGGGGAGGGGGACTAGGTGGAGGGAGAGAAAGAGGGATAGGGTGAGGGTGAGGGAGTGGGAGAGGGAGAGGCAGTAGGAGAGGTAGAGGGAGAGGAAGAGGGAGAGGCAGTAGAAGAGGTAGAGGGAGAGGAAGAGGGAGAGGCAGTAGAAGAGGTAGAGGGAGAGGAAGAGGGAGAGGCAGTAGAAGAGGTAGAGGGAGAGGAAGAGGGAGAGGCAGTAGAAGAGGTAGAGGGGAAGGAGGAGAGGGAGGGAGTGGGAAAGGGAGAGGGAGAGTGAAAGGGAGAAGGAGAGGGAAAGGGGGAGGGGGAGGGAGGAGAGGAGGAGAAGGGGAGGGGGAGGGGGAGGGAGGAGAGGAGGAGAAGGGGAGGGGGAGGGAGGAGAAGGGGAGGGGGAGGGAGGAGAGGAGGAGAAGGGGAGGGGGAGGGGGAGAGGGAGGGAGGAGAGGAGGAGAAGGGGAGGGGGAGGGGAAGGGGGAAGGAGAGGGGAGAGGGGGGAGGGAAGAGGAAGGGGAGGGGAAGGGGAGGGGAGGAGGGGGAGGGGAGGAGGGGGAAGGGAGAAAGGATGGAGAGGGAAGGGGAGAGGGAGGGGGAGGTGAAGGGGGAGAAGGGAGGGGGAGGTTATCTCTGAGGGAGATTAGTGTGGGAAGATGTCTGTTGGGGCTATGGGGGGTGGGTGAGATATAATGGGGAGGAGAATTAAGAGGATGAGACAGAGGTGAGGGGGATGGGAGAGGAGCTTGGAGAGCAAGAGGATGGGGGGAGAGGAAGGATAGAGGGTATGGGATGGGATGGACGTGAGGAAGATGGGGGGTAAGGGGAGGAGGAGAAGTGACTAGAGAAAGCGGAGGGGAAGGTGTGAGTGGGGAAGGGAGGAAGGGAAATATAGGGAGGAGTGGGGGGATGTTTGCTAGCTGGCCTGTGACGTCACCCCACAACGAAGCCAGTGACCTGTGTGTGTGGAGAGAGAGAGAGAGAGACAGAGAGAGAGAGAGAGAGAGAGAGAGACATGAGGAAGAATCATAGGAAGTAGACGAGTGGGGAAGATTTGCCTGAGGAAGAAGACAACTACTGAAAAGCTATAAATCGGAGGAAGGCAACAGGAACGACAAGAGGAATAAGGGTAAAGGAGAAAGATGCAGAGAATACGATGAAGAAATGGTAAAAGGAAAAAAATGCAGGGAAAGGAAGAAGAAAAGAGTGGAAATCAATGAGGAAGACAAAAAGAATAAGAATGAAAAGACTAGTTCAGAAAAGAATGAGCAAGAGCAAATTTTATGGGTACAGAATAAGAAAAACGAAAACATTAAAGAAACAGAATGTAGGGAAACGAACGGGAATATCATTAAATCCAAAGAAAGAGAATGGTAAGAAATAAAAAGGATCAGAATGAGAAGGAAACGAACGAAAAGGTAGAGACTAAGGAGGAAAAGCATGAAAAGGAATGAGAAAAAAGAAAATAATAACTAAGAAAAGAAAAGCGATAAGCTGAGGAAGCAGTAAACAGGAGAGGGAAAACATAAAAACAGATAAATGGAAATGAATGAGCTGAACTGCAAAAGATTGAGATAAAAAAAAAAGGAATAAAGACGAAAGGAGAGAAAACGAGCAGATATGAGATGAAAAACATACGTAAGGGGAAGAGAGGAAGAAAGAAGAGGACAGAGAAGACTGAGTGCGGAGAGACTGGATGAGAAGGAGGGCTTGTAATGACGAGATAAAAATGAAGGCATATTACAAGAAAGAAGGGGTCTTTAGGAGGTAAAAAAAAGATACTGCGACAAGAAGACAGAAACCGGGAAGAGACAGACAGCAGCGAAGTATGAAGAGACAAGCAGCAGGAAGAGACAAGCAGTTGCAAGAAACAGTCAGCAGACAGAAAGACACCGATAGCCAAAAGATACAAACAGCAAGATTGGATAGCATGGAGAGACAGACAGAAGGGAGGGCAGAGAGGGACAGACAGCAGGACGATATGGAGGGGATAGACAGCAGGAAGGGACAGGTAAGGGCAGATAGTAGGAAAGGACAGACAGCATGAAGACATACAGTGGAAAGAGAGACACCAGCAGCTAACAAACAGAAACACAAACAGTACGAAGAGAGAGAAGGCAGGATGGCAGAGACAGCAGGGAACAGCAGACAGCAGGATGGAACGGAGAACAGGAAGACAAACAGGAGGAAGAGAGAGGAAGCAGGAAGGCACAGACTATCAACTGGGAGGCACAGACAGCGGACAGCGAAAGACAACAGGTAGGTATACGGTAGATAGAAGGACGGTACAGACAGCAGACAGGGCGAGATAACAGAAAGGCAGAGTGAACCATGGCACATCAAGGTACGGAAAAGTTTATCATAATAATGAGTCACGTGGCTTATATCGCCACGTCTCTATAAACACTGCAAGGCTAGGAACCACACGCAAACTTATTTGCAAATTCTCCCTGATAACACTAGGAGGTTTTGGCAAGATGGACAAGGCAAAGCCGGAGTAGAATTTCTCTCTCTCTCTCTCTCTCTCTCTCTCTCTCTCTCTCTCAATCTATTTTCGCAGACCACGCCCTGACCTGAATCTAGAACAAACAGGGAAAGTCTGGGAAAGTTTTGAGGGTAATAATACACACCCCGTCCTGCCTAATGATCAACAGTTGCCTCCTCTTGGGTTTAGGCGGCTTTCTGCAGTTTTTCACCTTAACTTGGCGCGGGTTTTCATTATTTCCTTAAGCCATTTCACGAAGTTGTGTGGTAATATAACACTACAGCTTAACTACATCCTTTCCACTTCACTTCCTCGTATGTAGCCTTGTTTCTAGTGTTAAACTATTTTTACAGTCCAGCATTCACGACGCGGAGGTAGCAGTTTCAGGCCAAATTATGGTACAAAAGAGTGCAGTACTTTTTCCCCAGCCCATATGTTTCGATTACTACACTTTAACACAAACGATTTACTCTCAACTGAAAAACAAAGAAAAACTGGCCTTCTCATCAAAACATTGTGCAGTAGTTGTAAAAATATCAATTAAAAAATAAAAATGGTTGTCAAGAATAATTTTGCAAAACTAAATAGTTAAATGAAAAAAAAAATTAAATACAGTAAATAAAATAATCAGGCGCTTTTGAGAACCGGACAATGTAGTTGTATAAATAAATAAATAAATAAAAAAGGAAAATAAAATAGTCTGAGGTTGGAAGAAGAGAATAGTGTTGTTGTCCATATCATAAAGACGCCTAATGGTACCAATATTAACACGTCTATACTCCTGAACTGAACGATTTAGTCTGGTATTAGTTGTAATAATAATAATAATAATAATAATACGGTACTACAACTAATTCCACCCCCACCAGCACCACTACAACTAGCCTACTACTCCTCCTACTACTATTAATGCCCTTACTACTGCTACAACTACTACTGCTAGAGTTGTACCGGTCATAAGGCTTCATCACAGACCTATGATACAGAAGCAGATGACATAGTAGGCTTTCCTGCCCCATTTCACAATTTATTATCCTACTTAATACATTTTATTTACTAGGCTAAATATTTTGTCATACCTTTACAAACCCCAGAGCTAGAAGATCATTGTATTTTATCCCTTCTATCTTGATACGATTATACTTGCTTCAGGAGATATCTTTTCAAACCGGAAGGAATAGATATAAAACTTTCATTACCCCTTTACTACGAGGGGGGATGTAACAGGTGAATAGAAGAGTTTAACCTTAGTAAGAACAACAGAAAACGGCCTCGGACTGAAAAGCTTAGTACAGCTAGTTTTGCACAATCAGCAGAGAAGGAAATATTAAAGAACATGAGGAAATAAGCTGCTAAGGAAGGATGCCTGAGAGCCTTCTTATAGCACGTCAGTATGGACTCCAGAATTTGAGAAAAATCCCGCCTACATCTATTGCGTTATCACGGAAAGCCCCGCCCACCTCCATGACGACATTAAGGTAAAACCCACCCATTTACATGACGTCACCAAGACTGTCCTTCCCATTTATCAAGGTAAGCTCCACCTACTTCTATGACGTCAAGGTAAGCCCCGACTACTTCTATGACGTCAAGGTAAGCCCCGACTACTTCTATGACGTCTACGTAAGCTCTGCCCACTTCTATTACGTAACCAGGGTAAGTCACGCCCACTGTCATGACGTCTCGCAGGTAAGTCCCACCACTTTTATAACGTCACGGGCTCTAGCGATTATTGATCACAGTGCTTCCCTTGTGTGACGTCATGAGGAGAGAGCAGGAAGGCACATGCATGGGGGGGGAGGGGGCCACAAAAAACATACCGTACCCACGGATGTTGTCAGCAGGTGGCACTCCAGTATGTTGCTATGGTGGTGGACAGCGCATTTTATCATGGTCCTGTTGCGATAAGAGTGAGGTCAAAATATGCACATGTTTTACGTATCACCCGTGTCCAGCTTATTATCATCATCATCACCTGCTTGACGCCGCATCTTGGGTGATCTTGACAAATATTCCACACTTTTTTGTCCCTCCTCAGCAAAGACTCCTCTCCTCTTCCAATGACACGCCTCTATCACATTCTCGCACTTCATTTATCATCATCATTCCAACCCCATATCCCACCTCAGAGATGAAATGAGGCAGAATCCAGAGAGAGAGAGAGAGAGAGAGAGAGAGAGAGAGATGAAATGAGGCAGAATCCAGAGAGAGAGAGAGAGAGAGAGAGAGAGAGAGAGATACCACATACAGTAGAATATCAAACAGTGTGCCAATGAAATGGGTAACATGTATCATTCACGCATCATTCACGCCGCTGTTAAATTTTCTCCACCTTAAAAGACAAACCGATTCGCACTATTATTCTTATTCTTCTTCTTCTTATTATTATTATTATTACTATATGTGCTTCAGGGACACCTGTAGCACAGAATCAGTCCGTCATTCAACACGTTAAAAACAGAGTGCATTTCTTGTCATGCGTACCTTCACTCATACTTCACGTTACGTATCCAATTCAGTCCCTTCTCGCAAGAATTCCATACCTTCCTTTAATTAATACTCCCCACTCTCTCTCTCTCTCTCTCTCTCTCTCTCTCTCTCTCTCTCTCCCCACACACACACACACACACACACACACACACACACAGCAATGACTTTTTTTTGCCTCACGGATAACGAAAACTAATGAATAGCAAAACATGTCTCTAAGAAAGAAATATAGAAAGTCCTGAACTCAATGTGCATCTGCTCCAAGTATCCACAGTATTATACGGCACATATTGCCTGATATTACTTTGGCGTATGTATCGTCTCTTTCAGTCTTACGGTTTTATGAAGTCTTTCTAGGTTCATTTTTGCTATCTCCACATGATTTTATTCAGGCAATACCTTTTTGATACATAATCTGACTTTTCTAATCCATAAAGTCTTTCCTTAGCTGAGTAAAAGGGTGCGGGAGTGGTAGCAAGTATAAATCGGGAGGTTATGGTTGTGAAAAAGTTGATCATCTTAAGACACCGTACTATCATGATCACTAGTATCTTAACCCCCCGGAGAGAAGGAGGTGGAAGACAGGGTTGGTGTGAGGGCAGGCTGATGGATAATGGTGATTCAGTAGTGTGTGTGTGTGTGTGTGTGTGTGTGTGTGTGTGTGTGTGTGTGTGTGTGTGTGTGTGTGTGTGTGTGTGTGTGTGTGTGTGTGTGTGTGTGTGTGTGTGTGTGTGTGTGTGTGTGTGTGTGTGTGTGTGTGTGTGTGTGTGTGTGTGTGTGTGAGATGAGACGCCAATTTCTGCTCCACTGTCCTTTCTTCAACCTTGTCCTCCACTTCCCTCACGCCAGGGGTAAAGAATAGTTGTGATCGCGATACAGACACATAAATCATCCTTCATCCAAAAACACGAAACAAATAAGTAAAAGGGAAACATATACCAACAGGTAAAGAGGGTCCATGCTTGGTGGAAGCACACGCAGAGGTCAGTACGTACATGTAATTCTTTCAAAGCGACAAGTGGAAGGGGACAAATAAGGTGGGAGAGGGTGCAGATGAAGGGAAAGAAGGACAGTCAAGGAGAAAGAGAAGATCGGATAAGGGGAGAGAAGGGGACCAGTGAGAGGAAGGAGGGGAACAGGTACGGGGAGGAAGGAAGAGTTAAGGGCAGAGAAAGAATAGGTATGAGAAGAGAGGAAAACGCAAGGGAGATACAGGAATCAACAGTGGGAGAAAGAGGGAGAGGAGTTAAGAAGAGAAAGAATTAGGTCTTTAGTAAGAGAGGGGAACAGAGACAGGGAGGGGGGAACAGGTAAAGAGAGAGAGGAGGTGGGGAACAGATAAAGGGCGGGTGGGGGAACAGATAAGGCGAGAGAGAAGGACAGATAAGAGGAGAGAGAGGGAGTGTTAAGGAGAGAGATACAGAGATACATAATAGGGGAGACGAACAAATAAGGGAAGCGAAGGAAGGGAGTTTGGCAGATAAAAAACGAAGGGGAACATACGACACAAGTGAAGGGAAATAATTCTTATCCAACGCGAAAAGATAATTTTAAGGCTCCTCCTGGCGACTGGGTGAAGGGCGGATCAAACATTACCAGGAAATGATCATCGTGTATTCAGGATAAAAACACCGCCACTGTGTACCCTGGTAATTGAGTGCTGGAGGGGCGAAGCGGAAGCAAAGATGCCACGCTCATGTATGCAGACGAGTGATTAGTTAGACGGTTGGTTGGTAAAGACTGGTCCACATGAAGAGTTAGATTATTATTTGTGTTATTCTACCGCGTCCACTTCACACTTCGGACCCTATTCTCGTCGGATATGGAGGATCCATCCTAGCCAATTTACCTACCAACAAAGGTCCAGGCCCAGATGGAATTCCGCCAATTGTTTTGAAAAAGTGTTTCCCTGAACTTGCCTCTGTCCTAGCTAAATTATTCAGACTATGCATACGTACTTCTTTATTACCAAATTCATGGAAAGAAGCCAATATCCACCCAGTTCCGAAGAAAGGAAGTTCGTCTGACCCCTCCAATTACAGACCAATAGCTGTCACATCTTCTCTTGGTAAGGTATTTGAAACTTTAATTAATAAGCATATTGTTAAACATCTTGAATCCAACAACTGAATTAGTGATAGACAATACGGTTTTCGCCACGAAAGATCCACCATTGACATACTCAATCTCTTAACTCATACCATCCATCAATCAATTGATCTTTTTGGAGAAACTCATGCAGTAGCTCTTGATATCTCTAAAGCTTTCGACAGAGTATGGCACCGTTCCCTGCTGTCCAAACTCCCTTGCTATGGACTAACGTCTTTTGTTCCTTTGATTTCTTCTTATCTTAGTGACAGGAAAATAAGAGTAAAAGTAGATGATGTATATTCGAATTTCCACTCAATTAACGCCGGCGTGCTGCAGGGATCAGTTCTGGCGCCAACCCTATTTCTGGTTCATATTAATGATCTCTTATCTGTCACTCACAATCCCATTCACTCATATGCAGATGACTCAACACTACATAGCTCACTGACACTCAGACATCCATTTACAAAGTCTAATATCTCTACCTCTCAACTCAGTACAGCCATCTCCATAAATCAAGATCTATCTACAATCAGTGAATGGGGACAAAACAACCTTGTCTCTTTTAATGCTAGTAAAACTAAATATATACAGTTTACTAATAGACAGATATTGCCAGATTCGTACATTACCTTCAGTGCTACTAATATTTCCATCTCCAAAAGTATTGAAATTCTTGGTGTCTCACTTAAAAGTGTCCTCAGCTGGACCTCTCATGTCAGATCACTTGTTAAAACCGCCTCAAAGAAACTTGGATTATTGTACAGAGTCCGTAACTTCTTCGCCGATGAGCAGTTAGTTATAATTTATAAAAGTCATGTGCGCTCTCAGCTTGAATATTGCTCACCCTTGTGGGATGGTTGTGGAGAGGTTGCATTAAAACAACTAGACAAAATTCAGAACAAAGCTGTTAGAATCATTAACAACCCTGTCATTACATATAAACTACCTCCCCTGCAAGTAAGAAGGAATGTTGCCTCCCTTGCATTATTTTACAGATATTTTTTTGGCAAATGCTCAGACGAAGTTGCGTCCATGGTGCCACCTCTCCATGCCTTCCTTCGTGCTACACGGGCATCTGGTAGCGCTCATGACTGGAATGTCACTCAACCATACTGCAGAACTTCTGCCTATCAGAATTCTTTCATTCCCCGAACTGCATCTCTCTGGAACTCGCTTCCCCAGAGTTGTTTCCCTCCAAATTTCAACCCACAACTGTTCAAGTCTAACTGTTACAGATATTTTATGAACAGAGGACACCAGTAATCTGGTGTATGGATTATTTTTTTTTTACCCATTTGTTTTTCCTTCCTCCGTTCTGGTATTTAAAAAAAAAAAAAATCTCAACCTTAGCAATTTATTTTTCGATATGAGAGGTTAATATCCTTTGGTAAGTATTTACGCAGAGCATGGAGAAGTTTGAAGGATTAATATAACACTGAAGAAGACAATAAAGCATAATAAGCCAAATGAATCTCTTAGGAAAAGGTGTCTGGGAGATCCCTTAAACGACAAGAATGCGGGCCTTAAGAAAATGGCCGTCACTTTCCTCGAAACGCATCATATAAAAAAAAAGCAGCTTTGGACACAGATAAATCCCAAGACTCTCTCAGCTAAGGAATATTAGCCAACAAAGGAATGTGAGACGGTGATGAGAGGAAACTATCAAATTAATTTTTTTCCACGATTGTGCCCAAATGTAAACAAAATCAGCAAGGTGCTGTTGCGGACACTACTCCCTTCAGCCCGAGTACGTCAGTATTAATTTATTCTTGCGGGTAACAGGCGAAGTTAAATAATTTATGTGAGGAGTTAAATGAATTATCTAACTTTCTTAAGAAAGAAAAGTTTCTCTATTTATCTAGCTAGTGCCAGACGCCATGAGCCCGTAAGGGGTGGCCGTTTGTCTTTCGGTTTGTTATTTTACAAGGAGGGGCACTAACCCTCAGCCAACCCACTTGCTGACACGTAGGGAGCTCGTATGGGTTGGTAATATGGTTACTACCCGGCGTCGTAGGTGGTTTCCAGGCTTACAAGAAACCATTAGGCTTGTCATTCAATGAAAAGTCACCTGAAAAGGAATGAAGAGTAATAACAAGTGACAGAAGAGATGGGAGCAAAAGGAAGAGAGGAGAGCACACACAGAAAAAGACTGGTAATACTGAAGGGAGAAGTAGGCAGCACTACATCAAGTGAGCGGATGACGGCCACCACTACCTACCACCAAAAATATATGAAAAGAAAATTAAGGTAAAATTTTGAAGCAATTGCCCTGGCATTTCCCACAGTTTTGCTTCTTTCAGCTGTAAGAAAACGTAATTGCTTTTATTAGCATGTAAGAAACGAACGATTCACAGAGATGAATAAAACACTGTGTTGGTAACTAGAAAATAATATAAAACATCTCTCAGAACTATTTGCATTCCTAACCCTTACACATTGGAAGACCATTTATTTGTGTGTGTGTGTGTGTGTGTGTGTGTGTGTGTGTGTGTGTGTGTGTGTGTGTGTGTGTGTGTGTGTGTGTGTGTGTGTGTGTGTGTGTGTGTGTGTGTGTGTGTGTGTGTGTGTGTGTGTGTGTGTGTGTGTGTGTGTGTGTGTGTGTGTGTGTGTG
This sequence comes from Coenobita brevimanus, assembly GCF_032717465.1. Taxonomy (NCBI): domain Eukaryota; kingdom Metazoa; phylum Arthropoda; class Malacostraca; order Decapoda; family Coenobitidae; genus Coenobita; species Coenobita brevimanus. The sequence continues at coordinate 20,463,889 of NC_137024.1, read as the reverse complement.
TGTAAAATCAAACGGTTTTACTCCTCTGGGACACCACCCGACGTTTGAGGGATAAGGAACTACTGTATCTGGATTTAAGGCCTGTATTCGTCGCAGTCACGTCCTTTTGTAAACAGCCTACGAACAGTACTAACATGTGATCACCTCCTATATACTCACGTGCTAACATGGACGGGCAGTCTCACCCTTCCATGCATACCACTTTCCCGTCAACACCTTTCGTAAGCTGAATAAAATAATCTGGAGACAGCACAGATAACATACAAATGATTCCTGGCAGTGAAGGTGTTCAATGCAACCATCACCACAGTGCCAGGTATACTCTTTTCCCTTTAACTTGGCCTAAAACTGACATCCCTCCGACTTGAATGCTGAGGCCTAGCAGGATATTAATATGAGAAAAAGGTGAGTCACGAAGAAGTGCTACAGACAGTATGTAGAGCCACAGTATCATTTTTTTTTTTTCCTCACTGAGTTGCGTGAAATAAGCAGCAAAGGGATAACAATTTGCGCCAAGTTAAAGCGAATGAACTATAGTCTCAATACCATACCTACAACCTGGCAGTCAGCACATCTCGGTATACCAGTGTTATCACGTGATGAAACCTGAGGTATGTGCACACTACGTAGATAAATCTGCTGAGGTGGACTGGGAGGGTGGGAACGGGAGGAGGGAGAGCAACCAAGAAGGTCAGCTTTAGCACGCAGGTCGGGATGAAGGTGAGGGGAGGGGAAAGGGCAGGGGCGGGGTGATGGGAGAGGGTGCTAGTGAGGAGAAGATGGGCAGGAGTGCGTCTCTTCCACATCGCGCTGTCTGGGACACCTTAAAGAGGGCGCAACGCATCCCCTCATGGTGGCGATGATGAGGAAGTGGATGTGAGGGACAACACAGAATGGAGGCACTCAGAGGGAGGTACTTGGGAAAAAAGAACGTGAAATATAAAGTAAAGGAAAAAAAAAAAAGGAATACGCAAGTGGGCGGGAAAAATGAGAGGGGGAAAAGAGACATATTACGACGACGACGACGACGATGACGATGATATATGAGGCAGTGGAAAAGGGACAGACAGAAAAATATACAGATATAATACACAGGCCTGCAGTATGCTAGGAAGGCTGCAAGGATGATGGAAATATACTGTTCAGGTAAACAATTACACCTAGACGAAGAAACAGACACCTCGAAAGGTAGACATGAAACAAGACTGGCAGATAACAGGAAGATGGTGTGGTGATACGAGTTAATATTATTATGCCAACACAATGCTAACACGATACACCTACACACTTCCGCACCAACAGTCAACCCCTTCAGAGTGAGGACGTCATTTTAGATTTATTTTGTCATACGATCATACTCAGCATGGAAGGGCATCTTAGTGGCAAGGGAGTTAAACAAGGCTGTATCTAACTCCTCTCTGTCGAAAAGTCTCATCAAAGCTGAATAAAATCGTCTGAAGGTACAGTTTTACATGAAAAACACGTCATTGTACTGAAGGGGTACGAGAAGTATTCATAACCCCTATACGTTCCACGACACAATAGATCTGATCGATTTTTCAGTGAATATTTTGTTTCTTTTTTTACTGTGAATATGTAAACACTGAACCATGGACGTGCCTGGAAAAACTGATTACCGATAGCTAAAACTGGAGGCAAGTGCCATTTGTACCTGTTACTGGGTGTAATGGTATGTACTGTATGTATGCACCGTAGCGATTGGCTTACACTCGCCTGGCTTTGGTGAACAGCTCCACTAGACATGTTAAGATCGTGCTTCACGTGTCCCGAAGGGCAACAGATCTGTAGGGCCAAGGAATACCACCCGCCCTCTCCAAGTGCATCGCGCGCGGGGATAAGTTTGGAAGGCTTTTGAAAGTAGGGTGAGAGGTGCACCTGGACACTGTATTGTCGTTGCTGTGATTGTCACTCACAGTCTGTATCGTCCACAGAATCTCGACAGTGTGAAAAACATGTCAGAAAACATGAAAGGATATTCTACTACAACCTCTTCGATGTCGCCCTCGGGTGGGATTGAGGCCAAGTCAGCAGAGCTGGTGGGCGAATGCTTACAGGCCCAACCACTGTAGTAATTCTAGGTATCCAAGAGTTCAGAACGATACCATATAATATATTAAGCTCAAAAATGGGATACTTTTCTGTGGCGAATAAAACCGCCCAATGTTAACCACAGTACACTAAGTCATCCAACATCAAAAAGCAAAGAAAGACAATTTTTAACTCCTTCATGACGATTACTTCTTAGTATATTATTACCTATTATCTCCAGAAAACTATTTCAGCTCAGAGATAGTTCTATAATCAGATTTAAATATAACGTTCATTAACATCTTATTAAGTAGAGATATCTCCCAGGTTGTATACAGTCATTTAACAGAACACAGTTTAATACATTATAAGGATATTACGTCGAACGTAGACCTACAGTACAGTAACCATTTCAGAGCTCTTCGTCCTAACTTTCAAAATATAAGGCACAGCGTGAATCTTCATACTTTTCTACTGACTGTACACCTCCGTCCCTCTACCTCGCTGACACGTCACCAAATTAAAACAAACAGGCCGTCAACAAGGTGGAACAATTTTATATATATATATATATATATATATATATATATATATATATATATATTTATATATATATATATATATATATATATATATATATATATATATATATATATATATATATATATATATATATATTGCACATTACATATGATTATTGCTTATCATGGTGCCTGAACCCTTCTCACGTGACTTAAGAAATGGACTCCCGTGGGAGATGTTGTATGCTGATGACTTGATGTTGACTGCAGAGAATGAAAGGATGGCGTAGAACAGATTTTGGAAGGGGAGAGATCGTATGGGGCACATGGGCTTTAGAGGAAATATAGATAAAATAAAAATGACTATCCAGAGCTGGTGGCGGCACTGTTAAAGATGAGGCAGAATGGCCATGTGCAGCTTGCCACATGGGCGTGGGAAGTAACTCCATCTTGTGAAGCATTTGTGATAAGTGGGTGCATAGGAGATGTACCGGTATAAGAGGTAGACTGCAAGATAATCCTGTTTTCGTGTGACTGATATATCTGGGAGAGCAGGTGGAGATTGTTAGGTGTGAAATGACTGCTCTTGCTGGTGAGTCTCTTGAGAGTGTGGAATAATTTTATTACTTGGGAGACATGTTATGTACTGGAGGCGAGGCTAGAGCTGGCTTTGTGGCTAGGGTGAGGCGTGGTTGGAAGAAGTTCAGGGAGCTGTTGCCTCTCCTGAATATGAGAGAGCTCTCCCTCCGTGCTAAGGGATCTCTGTATCCTGCATTTGTTAGGAGTGTAATGCTGTATAGCAGTGAGACCTGGGCAGTAGTGGAAGAGGATATTCGCAGGCTCAAACGTCCAGAAATAAGAATGATTAGGTGGATGTGCAGTGCGTTATTGAATGCAAAGCCTGGGGGAGCTAGGTTGAAGATGGTTAAAAGCTCAGAGGAAGGATGGGACTGGAGTATATTGGTGCTGCGATGAGAAGAGGTAGATTGAGAGGGATGGGCAAGTGCAGAGGATTGAGGAATACAGTCGGGTGCAGAAAATGAGAACTGTAAACGTTGGGAATAGGTTTGCGAGAGGCAGATAGAAAAAGACTTGGGACGAGGTCACAGAGTGTGATCTCAGTAATGAGGGACTGAGTAGAGAGGCTGGCAGAGATCGAGTAGCAGGGAAACTCGCTATTTGGTGATCAAGGCCGACGAATGCAAACAGGTTGGAGCATTTATAAATAAATGAAACTATATATATATATATATATATATATATATATATATATATATATATATATATATACACAGATGCAATAGATTCACCATGGGGGCAGCGTAATATTAATATGAAGATAAACACCTACATGATCAGGAACATCGTCAATAAATTGGTGACGTTTCGACAACTCATTTGTCATTTTCAAACCTAGGAAAAATACAGTAAAACCGAAGTAAACACCATGTCTATAATAAAAGTACACACAAAAATGATTATGAAACCAATGTAAAACACCATGCCTACTGTACGATAAAAAAATACAAAAAAAAAGAAAAAAGATTGTGATGAGTGTTTATATTTTTATCGTAGACATGGTGTTTTACACTGGTTTCATAATCACTTATTGCTGTATTTTTATCACAGACATGGTGTTTGCTTTGGTTTGACTGTATTTCCCTAGGTATGAAAATGACAAATAAGTTGTCGACGCGTCACGAATTTCTCTCTCTCTAGATAGATAGATAGATAGATAGATAGATAGATGTAAACGCAACGTGTCCATGTAATTCGAACTGACAGCATCTTCAATTTTGCTTCCTTCTAATCAATATTTTTAGGAACAGAAGTTTTTCCAGAGCCTCAACATTTATTTCTCCTTATTTCTTTTCCTGCTCCCATTTCTGACCCATACCACTTTAAAAACTAGAGTTATGATGTCCAAAAATCGTAATTTCTCAGCCTCATTTTACAGTATCTCAGAAACTAATTGAGATGCAGCAAAAAAGTTTGCTGAGAAAGAACATTTTGCCATTTTGCCTAGTGGGAAGTACCGAATTCAAATCTTCCCAGTGTTTTTGCCTAGTAGGAAGCACCGAATTCAAATCTGCCCAGTGTTTTCTTTGTAAAACGTTTTAGAGAAAACTACAAAAGCTATAAAGCTGTAACTTTACAGAAATATAGCTTTGGTCCCTCTCATTATCTAAAGGGAAAATGGTTGCAGTTAAGCATACAGTTAGCTAGTTATTGAGACAAATGTAAAATGTCCCCATGCTTACAAAGACAATCAGTACCATAAATAGTTATGGCAAAGCTTCCTTATTGTGGCTACACTACAATAGGTAACTAGTTGTTTTTCTTTGCACTTTTGTCTTAGACGTTGTTTACATTATACAGGAACCAAATAAAAATGGCCTTGACCTGCTTTTGGTAATATGCTCATTTATGGTGCAAAAATTGCATATTTGAAATTGAAATATCTCACAAACTAATTGAGATAGAACTATCTGGTTAAAAATCCTATGATAGAAACAAAAGTTTGCAGAGAATTTTGGCTGAATATTTTGCCATTTAGCCTAGAGGAAAGTATCGAATTCAATTCTGCTCAGTGTGTTCTTTGTAACATTTTTAAAGAGAAAACCACAAAAGCTGTTAGGCTGGAGCTTACAGAAATATAGTTATCATCCCCTTCATTATCTGATAGGAATATGGTTACAGTTAAGCGTACAGTTAGCCAGTTACTGAGACCAATGTAAAATGTAGCCATCCTTCATTTATTTCTTCCACACCTTTGTCTACAGATGTTGATATTACAGAAGAAGCTACCTTAGGTTAATCTAAGTACAAGTTCCAAATATGAATAACCTTCAACTTTTAATACATCTCTGGATTTTTGCCGGCCTCACGTTGCACTATTAAATACTTTTGTCTGGCTGGAAGTATTTTTTTTTTTCCTCAGATCATTGTCTTCCTATAAATGCCTGCAAAAGACTACCTTCTAATTCTAACTCTGCATGACTGTTATAAAAGCCATCGTCAGGTTCCATGAAGTCAACAGACTTGTTATTGCTCTGGAAGCCCTATTGCCTTCACTGATTAAAACCTGACAGTTATTCGCAGTCATGGGCGAGACTGAACTTTAGATGTTGTTGCGATGATTTTTTTTTTTTTTTTAAACAGATTACTGAACTCTGAAAAGATGACTGTGTGTGTGTGTGTGTGTGTGTGTGTGTGTGTGTGTGTGTGTGTGTGTGTGTGTGTGTGTGTGTGTGTGTGTGTGTGTGTGTGTGTGTGTGTGAGAGAGAGAGAGAGAGAGAGAGAGAGACAGAGAGAGAGAGAGAGAGATGTATTAATGAATGATATCAGCATAACACCACACATTAAGTGAATATACACGTCGCTGCCTTGTTGCGTAAACCTAATATGCACTCATTTTGGCTAATATGACTGTCCTACATGGCACTGATTCACCAAATCCAAAAAGAAATATGAATATTTGATTTCAGTAGGCAGGTCGCGCATTATAGTAGGTGGAGGAGGGTGGACGCCAGAGGCAAATAAATCTCTCTCTTTCAAAAAAAACTGACGACTTATTCGGTCAGTAATTTTCTTCTAACAAAAACATAAAGACTATTGATTCACATCCACAGAATATTTTTTATTAATTATAGATACAAGATTTCAAGCCGAAATGATGATATCAACATTGTACTAGACATATCTCAAATTCAGTGTGCTTCACTGGGTTTCTAATTTTCTACGTACCTCCAATCCAACTCATACGACGTTTTTAATCAAAATAAATGTTTGAGCATCTGTTCATTTCCGTGGAAAAGCTTCATGTTTAGGAATATCATTTTCTGAATGATTCTTATGGTGATATTATCTTAAACATTCAGAATATCTAACTTTGCTCACTTATTCTCATTAGTAATAAACTTCATTGGTAGCAAGTCCATTTTTATGAAATTATACGTATGAAATGCTCATAGAAAAGAACGACTCTTAAACTCTAAAATTTGATTTGCTTCTTGTGAATAACACTGATGATATAGGCTATATACAGTAAAACTTGAAAAATGAAAAATTTTAGAAAATGAAGTATTTTTTTTAAAAGGCCAATAATATCTGGGAACATACTCCAAGGGAAATAAAATTTAAATCTAATTCTTCATGAAAAAGTACCGTATGCAGAATAACTAAAATACTTGGTGACACAGGGTTTATGATGGTACTTAACTTTTGTACCCACTGGTTGTCAATTAAAACAAAATAAAGATGAACTGATTTAAACTGTACTTTTCCTCCCTTGATGCGTCTAGTACACGTAGCACAGAAAACAAAAAATAATAATTATAAACAATTGCAGGAAGATTAGTGTGTCTCTGTGTCTTAGTTTCTGGATTCTGCCCAGCTGTTGCCATTCTCGCAAGACAATTATCACCATCCTAACTTTCCAACACAGAAAATTAATATGGCTAATACAAGTAGTTTGTCCACCTATATTTTATGTTTTCCATCAGATATCTCATCAACCATTATTTACAGCTATCACACTACTGTTTTCCCCACATACAGTCTTGGACAAAAGTTTGCTTGTATATTCTTCTTATGCACCTCAGTATCCGCTGCTGACTATAATTCGTAAACTAAGCGAGTCTTGGCATATTCCTCAGCCCGGAGATGATTCTCTTTCATACGATGTCTCCAGAAAAGGAACGAACATGACCCAAGTGTGAAGCAGACGCTGTGGAACAACAGAGGAAACTACGTCCCTGATTGTACAAACGGAAGAAAAGCTGAGTAATGTTCTTTAACTTCCTACGGGATATGTAATCAGAGATGATAAACGTCACCAGTGTAGGTGTCTCTTTTCCTGCCGTGTCATATGAGTTATGAAGTTGTGACAAGGAGGACGCTACACCCCGATGCAGTTACACCAAGCTGGCTGGGAGGTGGACGGGTTGAGGGGTCGGTGGGTAGGGGTGTTGGAGTATTATTTGTAAGGCATGGTATACTCTTTCTTAATGTAGAAAGAAGGAATCAACAGCCTGAATTTTCCAGAAACTGTTTTCCTACGCGAAAGTCAAAACAAAGAACTAAAAATAAGGAGCCGTTATTGCAATATGAGTGGCAACATTCCGTATATGTGTCAGTGTCATAGTGGTGTGTATTATTCAGATATCGGCACCTGCTTATTGGGAATACACTACAGTTCCCGCCTCACGTAAACACTTTTACAGTATCAAGTTTAGTCAATACTCCCTCTTTTGGCTGTTTTTCCTTTTCTTTCTTTCTTTCTTTTCTGCTTAATATCTCCCTCCTTTCTTCTTCTTCTTTTTTTTTGGGGGGGGGGGATTGTTTGTCTGTGTATACCGGTATATATAAAAGCCTCATCCTACACGACCGTGTTGACACCCCAGGCTTTATTGTTGCCCAACCCGTACACACGCTCTCTCTCTCTCTCTCTCTCTCTCTCTCTCTCTCTCTCTCACACACACACACACACACACACACACACACACACACAACTTAACTCTCTCCATCCTCGCAGTATCGCAATATCCGTTTCTAGGGTCGGCCATATTTCGGATGAGGCCCTAAAACAGCATTGTACAGAGACTTATTACCATTTTTATGTACAAAAGCTACATCTTTATAGAATATCGAAACTTCTGTGCATTTTTTTTTTCTATTTCTGTGCAAGGTTTGTAGAACTTGTGGTCAGTACACTTTGGTCTTTCTCCAAGTCAGTAGAGCCGATTAATTTCTTAACAAAGGGCAGTTGGCTTTTGGATTTATAGGAACAACACTGATTAATGTGCTCTCTCTCTCTCTCTCTCTCTCTCTCTCTGCTTGTCTGTGGCTACCTGCTAACCCGCCCAAGATATGCCTTAGATAAACACAGGAAAAAAAAATGAGTACAAGGTTCATCTGTCTCTAAATATCTCACGACAAAATACATTTTTCCTTTGTCACAACAGGGCAATAAAAGCAATATATTCCTTTCTAAATTTCAAAGCCTGTTGTTCTATACCGTATGAATTTCCTTCTCACTGTCTCCTACCAACATTGGGTGGAGGGTTTAGTAAGCCGATGGGGAAGAGAGGGCAGTGGGCACTGTGTTCTTTGCTACTGTTGTCTTCGAGTAGTTTAGTAATGTTCATGGATACGAGCTGAATAGTATGGGTCAAGCGACCTGCTGGTGTAGTCTGCTTCTCTTACATTCATATATTGTAGTTCCTCATTTCCACTCAACGCTATAACCCCTTCCTCAATCACTTCCCCGTCTCCTATCCTGTCATCTCTTTCTCCTTCCCTTCTTTACCCTATATATTTTTTCTTAGTTTTTCTTCCTTTTCCATATCCTTCTTTCATCTGTTTTCCCTCATTCCCTCCCGGGCTGAAACTCCTACCCTCCTTCTCCCTTCCCTCTCCCCTTGTGCCTCATGCAAATCAGTGGCGGGGAAGGAAGGCAATTTCACCGACACCCCACAGTATCCTGCAAGAGCAAGGGAAATGGCAAGTGGAGGTGGAAAGGCAGGAATGGAGGGAAGAAGGATGCAACAGGTCTCGTGGGAAACCTGAGGAATGATGGGAGTGAGTAGGAAGAGACGTCAGGTGGGACAGCCCTGTTAAGACAGATATATAGGTGCTGAGGTATAGTTAACTTGAATATCTAAGACTGTTGAAATAAAATGGAAAGGAGTGGAGTGCAGTGGAGGAAGGTGGGAGTGTAGTGGAATGACGCAGGAATGGAAGAATTAAACCTGGGGAGGGACTGAACCATATACAAAGAAAGAGGAGGAAGAAAACAAATGAGCAAGGAGTTCAGGAAGCGTAGACTGAGGTACCTATTAAACACTATCTCTAGTAGCAGCAGCAGTAGTTGTTGTTTTCCAGGTTAATCTGAAACGTTAACACGGTAGACTGCTGATTAATGTAAGTGAAAATCGCATGAAGCAACCCTCCTTCACCACTAAAGCAAATCCTATAATCCCTGGTCCGTAATCCCCAGCAATTTGCAATGGAGGAGATCAGACCTGCTCCAGTGCTAAGAATCTCTGGGAATTACAATCTAAGTGCCTTTGGAAACTGAACCTTTGTGGTACAAAGTCTTGGCTGTTGCTAATGAAGGCAAATTTGTGTTCTTTTTGGAGAACTGAAAGATATTACGATAACAAAGGTTATACTGTGGTCAACAGACCAGGGGCATCATTCATATAAATGCCTGAGAGTCAGATACTGAGCTACAGGTGTTTGTACTTTGTGCAGACATTTTAGAGCAGTCCCAAGAAGTAGAATTATTTCTAAACTTAATGTAACTCAGTCAAGAGGACAAGCTACATTATGTAATGATTACTAATAAAACAGACTGTATTCATGTTACATTATTAACTAAGCTACCGATGATGATGATGATGATGATGATGATCCACAATGTATTCCCAAGTGCACAACTTAACCTGCCCCGTGCCAGGGCCATTTTAAAACGGCGTTACGCAACTGCACGCTCAGTGCCAGTGCTTTTTTTAAATGTTATTTTTTTCAAAAAATCATGGAGAGCACAATTTTCAAACTAGGCATGCAAAAATTGGTGAGGATGTACAGTTGTCAGCACAAATTCGCTGCAAGCCTGCTCGTGTGATGTGGTTGTTTTGTCTGCCAACAGTGTATAGGAACCAATTGCCACACAGGCTTTTCTACGCTTTAAGATGTGTTTGTAAGAAACAGTGCTATAGATCGCCCAGAATGCATTAGTCTTTATATCTGATTAGCATAAAAATGAGCAAAAGACGACAGAAGAATGTTGTAGAGTGATAAAACTTCTGCTTTCTCCCTCGTACCCACCCCATGTCCCTCCCCACCCTACCTCTCAACCCCCCCCCCATGCTCCTTCATTTTCACTCCCCTCTCTCCGCACCCTGTCTACCTTAACCACGGCGCAGATCTACGTAATGAACTGTACTCTTCTCCATTTCTTGTCTATTCCTGTAACCTTTTAGCTCCTTACATTCGAGAGTATCTTGCCATGCCTCAGTCTTTTTCACCCACTCTTTACCCCAAACGTGATGCAGTTTCAAAACATGATGGGTTCTGATCCTGCTTCATGAATCAGTGAACAGTATGAGGAGGATGGGAACATTTTCCTTGGAACGAGAGAGAGAGAGAGAGAGAGAGAGAGAGAGAGAGAGAGAGAGAGCGACAGGAAGTAGGAGGAATGGGCACAAATGTTTGTTTAATTCTGCCTACTGAAATAATAGCCACAAACTGCCAGGCTCACTAGACACACACACACACACACACACACACACACACACACACACACACACACACAGTAAGGAATACATCACAAGAACGAGACCTCAAACGTTTCTGTATCTAGCGGCTATTGGTAGTGACAAGGGGTGGAGAATAGAATGACAACTGGAATAAAAAGAGTGGGAATCAGACGGGGAGGGTGAGAATGGGATTAGAACAGGAAGGAATATTGGTAATTAGCATTGGGATACATTTTATTAAATCATTTCGAGCAATTGAGAACAGGACAATATTGGTTTAGTAAACAGTCAAGAGAGAATTGTGATGCACCAGTCGGGTTAGTGCCGTAGATAAATGAATCAAGGTGGAGAGAGTGGGGAGAGGAGAAAGTGGAGAGGCATGAACGTGAGTGGGGAGTAGAAGGGGGAAGGAGGGGTGGGGGGACATCAAGGGGAGAGAGGGGAAGAGAGTTTAGACACGGTTATGAGGAATGTCAGAATATTGCGCTCGTACGTCGTTTCATAACATTCTGTCAATTATTGCACTTTTTTTATATACTAATTAAATACGGTATACATAATATTGTACTCTAGCCAGCCTCTAGTACCAATTTAAAAAAAAACACGTCGTTAAAGTGTACAAAAGTCTACGTGGCAACTACTCCCCTTACACTGTTGCCAGACAAAAGGACTCGCATCACACGAGCACACTTGCAGCGAATTTATGCTGACGACTGTACGTCAACTCTTCCACCACCTTGCTTCAGGCGCTCAGGCCCATACACCCATGCATTGAGTCATCGCCCTCGCTCAGCCTCATTCTGCTTGTACCACTCATACTGTTCAGTCATGTCTTGCCACGGTCTCTCAGATGACGAGATTCAGATGCTCCTGAAGGTGCCCTATGCTGGCGAAAGCGACGTTGATGACGACGTGCAAGATTAGGATTATGTGCAACCGGAAGAGGAAAGTACTAGTGAGGAGGAAATACCCACACCAAGGAAATCCAGTATGTGGGGTATGCTAGTACCCAAGGGATGAGGCCATCAGCACATCGTAGCCTAGCCTTACGTGATGAGGAGGAGGATTCAGATGAGGAAGGTGAGGCTTCTAGTATTCCTGGGTGGCTGGGGAAGCCGATTTCCCCACGTGGGGTTGGAAGTGTTAGGAGGAAGAGAGGGAGATCTGGGAATATTCCACTGGCCAGGGACGCGGGTGAGTCATCTCGCCCGCGCTATCCCTTGCACCCACGTGACCCAGCCCGCCCTAGCACCTCAGGACAAAGTGTTCCCCCATTCCCCGCATCCAGCACATCCACAGAAAGTGTTCCCCAATTCTCCACACCCAGCACATCTCGTGAAAGTGTCCCTCCTTTTGCTACATTTTCCAGCACATCGAGGGAAAGTGTTCCCCTATCCCCCACACTTCCCAGCACCTCCAGTGAGACTTTTCCCTCCTTCCTCACACCTCCCCATGCTTCCCCACGGCCTTTGGATGAGGGAGGTGATGATGATGATGATGAGGAATGACGTGGGAGTGGGAGGATGGGAATGACTTTGTTCCAGAAATACACCCGTTCACAGACAAGCATGTTGCTGGGTGTACTGTACCTGAACTAACCCCAACTTCAAGTAGGCTGGATTTCTTCAGAAATTTCTTTACTGTGGACTTTGTATTGAGAACTGTAGCCCTTACAAACGCCTCTGCTGCCTTTGAGCATGCAGGGGCAACACAGACGCCACATAGCCGGTTGTTTCAGGTGGACGTGAGCCTAAATGACATGTATGTGTTCCTAGGCCTTGTACTTCTGATGGGGATTTTGAAAAAGAACCACCTCCCCTCCTACTGGACCGTAGATCCACTAATGGAAACACCAATCTTTGTGAAAGTAATGGGGAGGAATCGGTTCCAATACATCCTGAGCCGACTGCATTTCTTTGACCAACTTGACCCTGCAAACACAAACAACACGGACAGGATGAGGAGGATACGTGTGATTTTCGATTCCCTACGTGAGAAATTTCGTACCTCCTTTTCTCCATACAGAGACCTCATCATAGACGAGAGTCTTGTGCTATGGAGAGGTAATATTGCCTTCAGGCAATATATCCCCAGCAAAAGGCACAGGTTTGGTTTCAAAATCTTCATGATGTGCGACTGTAAGACTGGGTATGTGAAGGACATAGTCTTGTACACCAGTGTTCAGAGGGACATCGTCGAAGATCGAACCTTGGGACTGTCTGGGGCTGTGGTGAAGACGATGATCACTGAGTACCTTCATCGTGGGCACGTCCTGTACCTGGACAACTGGTAAATAAGCCCCCTTCTGGCCAGGCAACTTCACCTTCAGGAGACAGGTCTGTGTGGCACTGAAAAAGAGCCACAAGCACATGGTGAAGGTGGGGAGGAAGCTGCAAAGGAACGAAGTTGTGTTTAACAAGGCCAACAACATCCTTGCAACAGTCTGGTATCACAACAGAGAAGTCTTCCTCCTCTCGTCTGTACACAGGCCACTTGTACACCTCACCGACAGCATTGACTACAGGACAGAAGGGCAGCCCCATGTCTGGAAACCAGAACCTGTCCTGGCCTACAATGTGAATATGCGACAGGTAGATCAGTTGGACGCAATTATTTCCAGCATGGATTGTGCCAGGCCTATAATGAAGTGGTACAAGAAGCTATTCTTCCACCTCCTCGACATCACAGTCCTATATGCTCACCTGCTTCATGCTCAGGTAACCGGTGTAAAAGAGACCCTTGAGGGCTATAGTCGTAAGCAGGTGCGGGAAATTGTGGGGGAATACTCAGAGGAAAGGACTGCTGCTTGCCACCGCCACACCGCTGCAACACCTATCCGCCTCACCGGTCGCCGCTTCCCCACGATCATCCCTCTCACTGAGACTCATCAGAATCCGCAGCAAAGGTGTCATGTGTGTGCAAATAGCACTGCAAGGCTGCATATTCAGTGGAAGGACTCTAGGTACATGTGTGCACAATGCAACCTTGGTCTGTGCATCTATCCTTGCTTTGAGGAGTACCACACTCTTCAAAACTATTGAGTAAGACAGTGAAAGACTCTTGTAAATATTTTCTCATAAGTGTAGGGACTGTATGAAGTGAAGTAATTTTGGTATCATAAGTGTAAGACAATGTATTCACAGTAAGACACTCAGAAATACTCTTACAGTGTCTGTGTATACTGAAGGCATGTTGTAAATAATTTACTATAAGTGTAAGTGCATTACATAATGAAGTAAAGTTGTACGTAAATTACCGTAAATGTAAGACGAAGGATGCACAGTGAGAGAGATACGTGACAGGTGACAGGTGTTGCAGTACTAAGTGATTTATATGGGAAAAAAAAAAAAAAATGTTTTCTGTATGAAATCGTGAAAAAAAAAAATTCTGTGTATGAAGTGAACTGAAAAGTGTAAAAAAAACATTCCTAGACCTTCCCAGAGTAAAGTTGGCCAGAATACCTGAGTTTACGTTCATAGAAAACGAGGTTTTCTCTCACCTTCGCTGCAGGCCGTCTGGGAAACCACACCTGAGGGGCGGACCGGGGACTTCCAGAAAATGCACTTGTAGCCTCCAGTGAGTCCTTTAATGGTCATACTGGTTTTTCCACATCAAAATCTATCATTTTAGCCTAAAAAAAAAAAAAAAAAAATTGGCCGACACTGGCATGCCATTTTATGTCTGGGGTGTCCGGCACGTAGGGGGTTAATATCAACACCTCTTCGAGTGTGTGTGTGTGTGTGTGTTTCACACATGCAAAATGTGAGGCAAGAACAATTATTAGCCAACTGCATGAAAGAAATTTCAAGTATATGATGAAAGGAAGGCGTATGAAGGAAGTGTAGGAGTAAAGGATAAGTAGCAGCGTAGGTGTACCAGAGAAAATTTATGTGCATGAGAAAAAGAATGTGTGTGTGTGTGTGTGTGTGTGTGTGTGTGTGTGTGTGTGTGTGTGTGTGTGTGTGTGTGTGTGTACAGTTGGGGCTAAGCTGACTATGCATTTTTTTTTTTTTTATGCAAGGAAGAAGGAACCAAAGGCCACAAGCCAGCATGTGCTCGCACCATGAAAAACAAAAACAAGATAACTGAGAGCTAAATTCAAGCTCCGTTCATTTCGAGATGCCTGGACACACTGTGTTTGAAAGAATGGAGATCATGGCCAATAGCAAATACAAACAGACGGAGACAGTTCCCGAGTTGACCTGTTGCATACGTGAAGGACTTGGAGTAAATGTTAACTCTCGCATTAGAGAGTTGGACAGAAAAGGAATAAGAGATTGTTGTTAGATGGATGCTACGTGACCACCGCAGTGGTGGAGGGATGCAAGCAGACAGTTTAGAAGAGCAATGACCATTGAAGTTGCAACAGAAAAGAGATAAAGATGCAACAGCATGGCGAAGAAACAAAAGTTGAAGGGAGCCAGTAAGAGTAGGAGAGTTAATGAGATGAAACACCTTTGACTCCACCTTGCTGAGAAGAGCTGTATGTGGGGTGCCTCCCCTCATGTAAAAGTTGCCCTCTATGCAGGGGCGAATAAAACCCGTGTATATAGTCAACAACTGTGCAGGGATAAAAAAGGCATGGAGTCGGCTTAGCACAACTAATCTCTTGGAAGCAGATTTTACAAGAGACGTAATATGATTTTTCCAAGATAAATCCCGAGAGAATGAAACCCCTAGTGTCTTTAAAGATGATGCAGGATTGAGCTGGATATTGTCAGAGATTAGAGGGCATTTATGTGGAAGATTTTGTCGGGGTGATGGATGTAGGAACTGAGTTTTTGATGCATTAAAAACAATAGGATTACCTTTACCCCAATCAGAGATATGAACCAAGTCAAACATTAGATGTGGAACAGCTTCATCCCTTGTTTGTTGAAGTGACTGTTGAGACGACCCTGTGGGAAGCGAATGGGAAGGCGAAGAGTGGAGTCATCAGCTTGTGAGTGGATAGGGTTAGTTGTGCAGCTTAGAATGTCTTTGATGAATAAAAGGAAGAGAGCTGGTGTTAGGACAGTGCCCTGAGGAACACCACTATTGATTGTTCTAGGAGAAGAACGGTGCCCATCTACAGCAGCAGCTACTGAACGAACAGAGAGGATGCTAGAGATGATGGCACAGATAGAAGGATAGAAACCGTAAGAGGGCAGTTTGGAAAGTAAAGATTTATGACAGACTCGATCGAAAGCCTTTGAGATGTTATGTGCAGTGGCAAAGCTTTCGCCAAAGTGCCGAAAGGAGGATGACCAGGAGTCTGAAAAGTAGGTGAGAAGATTGCCAGTGTAATTTCCTTGGCGGAACCCATCCCGACGATCGGAAAGAAGGTTGTGATGGGAAATGTGCTTTAAATTTTTTGGTTAAGAATAGACTCAAAAACTTTTGAAAAACAGGATATTAACGCAACTGGGCAATAGGTAGAAGGATGGGGATGGTTACCCATCTTTGGAACAGCCAATGTATAGCCTATATGTAAGAGGGAAAATGTATATGCATGAGAAGTGTGTGTGTGTGTGTGTGTGTGTGTGTGTGTGTGTGTCTGTACCGTAGTGTACTGTTGTTTGGTACTGACTTTACACAAGAATAATAGTTGCTCCCGACCCCCCCCATTCTCTCTCTCTCTCTCCCTCTCTCTCTCTCTCTCTCTCTCTCTCTCTCTCTCTCTCTCTCTCTCTCTCTCTCTCTCTCTCTCGGTACACACTTGTTGCTTTAATCCCACAAACGCTTCGCCTGGGAAATGTAATTAAATTTTGCTGTGCTCTCTGAGGCGGAGGAATGTACTGCTCTCTGCCGCAGAGGGACGTACTGCTCTCTGACGCAGAGGGACGTACTGCTCTCTGACGCAGAGGGACGTACTGCTCTCTGACGCAGAGGGACGTAATGATCTCTACAGTAGAGGGACGTATTGCTCACTGACGGAGAGGGAAGTACTGTTCTCTGACGAAGAGGGACGTATCCTACTACTCTCTGATGCAGAGGGACGTACTGCTCTCTGACGTACAGGGACGTACTGCTCTCTGACGCACAGGGACGTACTGTTCTCAAACGCGAAGGGACGTATTGTTCTCGGCACGGAAGGACGTACAGTATTGTACTCTACCACGATGGAATCTCACCGCTTTATTGTGGGGGTCTTTTGCGTCACTGACAAGGATAACACCCAGAATGTTACTAGGCTTGACACCAAAAACGAAAAAAGGAAGAGGACACATCAGGGATTTTCTCATGAGGCGAATTTGAAATGTATTAAGTATCAGGACTTAATTCATCTTCTGGCAGTATTTTGAGGGCAGGGAACATTAAATACGGTCATTCTCTGACTAAATATATCTGTGCTGTTTACTTATCCCCTAATTCTACTGACTATCAAAAATTCTTCGACTATCTTACTTCTACGATGGAACACATTCTATCCATTTCTCCTTTCTCTGAAATCTCCATTCTTGGAGATTTCAATGTTCACCACCACCTTTGGCTCTCCTCTCCTTTCACGGATCCACCTGGTGAACAAGCCTACATCTTTTCTATCCTTAATGACCTAGAGCAGCTTGTACAGCACCCTACCCGTATCCCTGACTGCCTTGGATAGAGCTCCAACATACTTGACCTCTTCCTCACAACTAATCCTTCTGCTTACTCTGTTAATCTTTTCTCTCCGTTGGGCTCCTCCGATCACAACCTTATTACCTTAACCTGTCCTATCACTCCGGTACGGCCTGTGGACCCTCCAGGGAAACGTCGTCTGTGGCATTTTGGAGCCGCAGACTGGGAGGCCCTCAGGCAGTACTTCTTTGATTTTCCCTGGAATGACTATTGCTTCCATGGCCGTGAGCCATCTGAGTGTGCCTTGCGCATTACGGAGGTTATTCTCTCGGGCATGGAAGCATACATTCCTTTCTCATATCCTTTGACTAATGCAAGAAAACCTTGGTTTAATCACGCTTGTTCTAATGCTGTCCGCAACAAGGAGAGGGCCTACAAAAGGTACCGGAACCAACCCACCCCTGAATCACATTATCTTTACGTTTCTGCCCGGAATCGTGCTAAGTCTGTTCTTCGCTCTACTAAAAATAATTTCATCCATACTAAATGCTCTCAACTCTCCAACTCGAATTCTTCCCGCTCCTTCTGGCATCTTGCCAAAAATCTTTCTAACAATTTTACCTCATCATCCTTCCCTCCTCTTTTCTACTCTGATGGTTCTATAACTATTTCTTCTACTGATAAAGCAGATCTCTTCGCACAGACTTTCTCCTCCAATTCTACCTTAGACGATTCCGGTGCTGTTCCTCCATCACTTCCCCCCTCTGACTTCCTCATGGCTGACATTAAAATTTCTTCAGTTGATGTATTTTCTGCCATCACTGGCCTCAGTACTAACAAGGCATATGGGCCTGATGGGGTCCCTCCTGTTGTTCTCAAGAACTGTGCTTCTGTGCTTACACCCTGCCTAGGCAAACTCTTTCATCTTTGTCTGTCAACTTGTACCTTTCCTTCTTGCTGGAAGTTTGCTCTCATTCAGCCAGTCCCAAAGAAGGGTGACCACTCCCAACCCTCCAACTATCGTCCAATTGCTTTAACGTCCTGTATCTCAAAAGTTTTCGAGTCAATTCTTAATAGAAAAATTTTAAGGCATCTTTCCTATCACAACCTTCTTTCCGATCGTCAGTATGGGTTCCGTCAGGGACGCTCCACTGGCGATCTTCTCACCTACCTTTCAGACTCCTGGTCATCCTCCTTTCGGGACTTTGGCGAAAGCTTTGCCATTGCACTTGACATCTCAAAGGCTTTCGATCGAGTCTGGCATAAATCTTTAATTTCCAAACTGCCCTCATACGGTTTCTATCCTTCTATCTGTGCCTTCATCGCTAGCTTCCTTTCTGGTCGTTCTATAGTCGCTGTTGTAGACGGCCATCGTTCTTCTCCTAGATCAATCAACAGTAGTGTTCCTCAGGGCTCAGTCCTATCACCAACTCTCTTCCTTTTATTCATCAATGATCTTCTAAGCTGTACATCTAACCCTATCCACTCATACGCTGATGACTCCACCCTTCACCTTTCCATTCGGTTCCTGCAACGCCCATCTCAACAGTTACTTCAACAAACAAGGGATGAGGCTATGGCACACCTAATGTCTGACTTGGTCCGTATCTCTGGCTGGGGTAAAAATAATATGGTTGTCTTTAATGCATCTAAGACTCAGTTCTTACACCTATCAACCCGACAAAATCTTCCACAGGTATACCCACTAATGTGTAACAAGATTCAGCTTAATCCTGCATCATCCTTGAACATGCTTGGGGTTTCATTTACTCGGGACTTATCTTGGAAAGATCATATTACATCTCTTGTAAAATCTGCTTCCAAGAGATTGGGTGTGCTAAGCTGACTCCGCTCTTTCTTTACCCCTGCGCAATTGTTGACTCTATACAGGGGGTTTTATCCGCCCCTGTGTGGAGTACAACTCTCATGTGTGGGGAGGCTTCCCACAAACAGCTCTTCTCAATAGGGTGGAGTCAAAGGCTTTTCGTCTCATTAACTCTCCTCCTCTTACTGACTCCCTTCAACCTCTGTCTCTTTGCCGCACTGTTGCATCTTTATCTCTTTTCTATCGCTACTTTAATGGTCACTGCTCCTCTGAACTGTCTGCTTGCATTCCTCCACCTCTACGACGGGTGCGTAGCACCCGTCTGGCAGCAAACTCTCATCCTTTTTCTGTCCAACTCTCTAATGCAAGAGTTAACCGTTACTCCCAGTCTTTCATTTATGCAACAGGTCAGCTCTGGAACTGTCTCCCTCTGTCTGTATTTCCTGCTGCCTATGATCTCCAGTCTTTCAAACGCAGTGTGTCCAGGCATCTCAAAATGATCGGATCTTGAATTTGGCTCTATATTGTATTTTGTTTTTCTCTTGGAGGGAACTGTTACTGTGGGCTCATGGCCTTTGGTTCCTTCTTCCTCGCATAAAAAAAAAAAAAACGTACAACCGTTTGTATGGTAATCATTAAACACACACACACACACACACACACACACACACACACACACACACACACACACACACACACACACACACACACACACACACACACACACACATTCTCTCTCTCTCTCTCTCTCTCTCTCTCTCTGCATGTTCCGCCAGGTTCTTTTCCTCTCCGCTCCCCCTCCTGCCCGTTTTCCAGTAGATATTCCTGTCATATATTCCCTTTCCGATTTTCACTTCCTCCCCTCGCTTCCTGTGTGTGTGTGTCTGCCTGTCTGTCTGTCCGTCCGTCCGTCTCTCTTTCTCTCTCTCTCTCTCTCTCTCTCTCTCTCTCTCTCTTGTCAATTTTCCCTTCCTCATCTCTGTCACATCGTATCTCTTATCATCAATTCACTTCCTCTTCTCATCAACACAGTTCTTTTTATCCCGGCTCAGAAATCCCAAGTCAACTCTCCTCCCCTTCTTCCTCCCTATCTCACTTCCCCTTCACTCCCATCATCTTTATTTGACTCAAAAATCCATTCCCTCCACTCTCATCACATCACTACCCCTCTGCTTTCCTTATAGTTGTATTGCATCATTTCCTCTACTCCTCACTTCACTTCCCCTCCACCATCCGTACATAATTTCTCTCATCTTCCGCCAACTCAGTAGTTTGCAAACTTTGTCGTTATGTGGCCCCCCCGTCTAAATACAATAAATTATGTGCTCCCCCCCACCTCTACACTTCATACAACATACGTGTCCCCGCCTCCCGCACTTACGTAACATCTGCGGCCACTACCTTTGAATATGCCAACAAAACAACATTACTCGGAGGTGTATGTAGCGTATGAGATCATAACATGTACATATAACAATACTCAGAAACTGAACTGATAAGTTAATGGTACGACTGAAATTGCATTTTTGCTGTATAGATCATTTTCCACCTGAATCCAAAGATGAGTTTTTACTCTGATGCAAACATGCTTAAAAAAAAGAAAAAAAAAAAAAAAAACCTTTTGCAGAGAAATGTAGATGAGACTGAAACACCCAGAATAATAATTTGCTGACATTAAGGCACAATTCTACGTCAAACTCCATCAAGCTATTCCATACGAGAACGTGTATATGGGAACTGAGACGTTTCTACGTTGAGTGATTACACTTGCACTGCCTATACGAATGCTCTGCACAAGACGGTTTGACAGTTAAAAAAAAAAAAAAAAAAATCAATAATACCTCCTGAAGATGATTATAAAATTTTATCACCTACAAATTCAGATACTAAAAATTACCCCACGGCCTCATGAAAATGCATAATGGCCCCACAGGGGGCCGTATCTCCAAGTTGAGAACCACTGGCCTAACCTCTCACGTCTCCTCTCCTCCACTCATCTTACTTCGCATCTTCCTCCTTTCCTTACTGCCTTCTTTTTCGTCTTCTTTTCAGCTAACCCCACTCCTCTCTCCCCTCCTTACTTTACTTTTCTTCATTCCACCTCTGCACAGTAAGACACAAATGAGTTCCCTTTCACTCCCTCCAAATCATTTCTCTTCCTCTGTTTTTCTCTCATATTATTTTTACTTTACTTCTTCTTTTACTTTAACTTACTTCCCTTACAATTCTCTTCATTATATCACCTACACAGATCACTTTCAATGATTCCCCGCCATACCATTTTTCTTTCCTACCACACTGTTCCTTCATTCACTTCTCTCCTCACCTCACCTCAACTCACAAAATACCCCTCATCTCACCTTCCATCTCAGTCTCCTGTGCGTATCAAATTTCCTCCCCTCTCACTTCCCCTCTCCTCGCTTCTCCTCCCCTCACCCCCTAACCCCACATCCCCTCAGCTCACCAAACGACCCTTCCCTCATGTATCCTCAGTCCTTCCCCCCAGTCTCAAAACCCGGCCAGCAGATCACAGTCAGCGAGTATGTAGTTGGCTGTTTTCTCTCTGTTTTTATCCCCCCTTTGGTCCCAGGGGTTTAGTCCTCCAGTGCTGCGGTGTTTGGAACTATTTTTGTACTAGTGTTTTCTTTTCTTGGTTTTGATTTCATGGTAGTGTGTGTGTGTGTGTGTGTGTGTGTGTGTGTGTGTGTGTGTGTGTGTGTGTGTGTGTGTGTGTGTGTGTGTGTGTGTGTGTGTGTGTGTGTGTGTGTGTGTGTGTGTGTGTGTGGAGAGAGAGAGAGAGAGAGAGAGAATGTTTCAAGCACCTCACGATATTAATCTCCGTTCTATCCCATATTCCACAGCCTTAGTACACCATGGCTTTTACTTAACCCATTATCTGGTTAAAACTCCTTTCGTTTTTATACTCTTTCTCTCTCTCTCTCTCTCTCATTTGTTACCATGACCCTTGCAAGAGTCAGGCAACATTGCTCAAGTTGGCATTTGTGCTGAAACTTCTCACACTTTTTCCAGTGAAGTGGTTCTTGTAGTTCCCAGTCCACGCTTCATAAATCTCTCTCTCTCTCTCTCTCTCTCTCTCTCTCTCTCTCTCTCTCTCTCGTCCAGGCTTTGGATCTTAGGCCAGTATTTATATAGAGCTTTACAGTTGATCTGAGTATGGGATACCCACTTATCCTACCTTCAAGAATCTACAACTTGGATTTGCATAATTTGTAACGTAAGCCGGAAACTTCCATTTTTTGCAATGGCTGGCATCAGATCAAAGCCATTTAAGAAATATTTATCGAACTGAGGAGATGGAAGGAGCACTTTGAGGATTTGTTGAATGTAGAGAGTGAGAGCAGTGCGAGTATAAGTGGTTGGGGAATGGCTGGGAGAAGAAGAGATGAGAGGAGGGAGGAAGAGATCAGTAGGGCGGAAGTAGTGGAAGCGATGAAGATAATTAAGTTGGGAAAGGCCCCAGGAATTGATGGAGTGTGTGGTGAAATGCTTTGGTATGGGGGTGAGATTGTTGTGGAGTGGATATGGAAGTTGTGTAGATTGGCTTGGGAAGAGGGAAAGGTTCCAGAGGACTGGAAATCAGATATAATTGTTCCTTTATACAAAGGAAAAGGGGAGAGAGAAGTATGTGGTAACCATAGGGGTATTTGCCTACTTAGTGTGACTGGTAAAATATATGGTAGAATACTCATTGATAGGGTTAGGCATATGACAGAGGAGCTAGTTGGAGAAGAACAAGGGGGATTTAGGAAGGGAAAAGGGTGTGTAGATCAGATATTTGTTCTAAGATGTTTAGTGGAGAAGTATCTAGAGAAGGGAAGGAAAGTGTATGCTGCCTTCAAGGACTTGGAGAAAGCTTATGACAGAATAGATAGGCAAGGTATGTGGAAGGTATTAAGAATATATGGAGTGGAGGGGAAATTGTTGAGTGCTGTGAAGAGTATGAACGAGGGAGCTAGGGCTGCGGTGCGAGTGGATGGTGAGCTGAGTGAGTTCTTTGATCTCAGTGTGGGACTGAAACAGGGTTGTGTGATGTCTCCATGGCTGTTTAATATATACATGGATGGGGTTGTAAAGGAGGTGCAGGGTAGGGCAGTGGATGTGGGGGTAGCTCTAATGAATGAGGGTGAGATTTGGAAGCTTCCGGTGTTGCTGTTTGCTGATGATACAGTACTGTTGAGTGAAGATGAATGAGAGTTGCAAGGTTTGGTGAATGAATTTGGGACAGTGTGTAGGAGGAGGAATCTGAAAGTTAATGTAAACAAAAGTAAAGTTATGGTGTTTGAGAGGAATGAAGTCACAGAGTGTGCAGTGAGGTTGGATGGTGAGGATATGGAGAATGTGAGTGCATTCAAGTACTTGGGTAGTGTGATGAGTAGGGATGGAACTTTGGGGGATGAAGTGCGTGAAAGGGTACAGAAGGGAAGGAAGGTTGTTGGTACACTGAAAGCAGTGATGAGAAATAGAGAGGTGAGTATGGAAGTTAAGAAGTCACTGCATGATAGTACTGTGATCCCTACCCTGACGTATGGAAGCGAGGCATGAACCTTGCAAGAGGGGAACAAGTCAAGAGTGAGAGCAGTGGAAATGAGTTACTTGAGAGGAGCATGTGGAGTGACGTGGAGGGACAGGTCGACGAATGAAGAAGTGAAGGAACGCTGCGGGGTGGCTGTGGATGTGGTTGAGAAGATTAGGAGAAATACACTGAGGTGGTTTGGACACGTGAAGAGAATGGAGAATGAAAGACTGAATAAGAGGGTGTATGTAGGTGAGATGGAGGGAGGGAGAGGGAGAGGTAGACCGAGGATGAGGTGGAGGGATGGAGTTGAGAGGTATATGAGGGAGGGGGGGTGAGTTGGGGGGAGGGTAGTCAAATGGTGGGTGACAGAGCGACTTGGAGGCGTTCTGTCTGAGGCCACCCTTTGCGGGATTAGGGCGTCGGGCTATAGACAGATAGATTGGAACATAGTAGATACATGATTTCAGTGTCAACCGTAGGGTTTTCTGGTATGCCCAATACAGTGGTGTCATAATATTGTCAGAGGTTGCAATGGATTCGAAAACCAAAATGGGCGTCACGCAAATTCCGTCAGCCATGAAAACATGTATTGCTTTCGACATAAAAGTATAAGATAATTTCGGTGTCTACGGCAAGTTATGGTATAAATATGGTATATGTTTTGTAGCACAGAAAGTGGTAAAATAGGTTAATAATAAGGTTAATGATTGTGTAATAATAAGTTCAATGAAAGAGATCACACTATAAATGCAATTAACACTGATCATTTAACAATTTTTTTTTTTTTAGTTATGTGCTTATCTGAAATAAAAGTCACTTGCACAGAGTTTTCTCTGCATACTAATCAAATATGAATCATATAAAATGACAGCATAAGTAGTTTATTTGATTGACCCATATTGTCATGTTTCATCGTGACATTGCATGAACTGTAAAAATTTACTGTACTGATCTATCTGCATAACCCAAGATGTCAGTGACCTAATATCTAACTATCTGTCTATCTATAGCCCGACGCCCTAATCCAGCAAAGGGTGGCTGCAGACAAAACGCCTCCAAGTCGCTCTGTCACCCGCCATTTGACTGCCCACTCCCCAATTCACTCCCCCCTCCCTCATATACCTCTCAACTCCATCCCTTCACCTCATCCTCGGTCTTCCCCTCCCTCTCCCTCCCTCCACCTCACCTACATACACCCTCTTAGTCAGTCTTTCATTCTCCATTCTCTCCACATGTCCAAACCACCTCAGTGTATTTCTCCTAATATTCTCAACCACACCCACATCCACCCCACAACGTTCTTTCACTTCTTCATTCGTCAACCAGTCCCTCCATGTCACTCCACATGCTCCTCTCAAGTAACTCATTTCCACTGCTCTCAC
The DNA here is from genome assembly GCF_032717465.1 of Coenobita brevimanus. Taxonomy (NCBI): domain Eukaryota; kingdom Metazoa; phylum Arthropoda; class Malacostraca; order Decapoda; family Coenobitidae; genus Coenobita; species Coenobita brevimanus. Next base: position 20,438,771 of record NC_137024.1, on the reverse strand, counting down.
TCTTGACTTGTTCCCCTCTTGCAAGGTCCATGCCTCGCTTCCATACGTCAGGGTAGGGATCTTGATACTATCATGCAGTGACTTTTTAACTTCCATACTCACCTCCCTATTTCTCATCACTGCTTTCAGTGTACCAACAACCTTCCTTCCCTTCTGTACCCTTTCACACACTTCATCCCCCAAAGTTCCATCCTTACTCATCACACTACCCAAGTACTTGAATGCACTCACATTCTCCATATCCTTGCCATCCAACCTCACCGTGCATTTTGTGACTTCATTCCTCTCAAACACCATAACTTTACTCTTGTTTACATTACCTTTCAGATTCCTCTTCCTACAAACTGTCCCAAATTCATTCACCAACCCTTGCAACTCCCATTCATCTTCACTCAACAACACTGTTGTCACGAATCAAATTCGTGACATTTTCCTTTTGTGAGAAACCACGAACTATTAGTGGAAAACTCACTGTGTATCGCTCAGTTAACCGTTTCTCTTTCCATTTCGGTGGTATATTTTTCAAAACATTCGTCACTGTTTCAAAAGTGACTGATCTAATGCACGTCATTAAGTGCTCTACTGAGCGATATTATTGTTTCTTTATTGTTCACCCCTGCCTGCCTCGACCGTTAAAAAAATGCGGCCATAGCGCTCCCTTTCTTTCCCATGGGTTAGTCAGTCAAGTGTCTGTCGTGACGGAGTGAGGTACTGTGCTCCAGCACTGAGAGGTCAGCTAGCACCCGGACTCCACTAGACTACAGTTCTCCAGGCTCCCACCCTTCTTGGTGATACACCACATTCAACGACCAGTATTTCCTTTTTGTATTTTCCTGGGTTTAAGAGTTTAGTTAAGTGTGCTGTTCCTTACATGCTGGCCGGCTGTGCCGCATGTTGTTGTTTTTTAGGTGTAAGAATTTAGCTTTTGAGTGAGTGAGTGAGTGCGATCTCATTATTTGAATTCATTTTGAAATGTAACGTTACAGTAAACTGATTTCTTTGTAATCAATAAATTTAACAGTTCTTTTTCTGCGACCTTAGTGTAATGTAAACTCGTGTTTCATTTCTCCATAATTAAGCTTATTTCCCTTATAGCTCCTAGCTTGCATAAACGTTTTGCCATTCATAACTGGTACTTAGGCCAGTCTTGTTGTATTAAGCTTAATATCCGTTGTGCTTTCTAGGAGTTATGCATCAGCAAGAACCTGATATTATTAATAGTATTAGTTATTTATTGTCAGGGGTGAAGTAACTTTCTCCAGAGGCTAACAGTACTAATAAACAGCAATTGAGTAATTAGTCTCTGCTGTGTACTGTTGAGAAAGTTTATAAATTCTCGTTCTGAGAGAGTCGGCGAAGCGGACTGGCATAAAGTAATCATTGCTTGATTTAGCAAGACAATTCTTGTTCCTGCTGTTCAGTATTATTGAACATTATCATTTAATTTTGCATTTATTTTAAAAACCCTGTGACAATTGGCGACCTCGCCAGGATATTAACTCCTAGCTCTAAAGCTATTCACGAGATAATACTCACTCGTTCATATTTAGGTATTTATCATTAAAGTTTAAAGGCACAAGCTTACTGGTGTTTACCGTTAGTTAGCAAGTGAATTTTTGCTTTATTTTTGCCAGTTAACTAGATAAGAGTGGTCACCACTAGCTTATGTCTGTATTCTTTACTTGTGTTATTAGCATTCGTTTGCGAAGCAGTCAGTACTCAGTTCCGGTTTGCTTAGTAAATTAGCATCATGTCGACCAGCATCTATGTACAGGAAGCCAAAGATATGGGTCTTACGGACCCAACTGAAATAAAAGAGTTCATCCTCTCTCGGTTTAATTACGAACAGCAGCACGAGAGTGATGCTCGTGAAGAGCGTCGAATTCAGCGTGAGGAACGCGAAAAGGAGCGCGAATACGAGTGAGAACAACGCGAATATGAGTGTGAACAACGCGAGAGAGAACAAGAACACGAACGTGCCGAGCGAGAAGCACGCAAAAAACATGAACTTGAAGTGCTGAAGCTCAAGCGAGATTCCTTGGCTTCAGACACGTCTGGTGCAGTTGGTCCAAGCTCCACGAGCGTTCTCCCTGCACATGTCCTGGTGACCCCACGCATGAAGCTTCCTTCATACAAGGAAGGCGAGCGAATCGAACCGTACATAGCTCGATTTGAGGACATGGTAGACATGTATCAACTGGATGAGGCAGCAAAGCAGCTCCAATTTCTTAGTTTATTTGAGGGCCCTGCCCTCGATATTCTCCACAGAATTCGTGGAGACAATCTCACGTATGAGATGATGAAAGCTGCACTCATTAAGGTGTATGGTCTCACAGTAGACGACGCCAAAGTTCAGTTCATGCGAGCTCGTCTCCAAGACAAGGAGACAGCTGTCCAGTTCCTCGACCGTCTCACTGCTTACTTAGGTGGGTGGATGGAGAAAGATGAAACTCCTTCCACGCGTGAGGGGATAATTGACCTTATGCTGCATACACAGCTAGAGAGGTTGTGGCCTGCTGAGCTCGTAGCACAGCTTTAGATCTGCCAGGTGAAAGATGCCAGCCAAATGGAAGAAAAGGCTGACGCATTCTTTACTGCATACGGGCATCAAACTCACAAGCAGCATACCTGGAACAGGAAAGCTGATAAATCTGGGAAACCGTCTCAGATTGAACCCCAGCAACAAGGCCATTCTCAGAATAATGGCCAAGGTCCAAAACTGCAGTGGAAGGACCAGTGGCAAAACACTCAGAAACCTGAGTGGAAGAGGTACAACAAGTACCCTAACCAGCAGCAGTATCAGCCACGCAACCGACCGTCGGGACAAACTTTTTCACCACCAGCTCAAAAGAGGCAGGAAGCGAACGCAGCCTTCATTCCTCAGCAGCAGCACGGTGGTCACGTCCCTACCAGTATGGGTACTCCCCCACAGTTCACTAGTCCCACAGTGACAGTGAACCCCCCTCCACAGATGGCCAATGTTCCATCTCCACAGGCAGTGAGTACGACCCCCCAAGTTTCTAATTCTCAGGGCACCATGTTTGCCACATCAGTTATTCAGCAGCCTCATGAGTGGCTAGCTAATTCCTCCACAGGCCCTCCCTCAGGTGACAGTACCTTCCTTGTTCAGCCAGGGTTTGTGGGAGGCATTCCTGTGAAGGTCCTGAGAGACAATGGTTCCTCAGGTTGCTCTGTCAAGCATAGTTCGGCCTGAGCAGTACACAGGTCGACAGATCCATGCAAACCTTATTGATGGATCAGTGAGATTGTTCCCTGAGGCATGTATCCAGGTGGCATCTCCATTTTATACTGGTACGACACTTGCAGTTGTCATGCCAGAACCCTTATTTGACCTAATAATAGGCAATATTCCCGGTGTCAAGGATAGTTGCACCGAGGATGATGCTACTCAGACTTCGGCTACAGTAACACGAGCCATGGCTGAGGCTCCAGATTGTGTCAGCCCAGTGACCATTGAATCGCCGCAAGATTTGATGTGTAGCCAACTTGTTGTTCAAGAACAACACTCCGACCCAACACTAGCTGTCGTGTGGAAGAAACAAAAGGGTCGAGTGATAAAGTATTCACAGGGAGGTCGAGCCAAGTTCCTTCGTAAACAAGGACGGCTCTACCATGAGTCATGAACACCCGAGGGCGAGGTTCGACTGCAGTTTGTCGTTCCTGCCAAGTACCGCCTAGCAGTGTTACAATGGGGTCATTGTTCAGCCTCAGGAGGTCACATGGCCAAAAGGAAGACCCAGGGCCATATCCGAGCTGACTTTTTCTGGCCAGGGATGGGACGAGACATAGATAGTTTTGTGCGTTCCTGCAGTGTGTGTCAAAGTACCACTAATCACACCTGTAATCTCTGAGTCAGTTGAGAGACAGGGTAGTGGTGAAGTGGGTGCAGACCTAATGTCTCGCCCATTGGCCCCACAGGACACAGTATGTCCAGGGTCTGTACATATATATGTACCGTAAGTTACGGTGCTGTACCCTCACATGCTGGCCGGCTGCGCCACATGTTGAGCAAGGTGGACGCCAGGTTAGAGCTTCCCCTAAACTGGGTGATGGGATGTTGTTAAGGTGCTGTACCCTCACATGCTGGCCGGCTGCGCCGCATGTTGAGCGAGGTGGACACCAGGTTAGAGCTCCCCCTAAACTGGGTCATGGGATGTTGTTAAGGTGCTGTACCCTCACATGCTGGCCGGCTGCGCCGCATGTTGAGCGAGGTGGACGCCAGGTTAGAGCTCCCCCTAAACTGGGTGATGGGATGTTGTTAAGGTGCTGTACCCTCACATGCTGGCCGGCTGCGCCACATGTTGAGCGAGGTGCATGCCAGGTTAGAGCTTCCCCACTAAGAACCCTTACGACTACGTTTCCTAGTTAATAATGTATCTAATAAATTAATGGCGACCTCGAATGTATGAAGCTTAAGCTGTCACTCGTATTTTTCAGCTAGAGCGTACCTTTCGTAGCATGTACTCATTGCTAGGCAGAGTGAGTAATTGTAATGTAATAAGAATTTTTGTCTCATTGACACTTTTGATGCTCCACCTTAATTGATTTTGCAGGTACAGCAATGGGTGTAGCAGTTTTGCTGTGCAGGCCAGCTGATCATCTGCCGCACGCTGACGCCTCTTCTCCTCTGCCTTCGTCGTCGCCATATTATTAATATTTACTATGTCATTTTACACATAGGTACAGTTACACTACAACTATCACACCTACACCGTGTATCACATACACCACGCTACACAACAATTAGTTGTCAGTGTAAATGTAGCGAACTTTCGTTCAGTTTGACCTGAGTACAGGATTTTCACCGTCGTCACGGAGTTTTTTCCCTCAAGCTTGCCTCTATTAACGTAAGTACGAGGTTTTTATGCTCATTGGCGATAGTGATATTCTCCTGTAGCAGGATAACACACACACCACAGTGTGAATCTTGTGTGACTGAGTTAGAATGTGTACATATATATATATATATATATATATATATATATATATATATATATATATATATATATATATATATATATATATATATATATATATATATATATATATATATATATATACAATTTTTTTCCCATAAGGAAAAAATTCATTTTGTAGAGGCGTAATGTCATGAATCAAATTCGCGACATTTTCCTTTTGTGAGAAACCACGAACTATTAGTGGAAAACTCACTGCATATCGCTCAGTTAACCGTTTCTCTATCCATTTCGGTGGTATACTTTTCAAAACATTCGTCACTGTTTCAAAAGTGACTGATCTAATGCACGTCATTAAGTGCTCTACTGAGCGATATTATTGTTTCTTTATTGTTCGCCCCTGCCTGCCTCGACCATTAAAAAAATGCAGCCATAGCGCTCCCTTCCTTTCCCACGGGTTAGTCAGTCAAGTGTCTGTCGTGACGGAGTGAGGTACTGTGCTCCAGCACTGAGAGGTCAGCTAGCACCCAGACTCCATAGACTACAGTTCTTCAGGCTCCCACCCTTCTTGGTGATACACCACATTCATTGGCCAGTATTTCCTTTTTGTATTTTCCTAGGTTTAAGAGTTTAGTTAAGTGTGCTGTTCCTCACATGCTGGCCAGCTGCACCGCATGTTGTTTTTTTTTTAGGCATAAGAATTTAGCTTTTGAGTGAGTGAGTGAGTGCGATCTCATTATTTGAATTCATTTTGAAATGTAACGTTAAATTTATTTCTTTGTAATCAATAAATTTAACAGTTCTTTTTCTTTGAGCTTAGTGTAATGTAAACTTGTGTTTCATTTCTCCATAATTAAGCTTATTTCCCTTATAGCTCCTAGCTTGCATAAACGTTTTGCCATTCATAACTGGTACTTAGGCCAGTCTTGTTGTATTAAGCTTAAAATCCGTTGTGCTTTCTAGGAGTTACGCATCAGCAAGAACCTGATATTATTAATAGTATTAGTTATTTATTGTCAGGGGTGAAGTAACTTTCTCCAGAGGCTAACAGTACTAATAAACAGCAATTGAGTAATTAGTCTCTGCTGTGTACTGTTGAGAAAGTTTATAAATTCTCGTTCTGAGAGAGTCGGCGAAGCGGACCGGCATAAAGTAATCATTGCTTCATTTAGCAAGACAGTTCTTGTTCCTGCTGTTCAGTATTATTGAACATTATCATTTAATTTTGCATTTATTTTAAAAACCCCGTGATAACTGTATCATCAGCAAACGACAACACCGAAATCGTCCAAATCTCACCCTCATTCATTAGAGCCACCCCTACATCCACTGCCCTACCTTGCACCTCCTTTACAACCCCATCCATGTCCATGGAGACATCACACAACTCTGTTTCAGTCCCACATTGAGATCAAAGAACTCACTCAGCTCACCATCCACTCGCACCGTAGCCATAGCTCCTTCGTACATACTCTTCACAGTACTAAACAATTTCCCCTCCACTCCGTATATTCTCAATACCTTCCACATACCTTGTCTATTTATTCTGTCATAAGCTTTCTCCAAGTCCATGAAGGCAGCATACACTTTCTTTCCCTTCTCTAGATACTTCTCCACTAAACATCTTAGAACAAATATCTGATCTACACACCCTTTTCCCTTCCTAAATCCCCCTTGTTCATCTCCAACTATCTCCTCTGTTATATGCCTAACCCTATCAATGAGTATTCTACCATATATTTTTCCAGTCACACTAAGAAGGCAAATACCCCTATGGTTACCACATACTTCTCTCTCCTCGTTTCCTTTGTATAAAGGAACAATTATACCTGATTTCCAGTCCTTCAGAACCCTTCCCTCTTCCCAAGCCAATCTACATAACTTCCATATCCATTCCACTACAATCTCACCCCTGTACCTCAGCATTTCACCACGCACTCCATCAGTTCCTGGGGCCTTTCCCATCTTGATCTTCATTGCTTCCACTATTTCCGCCCTACTAATCTCTTCCTCCCTCCTCTCATCTCTCATTCTCCCAGCCAATCCCCAACCACTTATACCCGCACTGCTCTCTCTCTCTACATTCAACAAATCCTCAAAGTGCTCCTTCCATATCCTCAATTTCTCTCTCTTCTCCACCAACAATCTATTATTCCTATCTTTCATTCCCCTACTATTACCCCTTTCACACTGCCTTACTTTCTTTTACCTCCTACCAAAACAATTTCTTACTCTCCCTCCATTTCACACTCAGATTCCTCCCAAACTCTTCATCCACTTTCTTCTTACTCTCCTTCACCAATCTCTTCAGCTCCCTTCTCCTGCTCACATATACCTCTCTCTTCTCTCTCTCATCTTCTGCCCTACCTCTACTCGCTAGCCATTCACTATATGCCTTCTTCTTTTGTTCCACAGCTCGTTTCACCTCATCATTCCACCATGCTGTCCCTTGCACACTCCTGCATCTCCTCCTCACTCCACAAACCACCTCACACGCTGCGCCTATCTCTTCCGTGAATATCTTACATACGTCTTCCACCCTTTCCATCTGCTCTAACTCATACCTTTCCAATCTTTCTTCCACTATGCTCTTATACTCTGCCATTTTCTCACTGTCTTGCAATTTCTCCACTCTTCTCACAGGAGCTGTTTCCTCCTGTCTTCCCCTTCGTCTCTTCAACCATTTTCTTTGCAGCTTTACCTTGGTCATCACTAAGTGATGGTCCGAGATTCCATTCCCCCGTCCTCTCCACACTCTTGCATCCACCACTTGTCTTTTCATTCACTCATCCACACACAGATAGTCCATCATTGCCTTTCGTTCAACAAGTTCACCATCCTTCCTCCTCATAACACTCCATGTATACCTGTGGATCATCTTATGCCGAAAGTAGGTGTTAGATATTGCTAACCCCTTACCAGCACAGATGTCCAACAAAGCACTACCCTTCCCATCTACTTCAGCTGGCATACCCCACTTATCACCCACGGACCTAATATGCTGGCTACTTATTTTGATACACTGATTGTCGTTGTTTGTGACGAAAGGCACAGTGCTTTGGGTCACTTTCCCATACATTTCCAGATGACAGGCATTCCAGAGGTAGTGCATTTAGATATTTTGCAGGCAAGAGGATGTCATTATCATTCATCCAATTATAGTTCCCTGGATCTGGAGTTGAGTGGGATTCATCTAGTAGACACAGGACCTTCAGATGTCTTGGTATGGCCACGAAGGACACGATTTGTGTTTGTGTGGGGAGGGGGGCAGAGCTTCGATGGGTTTCGGTGTTGCAGGTCGGATATAGTACTCCACTCGAGGTTAGGTGAGAGTCTGAGATTCTGTCTTGAACTTTGCACCAGCTTAAACATTATGCTCCTCAGCTTTATGCACGACCTCTTCAGCTACTGACCTGACTATGCAAAATTGGTAAGGAACTTCTGTGGGTTACTGGAATGAGCCGCTTGTTTTGTTCCTGTCTTAATGAGAGCATCATCACCTTTTTCAAGTATAGTCTCTTTGCATTTCGCTCAGTTCAATTTCATATTTTGTTTTATCAAACATACCCCAAAGTTTCCACATCTGCGATTAGCACTCCACTGTCTGCTGACAGTTCCCACTTATTACTTCCTGTTTTCAGAACTACTCAGCTGTCACGTGCCTTTTCTTTCGCTTCGTTCATTAATATATCTATATAAACATTAAACAGACATGATGATAAGAAACAGTCCTATACAGCAAGACAAGTTTAATCTTTCACTTAATACAGCATCCACTCTTAGATGCTTTTGTTCCATCTGAGTATACATAATGCGTATATCTGAGGAATCCTATAACACATGATACTGGTAGTAATTTTCACAATGTGCGCGGATCAATAAATAAAATTAATACCCTAAATCTATGCGCCCTCCAGTCAAGATCCTGCTTGTCCCTCCTAATGACATAATGAGGCCACACTGAAAAAGATTCCCCACGCACACACAACCCCCAGGACAAAACTCCCGCCGCCATGACAACGATATTCAGTAATGGCCTGAACGAGAGGGGACCCGAACAAAAAAAGCAATTTATCACTATTCCCAGTATGTCATTTGGTTATTTTTCATCCTCCACTAAATAAACGGGCAACTGGGTAGGTATTTAGGCAGTGATCCATCTTTGCCAATGCGATGGATGAGTGCGTGGAGCAGAATTCACTGGTAAAGTGAGTAAGAGAAATGACTTTCATTGTGGATCTGGTTACAGAAAATGGAGGGCAGGGAAAAAAATAGGGTAACGAATGGAGGAGGATAAATGAAGGAAAGGTGAGAACAATTTTGACTGTCACACAGCAGACAGCTGCACACACTGGGCAAACATGGTTTTTCGGAGCCTACAGCTAAAAGGCCCGGATTCTCGCGAGATTAGGAAGCATTCTACACTCTACAGTGACACCATGAGAAAGCTTACTACTCTCTGCAGTGACACCGCCCTCCTATTGATTTATTTTCCATAATACACCCTACAATTCTACTATATCGTATTCATATAACTTTAGTATCAATACAGACTGCATAACATACTGAAGACCATTAACACGTCATATGCAAAAAATAACTGGTAAGGATGAGGAGCAAGGTCAACTTCTTATCCCATGAAAGTGCTGGCCCAAGGACATCACCACAGCACAATCATATCCAACTTAACGAGTTAACATTTTAGTTAAGAATTTCTTACCCAAACACACACACACACACACACACACACACACACACACACACACACACACACACACACACACACACACACAGAGTAAGCCATGGCAATAGATACAAGGTAACACCTATCCCTACCACCAGAAACAGAAGGCAACCTACACTTTAGAACTACACTCAATCACATTTCTGAATCACCTTCTACACCTTCTCTCTTATTAACCACTGGCAAAATATGAAGGGAAGAGAAAGGAATGTGGGGAATGAAGGAAACAAAGGGAGAACAGTGGAAGAATGACAAGGAAATGGAGAGCAGGAAAGGTGGAAAAAGGAAGAGGAGAAGAACAGAAGAATGAGAAGGGAGTCGAAGGGAGGAAAAAGATAAAAATGGAGGAAAAATCAAGGATGGGATTCGAGCCAGTATCTGGCATCTTATGATCTTAATTCAGAGAGCCAGAGCAAAGAATGTAGGAAAAAGGAAGTCACCAAGCATTAGACAGATAGGGAAAAAAAACTATTCATCACACGGGTACATGGAAAAACATAGTCCGAAGGGTGGATCAGACAAAACAAAAAGTTCGTTCGTTCGTTTCGTTATAAAGGATAGAAAACGCTTGCATGCGTCAGCCTTGGTCGCCTAATGGCGGCTTTCCATGCTGCTCGATCTATGGCACCCTCCCTATTCACTCCCTCATCCCTGAGTTCACACTCTGTGACCTCGTCCAAGGTCTTTTTCGGTCTGCCCTCTCGCAACCCTACCCCAAGCATTCACACGTCTTGCTTTCTGCACCTAACTGTCACCCCCCCATCCTTTCCACATGCCCAAACCATTTCAATCTACCCCTCCTCATCACAACACCAATACATTCCAGTCCCATCCATTCTCTCAAATCCTCCATCGTAAACCTAGCCATCCCAGGCCTTGCATTCAAGAATGCACTGCACATCCATCTAATCATTGTCATTTCTGTACGTTTGAGCCTGTGAATAACCTCTTCCTTTACTGCCCAGTTCTCACTACGATACTGCTATAAACTACTAACGCATGTAGCACACAAAGATCCCTTGGCAGAGAGAGAGAGAGAGAGCCCTCCCAGTTTCAGGAGAGGCAACAGTCCCCTAAACTTCTTCCAACCACTCCTCATTCAGGCCACAGAGCTAGCTCCAGCTCACCTCCAGCACATAACACTTCTCCAAGGTAAAAAACTCTTCCACACACTCAAGAGGCTCACCAGCAAGATCAATCCTTTCATGCATGATATTTCCACATGCATTCCTCGACACACTGAACACATGAAATCAGCACTTTATCACAGTCTGTCTCTAATACCACTACATCTCTTATGCACTCAGGTCTCACAAAGACTCTACAACTGGCAACAAACTCTTCTCTATCTCCTCTTACTTTCTCTATACTCATTTCAAAGCAAAAGGTGGCTGTTGTGTATATGTACAGTACAACATATCTTTTTATGTTGCAGAACTTTAATCTTCTGAATTCTCTACTCTCGGGCTTTGGCTATCCTGTCATTCTCTGACTAAATATATCTGTACCATATACTTATCCCCTAAATTTATGGAATATGAAAAATACTTTGACTATCTTACTTTTAAGATGGAACACATCCTATCAAATCCTCCTTTCTCTGAAATCTCCATTCTAGGTGTTTTCAATGTTCATCACTGCCTTTGGCTCTCCTCTTCTTTCACTGATCCACCTGGTGAACAAGTCCACATCTTTTTCATCTTTAATGAACTAGGGCAACTTGTACAGCAGTCTACCTGTCTCGATGACCACCTTGGAGAGAGTTCCAACATACCTGACCTCTTCCTTACAACTAATCCTTCCGCTTACATTGTTGATCTTTTCTCTCCGTTGGGCTCTTCCAATCATAACCTTATCACCTTAACCTCTCGTATCGGTCCAGTAAGGCCTGTGGACCCTCCCATGAAGTGGTGGCTATGGCACTTTGGGGTTTCTGATTGGAAGGCCCTCAGGCAGTACTTCATTGATTTTCCTTGGAATGATTATTGCTTCCAAGGCCGTCAGCCAACTGAGTGTCCCTTGCACATTACAGGGGCTGTTCTCTTGGGCATGGAAGCATACATTACTTTCTGTTATCCTATGACGATTGCAAAAAAAAAATAAAATGGTTAAAATATGCTTGTTCTAATGCTGTCCACAACAAGGAGAGGGCCTACAAAAGGTACCAGAGCCAACCCATCCCTGAATCTCATCTCTTTTATGCTTGCGCCCAGAATCATGCTAAGTCTATTCTTTGCTCTGCTAAAAGTAATTTCATTCATACTAAATGCTTTGAACTCTCCAACTCAAATTCTTCCTGTTCCCTCTGGCACCTTGCCAAAAAAAAAAAAAAAAAAAAAAAAAAAAAAACTTTCTAACAACTTTACCTCGTCACCCTTCTCTCCTCTTTTCCACTCTGATGGTTCTGTAGCTGTTTTTTCTCCTGATAAAGCAGAACTCTTCATTCAGACTTTCCCCTCCAATTCCACCTTAGACGATTCCAGTGATGTTCCTCCATCACTTCCCCCCCTCTGACTTCCTCATGGCTGTCATTAAAATTTCAACTGATGTATTTTCTATCACTGGCGTCACTACTAACAAGGCACATGACCCTGATGGGGTCCCCCCTGTTGTCCTTAAAAACTGTGCCTTTGCGCTTACACTCAGTCTATACAAACTCCTTTGCCTCTTGTCTGACCATTCCTAGCCCTCTAACTATCGTCCAATTGCTAAACATTCAGTATTTCAAAAAATTTTGAATCAATTCTTAACAAATTTTTTTTGGAGCACCATTCCTATCTCAACTTTTTTCTGATCGTCAGTATGGGTTCTGACAGGGATGCTCAAATTGTGATCTTCTTACCTACATTTCAGACTTATGGTCATCCTCCTTTTGGGACTGGCAAAAGCTTTGCCACTGCACTGGACATCTCAAAGGCTTTCGATCGAGAGGGAGTAAATCTTTAAATTCTTAACTGCCCTCATACGGTTTCTATCCTTCTATCTGTGCCTTCATCTCTAGCTTCCTTTCTGGTTGTTCTATAACGCTGTTGTAGATGGTCACCATTCTTCTAGAGCTATCAAAAATGGTATTCCTCAAGGTTCTGTCCTATCACCAACTCTCTTCTATTCCTCAATGACTTTCTAAGCTGTATATCTAACCCTATCCACTCATACACTAATGACTCCACCCTTCATATTTCCATTCGGTTCCCACAGTGTCCATCTCAGCAGTTGTTTGAATAAATGAGGGATGAGGGTATGGCACACCTAATGTATGACTTGACTTATACCCTGATTGAGGCAAAAGCTATCTTGTATTTAATGCTTCAAAACTCAGTTCTTTCATCATTTAACTCGTCAAAATCTTCCGCAGGAGTGTCCTCTAATTTTTAACACTATCCAACCGAATCCTCTAATTTTTAACACTATCCAACCGAATCCTGCATCATCTTTAAACATACTTGGTGTTTCATTCCTTCGGGATTAATCTTGGAAAGATCATAATTTATTACCCTACCTGCAAAATCTGCTTCCAAGAGATCAGGTGTGCTAAACCGACTCCGTGCCTTTTCTACCATGCACAGTTGTTGACTTCATACACATGTAAAAGCAAGCAACTGCATGTTTCACGCTGAGGCATCTGTAAGTCAGACTGAGGCCAGCAAACCTCTTGGAAATTCTGCTGGAGAGACAGTTCTATCTGTAAGCAGTTTAGGGACGACATTGGGCAAAACACAAAGGAGACTCTACCTGTGCCCTGAAAGATTGTATGTGAGTTACATATCAACTACACTCCGTGGGTGTAACATCTAAGCTCCTAATAAAGCATCCAGTATAATATGGAGTCTTTAAGATCAATTTGAAATCCTGATGGTAAATCTACGGCCCACAACTCACACACGGATTTCATTCGCCCCTGTTTAGAGTACAAATCTCATGTGTGTGTGTGGGGAGGGAGGGGGTCCCCACATACAGCTCTTCTCAACAAGGTAGAGTCAAAGGCTTTTGGCCTCATTAAATCTCCACCTCTAACTGGCTCCTTTGAACCTCTGTCTCTGCACTGCACTGATTCACCTTTATCTCTTTTCTATTGCTATTTTAATGGTCACTGCTTCTCTGAATTGTCTATTTGCATTCCTTCACCAGTACGGCGGTCACATAGCATCCATGTAACAACAAACTCTCATGCCTTTTCTATCCAACTCTCTAATGCAAGAGTTAACCATTATTCCCAGTCCTTCATGTATGCAGCAGGTCAGCTCTGGAACTGTCTTCCTCTATCTGTATTTCCTACTGTCTGTGACCTCCAGTCTTTCAACCACAGTGTTCCCAGGCATCTTGAATTGAACAGATCTTGAACTTGGCTCTCTGTTGTGTGGTTTTTGTTTTCTTCTTGGAGGGAACAATCTTTCAGGCTTCGGTTTTTTTGGTTCCTTTTTCCATGCATAAGAAACAATAAACAAACACTGCACAAGATTGGTATTACTTCACACGCCCTGAAGGCAAACCGCTCATTGCCACTCTCCCACTTCTTTGACAGTACCACCATCAACCCTAGATACCATCACTTTCGTTTTATCTGCATTTACTCTCAAGACCTTGTGCACTATCCCATCTCTTCACTTCCTAATTCTTTCCTCTGCTTCCTTTTCATTCTCTGCAATCAACATCAAATCATCGGCATGCAACATTTCCCACAGGAGTCCATTTCTGGTCACGTGAGAGGGCCTCAAGCACCATGATAAACAATAAGGGGCTCAAGATGGACCCCTGATGCACACCAACATTCAAGGGAAAATCATCACTCAAATTTCCATTCACTTTCGCCTGGGTGTGAGCAACCACTCTTTGATTCTGTGGTTTCTCATTGCCTACTTCACCTCCTTCCTTTGGGACTCTGTCAAAAGCCTTCTTCAAATCAAGGAAAACAAAGTGCAGATCCCCATTCTTTCCTATATTAAAGTATTTTTCCTGAAGTTGTCGAACTATGAATATGGCATCAGCTGTCCCTTTCCCTGGCATAAACCAAAACTACATAAATTGAGACCAGTGTTTATAGAAACCATAAGTTTGTCATAATATACAGACATACTTGTTCAGAGTATTTCTCATTTCTTTATGTCCTCATGACCCAGCCTCCTATAGAAATTACTCAGCACCTCCAGGGGAGCACGCCTTCCCCTGTTAAAGAACCACTTTTCTGTTTATTACTCCCCTCTCCTCCCTTTCATTACCTTTCCTCTCCTCTCCTCATCATCATCTCAATTCTTCCTTTCACAGTACTCACGTCCTTTCAGTCAGGTCCTCCTCCACAAAGCTGCTCTAAGGTTCACCTGTCTACCCCTTTACTCACCGACTCACTCACCTGAGGGGCAAAAAGAAGGCAGTTAGTGCAAGGGTTTCAATACATGGCCAAGGGGTACAGCTGTCAAAAGATGTAAATACCGTGACCTAACTTGCCTGTGAAAAGTGCTGCCATACTTTGAAACACAAAAGTCTCTCCAAATCGATAATGCAAACGCGGAAATTGGTACAGTATCACTAACACTAAATTAGTGTTCATTGTCAGAATGAAATGAATTATTTCTTTATTTAGCCAAAAAATCGCTTAACTGGCGATTCTGTAAGAAGGATGGTTATAGAAGCCATATGGTAGAGATTATTATGTAGTATCTATAATTTGTGGTGGAGATGGAGGCGGCAGTGATGATGATGACGATTATCAGTAATATTTCTTGATCACAGATATCAAATTACCGAATGTTTATAATTTCTTCATCAAACTGGGAAATCTATTCTTCTCGCTATTAAATGTGGTAGGTGGGTTTCAGGTATGGGAAAAGGAAAGCAATTGTTAACCCGTGGATGCATGGAAATTTCACTACTCATTCATGCGTGACTGGGGTCAAACTGACCCCAGTGGTATTTTATTATTATCTGGCTGATTTACAGTGGTTGATTTTCTCAGGTTTTATCTTCAATGTAACCAAGAATTCTTTGCAATTTAGAATCATTATGTAAGACATTTATATCAATACAAATTATTCATCTGAAACAACAAAAATCAAACAGACCACTACAGCACACAAAACAAAACTCTAGCATGGGGTGCGTCTAGTTACGCTGTGTTCACGACATATGAATTTCCTGCATGCTGCACACTTCTGGCAACTTTACTTGACCTTGATTCGAGGACAAAACGCACATCTGGATCTTTTTCTGCCAGTTCTGGATGGATCCTGAGTGCCTGGGAACTCCGGTTGTTATGTCCTTGAAGCTCAGTAAGATTCACTCAGCTCCATTCTCAATTCAGCGAGAAATATACAGTGTACACGAATTTTGTTCTGCATGTACGATGGGAAAGCTTCTTTGTATGGTACAAATACACTTTAGCTGGCAAGATCAATCTTATTAACCACACTACCACATGCCATCGTTTACTCCCGTATTTTATACTATAGGTGCCAACCCGTTCATCCAAACATTCGACCCCGCCTCTGGTGGCATTGTAATAGTGAATCACCTCAGGTTTCTTCTTTGGCTCGTCCACCACGTCTGGAGACTTGTGCTGAGTTGACAACACAAATTTCCTAGGCCTTATAGGATGCAAGTTGTATCTGGTCTTTGGTGGACACAACGTACTACTGTACAGTTCACTGTATTTTATGTTGTGTAGCGCTTTTGGAACTTCTCTTTGGTTTTGATGTACAGGCATACCCCAGTTTAACGGTGCAATCGGTTAAGTAAAAACCCGTTGCTAGGCGGGGTATCATATCTCACGGTAGATTTAACATGTAAAATATAGGGATGTGTTTTTGAGCCTTGGGACTCCCCCCAACAAAGTTCTAACCCCACTCAAATGAGACCCCCACCAAAAAAAAAAAAAGTTTAAAACAAATCTAAATGGCCTAACAGCTGTAAAAGAAGCTCACCTAAACCTAAAACCAGTGTCTGTCTCCTGTCACGGGGTTTTTAAGAAGTATGCAATATTAAAGGATGATTTTCAATAATACTGAGAGCAGGGACAATGAATTGTTTGTGAAAATCAAGCAGTGATTACTTTATGTGCCTTGCTTTGCCGATTCTCTAAGGACGAGAATTTATAAACTTTCTCAACAGTACGCAGCAGAGGCTAATTCCTCACAATTGCTGTTTGTTTTGTACTGTTAGCCTCTAGAGAAAGTGACTTCACCCCTGACAATCAATAACTGATGCTATTAATGATAACAGATTCTTCTATCTATCTATCTATTGCCAGACGCCTCAATCCGGTTTGGGGTGGCCACAAACAAATCGCCTCCAAGTCGCCCTGTCCCCCGCCATTTCACTGCCCTGCTCCCAACTCACACCCCCCTCTCTCATATACCTCTCCACCCCATCCCTCCATCTCATCCTCGGCCTCCCCCTCCCTCTTCCCCCCTCCACCTAACTCACATACACTCTCTTCGTCAGTCGTTCACCCTCCATCCTCTCCACATGGCCAAACCACCTCAGTGTGTTCCTCATAATGCTTCCTATCACATCCACATCAACACCACAACGCTCCTTTATATCCTCGTTCATCAGCCTGTCTTTCCATGTGACTCCACAGGTTCCTCTTAAATAACTCATTTCCACTGCTCTCACTCTTGACTTGTGTCCTTCCAACAACGTCCAAGCTTCACTTCCGTACGTTAGAGTTGGTATCACAATACTGTCATGTAGTAACTTTTTCACTTCCATGCTCACTTCCCTGTTTCTTATCACTGCTTTCAAAGAACCAGCAACCTTTCTTCCCTGCTGTACCCTTTCAAGCACTTCACCCTCCAAACTTCCATCCTTACTCATCACACTACCCAAGTACTTAAACGTACTCACATTCTTGCTGTTGCATTAACTCCTAGATGGCACAACGGATTTTAAGCTTAATACGAAAGGACTGGCCTAAATACCAGTTATGAATAGCAAAGCGTTTATGCAAGCTAGGAGGTACAACTAGAATAAGCTTAATATGGAAAATAAAACACGAGGTTACATTACATTAAGCTCGAGAAAAAGAACTGTTAAATTTATTGATTACAATAAAATAAATTAACGTTACATTTCAAAATGAATTCAAACTAAGGAGATAGCACTCACTCAAAAACTAAACTCTTAAACCTAGGAAAAAACGAAAAGAAATACTGGTCAAAGAGTGGACTAAGCAGATGACTGGGCATCATTACTGGAAGGACACTGCACTCGCTAAGTCTCTTGCCAATCACACTAGGTGGAATTTCAGGAACTGGACAACGGCGGCACTGCTACGCACTGGGCCCAACCTGCTTTCACGGCGTACAAACCTTGACTGACTTCAAATCGTGGGAAAGAGGCGAGTGTTAGTGGCCGCATTGCTAACGGCTAGAATGAGCGAAACACACCCATAATAAGTCGCTCAGCAGAAGTGCTAATGTCTCGCACAAAGATGATCATTTATGACACATTAAAAAATTGCTCTAAAAACACTCCCGACCGGGTGAATACGTAGCGGTTAAACTGAACGATAAACACTGGGATTCCACTAGAGTTCGTGGTTTCCCACCAAATGATGTCACAAGCCGACTCGTGACATTACGCCCCATCAAAAGTGAAATTTTTTCTCAGGAAAAAATTTCAATCTATACATATAAATCCTACTCAGTCACACAAGATTCACACTGTGGTGTGTGTGTGTGCTATCCTGCTACAGGAGAAAGTCACAACCACCAGTGAGCGAAAAAAAAAACTCGTATTTACGTTAATAGAAGCAAGCTTGAGGGAAAAACTCCAAGACAACGGTGAAAAATCCTGTACTCAGGTCAAACTGAGTGAAAAATTCACTACATTTACATTAATAACTAATTGTTATGTAGCCTAATGTATGTAATACACGGTGTAGGTGTGACAGTTGTGGTGTAACTGTACCTACGTGTAAAATCATGTAATACAAATTTATAGTAAATAATGACGACGAGGCAGAAGAGAAGGGGCAGCAGCATGCGACAGGGACGACCAGCTGATCTGCACGGCAATGCTGCACCCACCAGCTGCACCTGCGAAAGGAATCAAGGTGGAGCATCAAAAGTGTCATTTCTCTCTCTCTGCCTAGCAATCAGTACTTATGTCATTATTAACCAGGAAACGTAATTCTTGAATTCACAAATTTCTTAGAACCCTTATAGTTTACTGGTTAACGCTTATTAACTAGGAAACGTGCCAGTTCTTGAATTGCTCAAATCTCTTAGAACGGGCAGTTTACCAGTTAACCTAACATTATTAACCAAGAAACGTGCCAGTTCTTGAATTGCTCAAATCTCTTAGAATGGGCAGTTTACTGGTTAACCTAACACTACACTTACGACTAATAACAGGAAGCTAAGAATCCCTACACAATCTCGGGCAGGTCACGTTTTAACACCCACCGTGGGTGTGAACACTCATGTGGATATTGTGCATTCTCCGGGAATCCTCAGAGAGGCCCACAGCTTGAGACGTTCCACAAGGTAATTCATGCACAGTCTTGGACTGTCTCTGCGGGGTTCTCAAACTTCCCCCCTTAACCTACGGTACATAGGTATGTACAGGCCCTGGACATACTGTGTCCTGTGGGGCCAACAGGTGAGACGTCAGGTCTACACTTTTAACTGGGAACCAGGCTGGTCCTTGGATTACTCAAATCTCTGAGAACACCTATCTTACGGAACCCAGCATACCACAGTTGCCCGAGTTAGTAAGCAGTTAGCAGGCGAGACATCAGGTCTGCACCTACTTCACCATTGACCTGTCTCTCAACTGACTCAGAGATTACGGGTGTGGTTTCAAACGGCACAGGAAGGACATGTCCCTGATTTGTGGTACGTGGACACACATTGCAGGAACGCACAAAGCTATCTATCTCTCGTCCCATCCCTGACCAGAAAAAGTCAGCTCGGATACGGCCCTGGGTTTTCCTTTTGCCCATATGACCTCCTGAGGCTGAACAATGACCCCATTCTAACACTGCTTGGCGGTACTTGGCGGGAACGACAAACTGCAGTCGAACCTCGCCCTCGTATGTTCGTGACTCACGGTAGCGCTGTCCTTGTTTGCGAAGGAACTTGGCTTGACCTCCCCGTGAATACTTTATCACTCTATCCTTTTGTCTCTTCCACATGGCAGCAAGTGTCGGGTCAGAATGTTGTTCTTGGACAACATCTTGGCTACACATCAGATCTTGCGGCGATTCAATGGTCACTGGGGTGACACAGTTTGGAGCCTCAGCCATGGCTTGTGTTACTGTAGCCGAAGTCTGAGTAGCGTCATCTTCGGTGCAACTATGTTTAGCACCGAAAATATTGCCTATGATAAGGTCAAATAAAGGTTCTGGCATGACATCTGCAACTGTCGTACCAGTATATAATGGAGATGCCACCTGGATACGTGCCTCAGGGAACAATTTCACTGATCCATCAGTAAGGTTAGCTTCGATCTGTCGACCTGTGTACTGTTCAGGCCGAACTAGACTCTGCCTGACAGAGCAACCTGAGGACCCATTGTCTCTCAGGACCTTCACAGGGATGTCTCCCACAAACCCTGGCTGAACAAGGAAGGAACTGTCACCTGTGGGAGGGCCTGTGGAAGAAGCAGCCAACCACTCATGAGGCTGCTGAATAAATGATGCGGCAAACATGGTGCCCTGTGAATCTGATACCTGAGGGGTCGTAGTCACTGCTTGGGGAGATGGAACATTGGCCATCTGTGGAGAGGGGTTCACTGTCGCTGTGGGACTAGAGAACCGTGGGGGAGTACCCATACTGGTAGGGACGTGACCACCATGCTGCTGCTGAGGAATGAAGGCTTCATTCGCCTCCTGCCTCCTATTCACTTCAGCTGGTGGTGAAAAAGACAGTCCTGACGGTCGGTTGCGTGGCTGATACTGCTGCTGGTTAGGGTACTTGTTGTACCTCTTCCACTCAGGCTTCTGAGTGTTTTGCCCCTGGTCCTTCTACTGCGGTTTTGGACCTTGGCCATTATTCTGTAAACGGCTTTGTTGCTGGGGTTCAGTCTGAGATGGTTTCCCAGATTTATCAGGTTTCCTGTTCCAGGTATGCTGCTTGTGAGTTTGATACTCATATGCAGTAAAGAATGCGTTAGCCTTCTTCACCATTTGGCTGGCATCTCTTACCTGGCAGATCTTAAGCTGAGCCATAAGTTCAGTAGGCCACGACTTTTCTAGCTGCATGCGCAGCATAAGGTCAATTATCCCCTCACGCGTGGAAGAAGTTTCATCTTTCTCCATTCACTCATCTAAGTAAGCAGTAAGCTGGTCAAGAAACTGAACGGCAGTCTCTTTATCCTGTAAACGCGCCCTCATGAACTGACTCTTGGCGTCGTCAACTGTGAGACCGTACGTTTTGACGAGTGCGGCCTTCATCATCTCATACGTGAGATTGTCTCCACGAATTCTGTGAAGAATATCGAGGGCAGGGCCCTCAAACAGGCTAAGAAACTGAAGCCGCTTAGTTGCATCATCCAGCTGGTACAGTTGAGCCACGTCTTCAAAACGAGCTATGTATGGCTCGATTCTCTCGCCTTCTTTGGATGGGGGAAGCTTGATGTGTGGGGTCGCCATAACATGTGCAGGGAGAGCGCTCGTGGAGCTTGGGCCAGCTGCACCAGGTGTGTCTGAAGCCAAGGAATCTCGCTTGAGCTTCAGCACTTCAAATTCATGTTTTTTGCGTGCCTCTCGCTCGGCACGTTCGTGTTCTCGTTCTCTCTCGCGTTGTTGTAACTCGTATTGACGTTCTTTCTCTCGTTCCTCACGCTGTTCTCGCTCATGTTCTAACTCGAGTTCACATTGTTTTCGCTCGTGTTCTAACTCGAGTTCGGGTTGTTTTCGCTCGTGTTCACGTTCTTCACGCTGAATTCGACGCTCTTCACAAGCATCATTCTCGCGTTGCTTTCGTAATTAAACCGAGAGAGGACAAAGTCCTTAATTTCAGTTGGGTCCGTAAGACCCATGTCTTTGGCTTCCTGTACATAGACGCTGGTGGACATGATGCTAACTCAATCTATGTAACTAGCGACTCAGTACTGACTGCAATTTTTTCAGAGCAAGATGTCAATAATCGAGAATAAAGAATATAGGCACAGGTTAGTGGTGACCAGTTTTATCTAATTAAACTGGTAAAGAAAGAAAATTAAACAAACAACTGACTGTGAAAACTATTATGTAAATTAATAAAAATGAATCAATAATCACCAGCAAGGTAGTGCCTATAGACTTTAATGATAAATACCAAAGTATGAACGGGTGAGTATTATCTCGTGAACAGCTTTAGAGCTAGGAGTTAATATCCTGGAATAAGGTCGCCAATTGTCATGGGGTTTTTAATGTTTATGTAATATTAAAGGACAATTATTCAATAATACTGAGAGCAGGGACAATGAATTGTCTTCTGAAAATCAAGCAATGATTACTTTATACTGGCTTGCTTTGCCGATTCTCTAAGGACGAGAATTTATAAACTTTCTCAACAGTACACAGCAGAGACTAATTCCTCACAATTGCTGTTTGTTAGTACTGTTAGCCTCGAGAGAAAGTGACTTCACCCCTGACAATCAATAACTGATACTATTGATGATAACAGATTCTTGCTGTTGCATTAACTCCTAGATGGCACAACGGATTTTAAACTTAATACGAAAGGACTGGCCTAAATACCAGTTATGAATAGCAAAGCGTTTATGCAAGCTAGGAGGTGCAACTAGAATAATCTTAATATGGAAAATAAAACACGAGGTTACATTACATTAAGCTCGAGAAAAAGAACTGTTAAATTTATTGATTACAATAAAATAAATTAACGTTACATTTCAAAATGAATTCAAACTAAGGAGATCGCATTCACTTGCTCACTCAAAAACTAAACTCTTAAACATAGGAAAAAACGAAAAGAAATACTGGTCAAAGAGTGGACTAAGCGGATGACTGGGCGTCGTTACTGGAAGGACATTGCACTCGCTAAGTCTCTTGCCAATCACACTAGGTGGAATTTCAGGAACTGGACAACGGCGGCACTGCTACGCACTGGGCCCAACCTGCTTTCACGGCGTACAAACCTTGACTGACTTCAAATCATGGGAAAGAGGCAAGTGTTGTGGCCGCATTGCTAAAGGCTAGAATGAGCAAAACACTCCCATAATAAATCGCTCAGAGGAAGTGCTGATGTCTCGCACAAAGATGATCATTTATGACACATTGAAAAATTGCTCTAAAAACATTCCCGACCAGGTGAATACGTAGCGGTTAAACTGAACGATAAACACTGGGATTCCACTAGAGTTTGCGGTTTCCCACCAAATGATGTCATGAGCCGACTCATGACATCTCCCTTGTATCCAATCAAACTCACTGGAGAATGCAATCTCTGACTCGTATTCAAACTCGGTAGAGAAGAAGCTGCAGCACTGTATACAACTCCACCATCAGATGGTCCCTGGACAATTAAAGAAACATCTGTTATGCATACTAATAATAATGTATGAATGATGCAGAATCGTCCAATGTGCGAGTTGCTGTGATGGAGATCGTTGATGTTTTGACAGGGAATTCTCTTGACGGGGAATGCGATCGAAGATGCGATCGGGATAGCCTTTTCAACGGCCCCTCTTGGTCGTTTTTGTTACTGTTCTGGTTGCTTAGCTCCTTTACTTTCTTCTCTGTCATTATCCAACATTTATTTAGAAATTCTTTTGCATTTTCAAAGAGTTTTCCCTTGAACGGCCTGAATGTAAATGTATGATTCACCGATCAATGATGCAATCAGGATAGCCTGTTCAATGGCCCCTCTTTATGTCGTTTTAGTTATTGCTCTCATTGCTGAGCTTTATTTTCCTCTCTCATATTTTCCAAAATTTAGAAATTCCTTGGCATTTTCAAAGCGTTTTCCCTTGAACAACCCGAATTCAAACACATAAATCCCTTTGTATTTTCAAAGCGTTTTTCCTTGCACAACCCGAATGTAAACACATGGTTTATCCTTGTCCCAGTTTTCATCAATGCATGAAATATTTACTCTCTAAGGTTTTCATAATTATTGATATTTATTTAAAATTATTATTATGTATTCCGTGATACGTCAGATGACAGTTCTTTGGTCAAACATGAAATATTCTTCGTTGAGTCGCCTAGTTGTTCACACTGTTTTGTACCTCGTCTGATAGGCAACAGTGTTCACGCCACCTATGACTAAAACACATTAAGTCTAAAAACAGTTTATTAATCAACCTAAACACAAGATTTATCTAAAATATCATAAAAATCGATAACAAAATCAAAATGCATCGCAAAACCGGGGGTAGGCATACAATGGGGCGGGGTAGGGTGATACTTCTACCCCAATCACTATTCCGGGGTATTGCGTCTAGGGTGTCTTTTTTTTTAATGCGAGGAAGAAGGAACCAAAGGCTGCTAGCCCACAATTATTGTTCCTTCCATGAGAAAAACAATATACAAGAGAGAGCCAAATTGAAGATCTGATCATTTCGAGATGCCTGGACACACTGCATTTGAAAGACTGGAGATCATAGGAAGCAGGAAATACAGACAGAGAGAGACAGTTCCAGAGTTGACCTGTTGCATAAATGAAGGACTGGGAGTAACGGTAAACTCTTACATTAAAGAGTTGGACAGAAAAGTGATGAGAGTTTGTTGCTAGACGGGTGCTATGCACCCGTTGTAGAGGTGGAGGAATGCATGCAGACAGTTCAGAGGAGCAGTGACCATTGAAGTAGCGATAGAAAATAGATAAAGATGCAACAGTGCGACGAAAAGACAGAGGTTGAAGGGAGTCAGTAAGAGGAGGAGAGTTAATGACATGAAAAGCCTTTGACTCCACCCTATTGAGAAGAGCTGTATGTGGGGAGCCTCCCCACACACGAGAGTTGTAATCTAAACAGGGACGGATATAACCCCTGTATAGAGCCAACAATTGTGCAGGGATAAAAAAGGAACGGAGTCCGCTTTGTACACCTAATCTCTTGGAAGCAGATTTTACAAGAGATGTAATATGATCTTTCCAGGATAAGTCCCGAGTAAATGAAACCCCAAGCATGTTCAAGGATGATGCAGGATTAAGCTGAATATTATTAAACATTAGTGGGTATACCTGTGGAAGATTATGTCGGGTTGATAGATGTAAAAACTGAGTCTTTGATGCATTAAAAACAACCAGATAATTTTTACCCCAGTCAGAGATCCGAGCCAAGTCAGACATTAGGTGTGCCATAGCCTCATGCCTTGTTTGTTGAAGTAACTGCTGAGATGGACATTGCAGGAACCGAATGGAATGGTGAAGGGTGGAGTCATCAGCGTATAGGTTAGGTGGATAGGGTTAGATGTGCAGCTTAGAAGGTCACTGATGAATAAAAGGAAGAGAGTTGGTGATAGGACAGAGCCCTGAGGAACAACACTGTTCATAGATCTAGGAGAAGAACGATGGCCGTCTACGACAGCGGCTATAGAACGACCAGAAAGGAAGCTAGCAATGAAGGCACAGATAGAAGGATAAAAACCGTAAGAGGGCAGCTTGGAAATTAAAGATTTATGCCAGACTTGATCGAAAGCCTTTGAGATGTCAAGTGCAATGGCAAAGCTTTCGCCAAAGTCCCGAAAGGAGGGTGACCAGAAGTCTGAAAGATAGGTGAGAAGATCGCCAGTGGAGCGTTCCTGATGGAACCCATACTGACGATCAGAAAGAAGGTTGTGATAGGAAAGATGCTTTAAAATTTTTCTATTAAGAACTGATTTGAAAACTTTTGAGATACAGGATGTTAAGGCAATTGGACGATAGGTAGAGGGTTGGGGATGGTCACCCTTCTTTGGGACTGGCTGAATGAGAGCAAACTTCCAGCAAGAAGGAAAGGTACAAGTTGATAGACAAAGGCGAAAGAGTTTGCCTAGGCAGAGTGTAAGCACAGAAGCACAGCTCTTGAGAACAACAGGAGGGACTCCATCATTCCCATATGCCTTATTAGTATTGAGGCCCATGATGGCAGAAAATAAATCAGCTGAAGAAATTTTAATTTCAGCCATGAGAAAGTCAGAGGGGGGAAGTGATGGAGGAACAGCATCGGATTCGTCTAAGGTGGAATTGGAGGAGAAAGTCTGAGCGAAGAGATCTGCTTTATCAGTAGAAGAAATAGCTACAGAACCATCAGAGTAGAAAAGAGGAGGGAAGGATGATGAGGTAAAGTTGGTAGAAAGGTTTTTGGCAAGGTGCCAGAAGGAGTGGGAAGAATTCGAGTTGGAGAGTTGAGAGCATTTAGTATGGATGAAATTATTTTTAGCAGAGCAAGGAACAGACTTAGCACGATTCCGGGCAGAAATGTATGAAAGATGTGATTCAAGGGTGGGTTGGCTCTGGTACCTTTTATAGGCCCTCTCCTTGTTGTGGACAGCATTAGAACAAGCGTGATTAAACCAAGGCTTTCTTGCATTAGTCAGAGGATATGAGAAGGGAATGTATGCTTCCATGCCCGAGAGAATAACCTCCGTAATGCGCAAGGCACACCCAGATGGCTCCCGGTCATGGAAACAATAATCATTTCAGGAAAATCAAAGAAGTACTGCCTGAGGGCCTCCCAATCTGCAGCTCCAAAGTGCCACAGACGACGTTTCTTTGGAGGGTCTACAGGCCATACCGGATCAATAGGACAGGTTAAGGTGATAAGGTTGTGATCAGAGGAGCCCAACGGATAGAAAAGATTAGCAGTGTAAGCAGAAGGATTAGTTGTAAGGAAAAGGTCAAGTATGTTGGAGCTCTCTCCAAGGTGGTCAGGGATACGGGTAGGGTGCTGTACAAGCTGCTCTAGGTCATTAAGGATAGAAAAGGTGTAGGCTTCTTCACCAGGTGGATCAGTGAAAGGAGAGGAGAGCCAAAGGTGGTGGTGAACATTGAAATATCCTAGAATGGAGATTTCAGAGAAAGGAGAAATGGATAGAATGTGTTTCAACACAGAAGTAAGATAGTCAAAGAATTTTTGATAGTCTGTAGAATTAGGAGATAAGTAAACAGCGCAGATATATTTAGTCAGAGAATGACAGGAAAGCCGAAGCCAGAATGTAGAGACTTCAGAAGAATCGAGTTCAGGGACATGAGAGCAAGATAAGTCGTTGCGTACACAACAGCCACCTTTGGCTTTGAAATGAGTAGAGAAAGTAGGAGGATACAGAAAAGCTTCTACTGTCATTTGCCTCAGACAGCTGAGTCTCAGTTTGAAAAAGAAGGTGAGGTTTAGAGAAGGAGAGGTGGTGCTCAACAGAGTGAAAGTTAGAGGAAAGACCGCGAATGTTGCAGAAATGAAGAAGAAGAGAGTCAGACAGTGGTTCCAGGCAGCCCGAGTCGTCACCGGGAGAGGGGCGGAAGGTGGGGCCATTTATGTCCCCCCCCCCCGGGGACTCCGAGGCCACGTGTTGCGCTGCCATGATTTCTTTAAATTTTGGAAAAGGAAGTGTAGTGTGTACTGTGCATGTAGTTTGGTATTGATAGTTAGAGAAACTTGTATTGGAGAGCATGCTGGCCCACTCTCTGTGTTACTGAGACACTGAAAAAGTTCGGCAAAGGGGGATAGTCTGGGTTTGCCTGTATTGTCCGCACCAAGGACAGAGACTTCGCAGACAATTCTCTGGCCAGTTTGATGCTGGTGAAACAGTTGTTGATAGTAATGTTTCTTCCTGAGTTATGTACAGGTTTCGACAACGACATCACGACATGTCTCCAACTCTTTGGTTCTTTCTTCTTTTTGTCCGGTGTATATCATAATGTTGGATACGTAATAAGTTTTTGCATCAAAAAGAATCCACAACTAGAGTCCATATTTGGCCGGTTTGGAGGGTATGCACTCTACTGTATGTATATGCAGTGATCTTTGAAGAACAGCTGCTCGTCCACAGTAACACATTCAGTATGCCAATAGCAAAATTTGAAATTATGCATAAACTTATTTAGATGAAGAAGCACAGCCGCTAATTTGTCTCAGACTAGTCAGCTGTTTTGGCTAGCAGGGTGCTGAATCACAGGTGGTGACAAATTTTTCAAAGCGATTCACTGACACTGTCTCTGAGAATACTGGTGGGCCAGTAGATGAGTCCCACTGAGAACGTACAGACTAGTTATTGCCTTTGTACACATCTCTTAGTATACTTATCCCAATATACGTATCAATTCATCTTTTGAGATACGTTCCCAAGAACCTGCTTTTACTCATTTCCATTCATGGTTTGTTTCAGTGAGTATAGTTTTACATCACAGAATAAAAAATGAGATTGAATGCTGGTGACGGGTTTTCAGGATCATGATCCTCTGAGCAGCATACCCAGTGATTCTAACACTTTCCCGCGATACAAACAGAGGTTGTTGTCATCCCTGGGCAGACTGGGTAGTAGCCATTCTCCATTTTTCATCTGAAGGAGCACTCATGACACTTGCTGGAGTGGAGCTGATGGATGCTACTGCAGTTTATTCATCTGATGATTCTTCAAATTCTTCACTGGTAGTTTCTTCAGTAATAACAAATTCTTCATCACTGATATCTTCACTGCATTCTTCTTCTGAATCACAAGTGCGTATGATACTTTGTATTTCGGCACCAGTTACAATTCTTTGTCTAGCCATAGTAGTAGCAAAAGAGATCAGTTGATGCTGGAACTTTGTCTGCCTTGAAAATTCTATATTTGGCGCCAAACACCAGCTCTCATCGAATTCTGTTCGCGGACTGCCACCCTTCATGCCAACATGTAACTTTACTATGCAAGACGAGTCACACAGCGCACGCCCACACGCATATGACACCTTGTATAGCAAATGACGACATTTTACTTTGCAAATGACGACACGACACCTCGACCCACACATGGGTGCTATGACTTCTCGTATTCACCCACCCACAGCAACAGCAGCATGTGTCTGTATGCGTGGATGGGTATGTATATGTTTGAATATATATGTGTGTGTGCATGTAATGCGTGTATATACACTTGCACTAATTATCAAAATAATCTAACATGATTACGAAGAGAAAATACAGTGGATAAAAGTGCTAGGGTCAATTTGATCCGTCATGCAGAAACGTACAAACATCGTGTATCTGTCAAACAAATATAGTAAAAAACATGATCATTTGCAAGATAATGCTCCATGCAATAATATTACAAGTAACGGGAGGAAAAAAGTCTAGTTGAAAGAAAAGGTAAAATTATCTCAGAAAAACAACGTCGTGGGCTCAAACTGACCCCGCCATGCATCTACGGGTTAAAGCAACAGAACGTCCCAGTGAAACAAGCAATACTGTCATGAATTCGTTCATTCTTGGCTGTGCCTCTCAGGTATAAGCCATGCACATAGGAATGTGATGTACTATAAAGGCTTGTGGAGTGATTAAATTCTCTCTCCATTGCCAAGTACAAATGATGTTGCTAGTCTTGTTATGTACATTTCTGTCTGTATTTCTTACATTCAGTTCTGTCTTTCGCCAATTACTATGCTCCTTTAACTTCCATACTTCGCTTACTCACACACAACATTCACTTACCATATCCAGTCATCTTCCTGGCCTTCCCCACCTTCTCCCACCCTTACAGTCACGCACATATGCACTACTGTATTCACCATAGTATTCATATCCTTTTTTATGTTACCACACCATATAAGCACACAGTTCTCCATTTCAATCAATCGACTTCTTCATATTGGATTTTCACGAATCTCAATATTTATCCTATCCAACATACGTAATCTTTATACCTTGCAAGTGTTTCTAAACAGTTTCATTTCTGATGCTTTCACTCTACACTCAACGGACTAATGGCGTACCAATGTATTATATCAATAACGGACTTGTAGATAGGCAGCAATATTCTAAAGTTAGTTACCTTTTTTTAAAGATATACCTAATACCTTGAACTATTTTTTGAAGACTCTCTAGATTTTGTGTTCAGCTATAGTCTATACTTTTTAGTATATTTCTTGGCAAATTAAGCAGCATCCTAACACTTGAACCACTCAGTTTTAGCAATTTTCTATCAATTTTCACTTATTTCTTAGCAATTTGCTATAACTTGTGTTGGCGAGATTCTAACAAATTTTGACAGCATGCTCAGTGACATTAGTAAACTTGGTCTGTCGAAGGCTAATGGTGGTGTGTAGTGGGAAGAAGGATTCGGTACCAAGTCGGGACGGGGACGCCTGCAGGTGTCTTGTTGAGGTCACCTCTCAGGGATTCGACGTCACACAAGACAGACAGACAGACAGACAGACAGACTGACTGACTAACTAAATGACTGACATAGAGATAAAGTGACAGATGGACAGACAGACATATATACATAAATACAGATTTTAACAAAAAAATCTTTTCATAACAGCAAAGCAATCTGCTTCAACGCCACCCTGTACAGTAACAAACAAAAGATCGCTTACTGTTTCACGCGCTTCACCTCTCACTTCCCTCTGTTGGCCAATATTTCTGATCCCAGAGACGTATGCCCATATTTCAATGTCCATAGATGATTCTTTGATGAAGTGTACCAGAGAGGAAAGTGATGTACGTGCCTCAAGAGTGAAGCAGAAACAGTTGAATAGTAGGTAAAATTCTGTCCCTGCCTGTACATCCTTCACAAATATCAGGCTACCATTCACCCATTTCCCCAAACCCAACAATGCCTTAATCTCGACTCCCTCTCCCATTTCGCGTCTTCTCCCTGAGCTTTCACTGGGGATCATAAGAATTAATTAGGGCCCTTCCAAATTCACATAGAAACTTGCGATCGATTCCTTCACGCGAGACGTTTTTGCAGGACAGGGAAATGAATGTATAATTATAACCTTGTCCTCTCTCATGTACTTCCTGCAAAAATAAACTCTCAATCACTTCCCTCTCATAGTCTTTGCTCTTAAATTTTAGTACATTCATCCTTATACTCCAATTCTTACTACGTCACCCTAATTCCTCTAGCACCCTAATCCTACTTGTCACCCAAACACTAGTACCTTGACCTTTACTCCATCATCCAAGCACCCTTACTCTTGTACCTTAATCCATGGCTACTCTTTTGCCCTGGCATCTTAATCTGTCTCCCATGCACCCTCACCATAATCCATCCTTTCATCCTGTTATCTTCAACCAAATCCTCGCTCTTTCACTGTCCCATGAGCGGCCTCACATCTTTACGAGAGAAGCAGCAAAAGGTCGTCTTAAGATGTTGGCAATAACTCAAAGGTATCGATCTGCTCGCCACCAGCACTTCAGCAAAGACCAACAGGATGGTGCTTTTATACTGGTATGACGGTTGTGGTGTGATGGTGTGGTGGCAGTGGAGTGTGGTACTGGTATGTAGCTGTGTATATGGAAGTGTGGAATATGCTAGTGGTGTGATGGAGGTGCGTTGTGGTGTGAGCTTGGAAGTGTGGTTCAGATGTATGTTGTCGCAATGTGTGGTCGTATGGCAGAGATATGGGGGGTGTGATGGTATGGTAGAGATGTGAAGGTGTGATGGTATGGTAGAGATGTGGGGCTGTGGTGGTATGGTAGAGATGTGGGGTGTGTGGTTGTATGGTAGAAATGTGGGGGTGTGACGGTATGGTAGAGATGTGGAGGTGTAGTGGTATGGTAGAGATGTGGGGGTGTGGTGGTATGGTAGAGATGTGGGGGTGTGGTGGTATGGTAGAGATGTGGCGGTGTGATGGTATAGTAGAGATGTGGGGGTGTGATGGAATGGAACAGATGTGGGGGTGCAGTGGTGATTTGGTCATGGATATGTAGTTGCTCTGTTATAACATGCATACAAACAGAGCATGCTTGTGATGGTGTGGAATAGTCATGATGATAGTGTGATGGGTTATGTGATTATATAGTTACTTGGTGTGGTGTTCTGAAGGTTTGGGTGTGATGCTGTAAATGTGCTGCAATGGAAACAATTGTAGTATTGTAGTATTAGAGATTTGGTGTGTCATCATATGCAAATATAGTGGTGGTTTGTGGTGATGCGCCAGTGTTGCGAGAGTGTGGCGCCCCACATTCCCTCAGTCATAATTTACATGTTTCGCACTCATCTTTAATGAGCAAAATATCTGACTGCCATATAATTAGGCTGCGTGAGAACAATAGCAGTAGGAAGTGTGGAGACACGTCTAGGGAGAATATGTAACATGAAAATTTGGACAATGTGACACTGTGTATCTTTTTCTGTCTCAATTCTCTCCTGCACTAAAAGGAAAACTGTTCCACACACTGAGGTTCCAAAACACAGATACGTTTTCTACTTTATTATTACTTTGTACAAGAGAGTTGCATTACTTTAGCAACGACGATGGAAACAAGTCACTCAGTACATGCAGATTTGCCTCAATTACATGTAATTACAAACACATTCAGTGGAACATAATGACACTTCTAAGTATTGTATGTTTACCTGAATTTTTACTCACTACAAGAATAACCATCATAATCATCTCCACGACAAGGGCCTAGCAGTAATTATTGCTAGACGTTGAGTAGAAGCTAACTGGTATTCCTAATTGACACTTAGGGCAAGTGAAATTCCCTTGTCTTGTACACTGACAATCTCCCTTAATCCTCACCAGCCTCTACTCACCAATTTCCTTCTGCAGTCCATGGTAGTGTGACTGTTTCTTTCAGCTAAACAGCTGTGCCCCTGAGACACTCCTCAAGTCTGTTCCGCCTGCAAGCAACCTAATACTGTTCTCTGCATGTTTACCTATATGTCCCGGTTTATATCCAGTTCCTGGAGCACTGTCTTGCCTCATACTTGAACTGTCTAGCTCACTATTTTTTTTCAAGTGGAAGGAAGAAGGAACCAAATTGTTCCCTCCAAGAAAAAAACAAAAACAAGATAACAGAGAGCCAAATTCAAGATCCTTTCACTTTGAGATGCCTGGACACACTGCGTGTGAATGACTGGAGATCATAGGAAGTAGGAAGTACAGACAGCTGGAGACACTACGAGAGCTGACCTGTTGCATACATGAAGGACAGGGAGAAACGGTTAACTCTTGCATTAGAGAGTTGGACAAAAAAGGGATGAGTGTTGCTTGACGGTGCTACGCACCTGCCGTAGTGTTGGAGAGAAACAAGCCGACAGTTCAGAGGAGCAGTGACCATCGAAGTAGCGATAGAGAAGAGATAATGATGGAACAATGCGGTGAAGAGACAGAGATTGAAGGGAGCCAGTATGAGGAGGACAGTTAAAGAGACTAAAAACCTTTGATTCCACCTTGCTGAGAAGAGCTGTATGTGAGGAGCATCCCCACACATGAGAGTTGTACTCCACACAGGGGAGAACAAAACCCGTGTATAAAGTCAACAACTGTGTACGGGTAAAGAAGGCATGGAATCAGCTTAGCACACCCAATCTCTTGGAAGCAGCTTTTACAAGAAAGGTAGTATGTTCTTTCCAAGATAAATCCTGAGAGAATGAAACCTCAAGAATGTTTGAAGATGATGCAGGAATTAGTTGGATACTGTTAAAAATTAGAGGGTACTCCTGCAAAAGATTTTATCGGGTTGACAGATGCAAGAACTGAGCTTTTGATGCATTAAAAACGTGGTTACTATTGCTCCAATCAGAGATATGAATCAACTCAGACATTAGGTGTGCCATAGCCTCATCTCTTATTTGTTGAACTAACTGCTGAGATGGACACTGCGGGAAACGAATGGAAAGGTGAAGGGTGGAGTCACCAGTGTATGAGTGGACTGGGTTAGATGTACAGCTTAGGTCACTGATGAATAAAAAGGAAGAGAGTTGGTGATAGGTCAGAGCCCTGACGAACATCACTATTGATAGCTCTTGGAGAAGAATGGTGGCCGACTACAACAGCAGCTATAAAACGACCAGAAAGGAAGCTATAGATGAAGGCACAGATAGAAAGATAGAAACCATAAGAGGACGGTTTGGAAACTAAATATTTATGCTAGACTCGATCGAAAGCTTTTGGTTTTCCCCAAAGTCCCTAAAGGAGGATGACCAGGAGTTTGAAAGGTAGGTGAGAAGATCACCAGTGGAGCATCCCTGGCAGAACCCACAC
Source organism: Coenobita brevimanus (assembly GCF_032717465.1). Taxonomy (NCBI): domain Eukaryota; kingdom Metazoa; phylum Arthropoda; class Malacostraca; order Decapoda; family Coenobitidae; genus Coenobita; species Coenobita brevimanus. Next base: position 20,405,025 of record NC_137024.1, on the reverse strand, counting down.
TGACGATCAGAATTGAAGGTTGTGATAGGAAAGATGTTTTTTATTCTTTTAAGAATAAACTCGAAAACTTTTGAAACACAGGATGTTAAAGCAATATGGCGACAGTTAGAGAGATGGGAATGGCCACCCTTCTTTGGGACTAGCTGAATGAGAGCAAACTTCCAGCAAGAAAGAAAGGTGCAAGTTGACAGACAATGGCGACAGAGTTTACCTAGGCAGGGTGTAAGCAGAGAAGCACAGTTCTTGAGGACAACAGGAGGGACTCCATCAGGCCTATATGCCTTGTTAGTACTGAGGACAGTGATTGCAGAAAATGCATCAATTGAGGAAATATTAATGCCAGCCATGAGGAAGTCAGAGGTGGGGAAGTGATGGAGGAACAGCACCGGAATTGTCTAAGGTGGAACTGGAGAAGAATGTCTGAGTGAAGAGTTCTGCTTTATGAGTAGAAGAAATAGCTACAGAGCCATAAGAATAAAAAAGAGAAGGGTTCAGAGGATGTAGTACGAATGTAATTATTTTTAGGAGAGTGAAGAACAAACAGCATGATTCAAGGCAGAAACATAAAATGAGCTGAGATTCAGAAGTGAGTGGGCTCCGGTACCTTTAGTACTGTATGTCTTCTCCTTGCTGTGGGCAGCATTAGAACAAGCCTTGCTCTTTCTCTCCATGCCCCTCAAAGGATCCTTGGTACTCCACAAGAATCAGGTGGTACTCAGAAAAAATGGCACTGGAAGAAATGGCACTGGAAGAAATGGCACAGGAAGAAATGGCATTGGAAAAAATGGCACTGGGAAAAAATGGCACTGGAAAGTACGTCACAAAGTTTGAAGTAGGGAAAAATGGCGTTGGAAAAAATGGCACCGGAAAATACGTCACAAAGTTTGAAGTAGGAAAAAATGGCACTGGGAAAAAATGGCACCGGAAAATACGTCACAAAGTTTGAAGTAGGAAAAAATGGCACACTAAAGTATTTGCATATTATGGTATGAGTTTCATATACTACAGTTATGAGTTATGGGTTTCGAACATTTTGCCATCGTGAAACAACACTAAACCCAATACTAAACCAAACCTTCCTGGTGCAAGTTGTGAGGTATCAGACTAATGGAATTCTGTCAGCTCTTTGGAACACTGCTACGTACTGTACGACTTGCTACCACCATGGAGATCATCGAGAGCAATAAGGGAGGTCAGAAACTGTGTTACAGTGGATACATGTATACCAAGCAGTGGTCAAGAGCTAAAACGATTCGGTGGAGGTGCATCAAGCGAACACTATTGTGCAAAGGGGCCTTAGTATCTTCTCATGAAAATGAAAATCCAAAACTTGTGATGGAATACAACCATGATGGTGACAAAAGTGTTACTAAAGCAGCAAAATGTAAATCTAGAATGAAAACGTTGGCTAAAACTATTCAAGATAAACAGGGTCAAATATACGCCCAAACTGCCGTAGCCATGGAAACAGAAGCTCAGGCTCATTTCGTATCTCAAGAACATTGTAATAGACTCATTCGGCATCACCAAAGTGCCAATCAACCTCGTGACCCTGCTACACTACAGGAACTTGTTATTTCAGGTGAATGGGCATCAACTGGTGGAGCAGAACCACAACTATTCTTGATATATGACAATGTTGTTTTTGCTAGTGAACAAACACTGCGATTGTTAGCAAGATCTGACCTCTGGATGATGGATGGCAATTTTGCCATGGCCCTTCCTAAGTTCAAACAGTCGTATGTCATTAGTGTTCCTCTGGGAGAAACTGCTGCCTCCGTTGTTTATGCATTCCTGCAACACAAGACCCAAGACACTTATGAGGAACTTTTCAAGGCAGTTCTTGATAAATGTGAAGAATACCTCCTATATCCAGACCCTTCAACCATTATGCTTGACTTTGAACAAGCAACTTTAACCTTCTGCGTGCCAGTGCTGTTTTAAAATGGTCTGACATAATGCTGCGGCCAGTGCCAGTGCCGTTTTAAAATGGTTTAAAATAAAAAACTTCACTGTGACTGCATTTTTCAAGATTCACGGGTAAATACTGGCAGGCATGTAAGGTAACTGTTCCTCTACCATCCCCCAGGCTGTCAAGGCCATACACTCACTCGCTCCCCCCCTCACGCTCGCTCTGCCACACTCTGCCTGTGTGCCTCACCCGGTGCTGAACATAGTGAAGGCATTTTGTAAATATTTTCATGTAAGTGTAAGTTGTAAATATTTTCTTGTAAGTGTAAGGACTATATAGTGAAGTCAAGTTGTAAATACCTTCTTGTAAGTGCCAGGACTGTACGTACTGAAGGCAGGTTGTACCTATCTTCAAGTAAGTGTAAGATAATGCATTCACAGTGAGAGAGACAGGCAAATTGTGATAGATGCTGAAGTAATAAGTAATCAGAAAAGTGTACTGAACATTGCTATACCTTCCCAGCATAAATACCTGAGTATAACTTACATAGAAAACAGCTTTCTCTCACGTATGTGGTGAGCGTGAGAGAGCGGATATACCTGTAAACGAGTATGCAGGACTCAATAAAACTTATTTCCGAGCCTCGGTGAGCATTTTAATGGCAAAATTCGTTGTTTCCACATCAAAATCTATCATTTTAGCCAAAAAAAAAAGGTCGAAAAATGGCCGGCACTGGGGTGACCCATAGGGCTAAAAATAGCCTTCATGGGTGGGTTAAAAGCCATCACAGCAATTCTCGGAACAGAAGTGACCATTCGTTGTTGTTTCTGTCATTTGACACAATCATCCTGGAGAAAAATACAAGAGTTGGGGTTGTCTATTCTCTACAAGGAAAGTGAGGAAATAAAGTTGTTTTGTGGTATGGTTGACAGTCTAGCTTTTCTTCCTTTCGAAGATGTATCTGCTGTCATGAATTACCTAAAAAATAACACACCGGAGGGTATGGAGCCTTTCGTCACCTACTTCGACCAGACTTACGTAACAGGAACTTATAGACGTGGCCAAAGACAGCAAGATGAGCTCTGTTGAATCCCTCCTCGGTTTCCTCCAGAAATCTGGAATGTTCATGAGGCAACTATTCGAGGGGAGTCTCGCACGAACTTATGTAAGGGATGGAACAATCGATACAGCAGGTTAGTTGAGGTTAATGAAATGTTGGTTACTGGGTATTTATAACATTCAATATTATACAATGTTTTATTTTTTACATTATTCAAAGCGTTAGGTCCTAGAGTTGCCTACAATGCCTGTGTTAGGTAATAGTTTGGTTATTTATGGTTTATACAATTCAAATAATTAACTTTTACCTAGATTAATGCTCCATGGGACAAACAATATTAATTTTGATTTATCATTATTATTTTGCTAGGTTGGTTGGTCACAGTCACCCAACGATATGGCGTGCTATCCAGTGGATCCAAGCTGACCAAGCTGTTGCAGCTACTCAGATCCTGCAAGAATCTCGTGGTGAACCTCCCAAGAAACGCCAGAAAAGAATATACAAGAATCTTCAGACAAGAATGAAGAACCTCTGCTTAGACCACCGGGCTGCTTGTAAATCAGTTGAGGAGTTTCTTCAAGGAGCTGGCTACAACATTCGCTGGAAATCTTAAAATTGTAGACATTTTAACAAATAAGCCATGATCATTTGTCGTTAATTTATGTCCAGATTAACTGTAGACATTTTAACAAACGAACCAAGATCAACTGTCGTTCATTAATGCCCAGATTAACTGTAGAGCAATAAATAGTTTAGCTGATTGATTCTTGTTGTGCCATTTTTTCATTCCCAGAAGAATATGCCATTTTTTCCTGTGCCATTTTTTCTGGTACCATTCGAATCAGGCCTATTTTAGAAACTCTCAAAAACCTTTGTATTTTTTTTACTGTCCTCTCCTATTTTCACCCCTTATTTCCTTCCTCTTCTGCAATTTCCATTGTCTCCCGCCATCTCTAAGTCTTCTCTGCAGCTTTTCATGTTTCCTGTGCTTTTGTAATCTCATGATGCCTACTTTTACCAGCTTTATAAGCCACTTTTAGCAACTTGCAACACACTGTGTATAGCAGTTTTTTCTCCGTTTTCTTCTCCGTCTCCATTTCCTTCTCCTCCGTCGTTGTCGCCTGGTCCTACGCAAAGATTAATGATGTATCAGATAAGCTAGCACGAGAAGAAACCTGGCTCATTTGCTTACCAGTTTTCTAAATTCTTGCCCCACACGTGTTTGTTTTGGCATGGTCGGGTTCAGTTACATTATCCAGTGTTTGGCTGTCTCAACAAAAGTAATGGTGATGAACTGATAATGGTGATGGAGTGATCTGGTGGTTTGGGTGTTGTGTTGTGAGGGGTGTGCTATAGTGGAGTTTTGACACTGGAGATGCAGCAATGGTAGAATGGTTTTGATGTGAAGTAAATACTGATAGAAGTTTTGATTGTGGTGACAAAAGTGGTTTGGGATTATGAGGGTGTGGTGCTGTTGTGGTGTGATGAGGCTTGACAGAGACAATGTGGTGGCATGATGGTTTTGGTGAGGTGGTGAGGAAATTAAATGTCGGATCATGAATCAAAAAGAGCGGTATGCGACTATGGTGGTATTATGGTGGAGATGGTGTGTACTATACGGTGGTATGGTGGGTGTGGTGGTGTGATATGGTGCAGTATGGAGTTAGGGAGGTAATGTGATAGTGAAAATATAGAGGCGTGCTGCTTGTGGTGTTGTGCTGTAAGAATATGGAGGTGGTCTGCTTGTGATGTACAATGAATGAGCGACGAGATGCAACTGTGATGGTGTGTGATTGTGATGTGTGGTCTGGTCTGTAGGTGTAATATAGGATTTGTGGGATGTAGTGGTGCGGAAATTGTCGTGTGATCATGAAGGAAAGTAGATGTGATGTGGTGTATTGTGAAGGTGGTTGGTTTTAGAAGTGTAGTGATGTAGTGGTAGTTATGTAATCTGGGGGTAAAGTGGTGGTGATGTGATGATGTGTGGCCTGGTACGATTTTTGACGTATGGTAGTGGTAATAATATGATCCTGACGGGAAGTGGTGAAACAATATTTAAAAATTAAAAGTATTTTGGTCTCTGTACTTCGCTACTGATTGCATTATGTAATCTAGACAATAGTGTTGAGGGCTGAAGAGTCACACTATCGTGACCATGAAACGGGATACAAAAACCCTCACTCGCAGACTAAAAAAGGATGTATTTCCAAACAGTTTCGGCGACAGCTGTTGCCGAAACTGTTTGGAAATACATCCTCATGAGAGGATTAGTGGCCAGGTCTTTGCCGCCGCTTGTAATTCCTCACTCAGGTCAGGGACAGAGTAGAGGGAGGGTCAGGTGAGGTCACAGCCGGTGCTGTTGAAAAAAAAAAACAGATGTGGGTACCCTGCATTTCAGCAGCTTCTCAGTAATTGTATGTACCACTCTTGGTCTGTAGATCCACTGAAGAGTGCGACTGCTGTCCCTGAAACTGTTTGGAAATACATTTTTTTTTTTTCGTCTGCCAGTGTGGGTTTTTGTATCCAATAGTCCTGAGATTAACTAAACAACTTGCGATAATTTTTCTCTCATAGCTTGATTTGCTACTACAGGATGAACAAGAGAAAAGAAAATGCTCAGTACTTTCCTCGCTTTTCGTGCAAAAACTAGTCTTACATATGGCTGATCATAAGAGTGTTTGAGAATATACTTCCAAATGAACTAAACGTCTGTAACAAATCTAGTCTTGTTTCTGCCAAAGAATTAATTTGCACATTAGTGTCCTCTCGTCGTCAGGAAGTATGGACGATCATGAAGGCCTGTGTAATGATGATGTGATAATGTTGCTTAGTCATCATGACTCAGACGCTGCCTGCTGCCATAATGTCTTAAATTGGCCGTGGCCACTGCCACTGGTCAAATCTGCTTAGAAAACTGTTTTATGTGTACACAGCTGACAGTCCCCTAACTCAGCAGTCATGGCACTGGGTAACACACAAAGGAAACTATCTTACCTTTACCCCAGATGATTTGAAGGAGATACAGAGATCAACTAGACTCCAGGAGTGCCACATAACCCCCTCCCAGTAAAGCATCAAGTAGTACTACGGAGTTTTTAAGAATAACCTGAAATCCTGATGGTACACCTACGGGCCTACACCTCACATTTTGGTGGCAGCGAGGTCAAGAACACACCTTCTGTCAAGTCTATCTACCGTCAAATCCAATAACCTGTACACCGACTGTCTGCCACCTGTCACCAAGCCTGTCTGTCATCGAGCCTGTCTGTTACCAAGCCAGTCTGTTGCCAAGCCTGTCTGACACCAACCCTGCCTGGCTCTTCATTCTGACCGCGATTCTGCTGATTGTCGAACTCCCAGTGACTCGGTGACCTGCAACTAACCCTTTTTCACCTCCAGGCAGCTCTCAATACCACCAGAAGCCACGTCCAATGCCTCACATCCATATTTAACACCACATGCTGTATAAATAGGTGGTGAGTTAGAGCCATTCAGTAAGAAGTTTCTTCTATTATCTCCGGACTAAAAATCTTTATACATTATTTTTTTCTTCTCTTACACGATTAAATTACTGTATTTAAAACAATTTCCCGATATTATTTTTCATACTTTCCATATTCTTTAACTATATTTATCCACATGAGCACTTCATTTGTAAATATTTTATATGGTATATGAAGACCCTCCTTTGTTAACTGTTAGTGTACATATTAATAGTTTTAGTAAAAAAAAAAAAAATCTTCATTTGTACAATATTCAGTTACTTAGGATTTTCTTTGTACTCAGTTTCTCTCCAATTTATTTCTTAATGACATTTCCTTACTTTAAGATGATTAATCTACCTGAAGATGATGCATATACTTCCGGATATGAAATAATATCGACTTAGATTGAAAGCTCACGCAACAATGTTATCCGTTTAAGAAATGAAAAGACTTATTCGCGAGAAATAGTTCAATCAGCTGAATCCCATCCATATCCTACCCCTAATACATCATGCATTTTTCAGTTACCTTCCCTTGCTTTTATAAGTATGACATCACAACATGCAACCCCTCCTGTCCCCCAGACGATGATCTTGAACGATGTCTCGCATCCTAAATTTGCGGGAATGAATCCTGCTATTAGTATGTATGATTTCATGAGTGATATCCAGTCTGCAGTTACAAACAAAGGTCTTACAACAGAAAACGCTAAAATCGCCTATCTTAGGAACAGATTAGATGATGGTTACTCCCGAGTGGGACCCTCATAAGATGTAGATTCTTGGATAAGTTTACTTCCTTTGATGAATGCTGTAAAAAATGCATAGAATTATTTTGTAACCAAATGAAAGCAGGATGTTTGATGAGGACCTACAGATTACTGATGTGTATGAGACAGGATAAGTTCATCCCTCCTGAACAAAATAAGCTGTTAGTGCGGTATCAGCACCTACAGGAAAGGAAATTTTTGAGTCATTGCAAAACAGTCCATGGGAGGAAACTGATGGTATGGGAAAATCCACTTTAACACTATATAATGTTCCAAAGTTATTTAGTTATCTCAGGTTCCTAAATCGTCTTAACAAGGATGAATTAGATGCTGTATTAGATATTCTGTTTTCTCCTGGGGATGGCATAACCATGTTAGCTGTAGCCTACAGACTGGAGAGAAACTTGGTATCATACCTACTCAAACTATTTGTACAGTTCAACCAGTGACTGGACCAACACCCCCTTTTCAGTCACAAGGTCAAGGACACGTTTCACTTTCACTCAACAAAACGTCACACCACGTTCACCAGCCATGTCACGTGCAAGACCTGCATTGCAAAGCATGGTCTCTGATCACAGTGCTAGATCTAAAAGCAGAACTAAGACACCTTGTTGTACAGTAAACGATCAGGTCATCGCGTAACTCATTGTTACGAGAGACTAGGAGATGAACGAGCTCATAGGCGTGATAGCAGATCACTTTCACATTCATTCAGTAATAAGTATTGTCTATCTATCTATCTATTGCCAGAAGCCTTAATCCCGTAACGGGTGGCCACAAAAAAATCGCCTCCACGTCGCCCTGTCCCTCGCCATTTCGCTGCCCTGCTCCCAATTCACACCCTCCTCTCTCATATACCTCTCCACTCCATCCCTCCATCTCATCCTTGGCCTCCCCCTCCACCTCACTCACATACACTCTCCTCGTCAGTCTCTCACTCTCCATCCTCTCCACATGCCCAAATCACCTCAACGTGTTTCTTCTAACACTTTCTATCACATCCACATCCACACCACAACGCTCCTTCACATCCTCATTTGTCAGTCTGTCTCTCCAAGTGACTCCAAATGCTCCTCTCAAATAAATCATTTCCACTGCTCTCACTCTTGACTTGTGTCCCTCCAACAAGGTCCAAGCTTCACTTCCATACGTTAGAGTTGGTATCACAATAATGTTATGTAGTAACTTTTTCACTTCCATGCTCACTTCCCTGTTTCTTATCACTGCTTTCAAGGAACCAGCAACCTTTCTTCCTTGTTGTACCCTTTCAAACACCTCACACTCCAAACTTCCATCCTTACTCATGACACTTCCCAAGTACTTAAACGCACTCACATTTTCCATTTCCTCCTCATCCAACCTTACTGTACACTCACTGACTTCATTTCTCTCGAAGACCATAACTTTACTCTTCCCTACATTCACCTTTAGATTTCTTTTCTTATACACTCTCCCAAATTCATCCACCAAGCCTTGCAGCTCCCCTTCATGTTCACTTAACAACACAGTATCATCTGCAAACAACAGTACAGGGAGTTTCTAAACATTGCCCTCTCCCATCAGGGCCACTCCAACATCCACTGCCCTACATTGTACCTCTTCTATAACCCCATCCACATACACATTGAACAACCATGGAGACATGATACATCCCTGTTTCAACACAACCTTCAAATAGAAAAATTCACTCAGTTCACTGTCCACACGCACTGCAGCCTTGGCCCCCTCATACATACTCTTCACTGCATTCAACAACTTCCCATCTACTCCACATATTCTTAATACTTTCCACAATCCTTGTCTATCCACCCTGTCATATGCTTTCTCCAAATCCATGAAGGCTGCATACAACTTCTCTCCCTTCTCTAGAAACTTTTCCACTGAAGATCTAAGAATGAATATTTGATCTACATAACCTCTTCCCTTCCTAAAACCTCCCTGTTCATCTCCAACTAAATCCTCTGTTATTTCACTAACTCTGTCAATAAGTATCCTACCATATGAAGAGAGAACCTGTATTTCTCACCTGAGAGTCCCGGGTTCGATTCCCTGCATATTGATCCTACCATATAGTTTCCCTATTACACTAAGAAGACAAATGCCTCTGTGATTACCACACACTTCTTTTTCCCCTTTTCCTTTGTATAGGGGAATAATCATACCTGATTTCCAATCCTCCGGGACTCCAATCCTCCGGGACTCTAACTTCCTCCCAGGCCAACCTGCACATCTTCCACATCCATTCTACTACTATCTCTCTCCCATGCTTCAGCATTTCACCACACACTCCATCAATTCCTGGGGCTTTCCCCAATTTGACTTTCTTCATTGCTTCTACAACTTCTATCCTACTGATTCCTTCCACTCTTCTCACATCCCTTCTTCTCCCGTCCATTCCCCAGCCACATATACTCGCATTACTTTCATTCTCTATGTTCAGCAATTCATTAAAGTGTTCTTTCCATCTGCTCACTTTTTCTCCCTTCACCACTAAGTATTGTACTTATCACAAAAACCATCACCATTCCACTAGCCAATGCTGTGCCCTTGCCAATACACAGTCAGGGGGAAAACACCATGCCAGAACCAACAGGATCCTCGATAACAACACAAAATTCTGAGCTCCCTACAAGCCAATTTGGTCCTCTGACTCACTTAGGTGCAGTGATCTTAAGTAATCGTGAAGAAGTCCCTACATCATTTTTTATGGACTCTGAGTCTGTGATGAACTAAATAATATTAAAAGATCAAACGGGTTTGGATCCCTTCAGCAGCCTGACATTCCCCTCTGTGGTGCTGATGGTTCACAATTTTATGTGAAGGGCAAGGTAACTCTTGAAATGCAACTCGATGAATTGATAATACCTTTCACAGCTGAGTTTTATGTCACAAACAAACTTCGGTATCCTGCAGATGTTTTGATTGATGCAGACACCATGACATAACATTCTCTTGAACTGATACCTGCATATGGTAAAGTTACAGTAATGAGATTTCATGTATCAGGCTTGGATTGCCCACATTCTTTCCTTTCACTGGTAAATTTGGTGACACAGACTACCGTAACTCCAAATCCACAGCCACCAGTAGAGAGCAATGAAGATAATTACTATTAGTATCTCATGACACCCCCTCTAATAGTGACACAACGGTTGACTCATCTATGTCTCATTTAACTACCTCAAAGAGTTTGAATGACATTTTGCAAAACACGGAAATGAAACGTGCAGTCACAAAATTGTGTACGAATTCACAAGTCTCTGTCCGGGTTGTAGGTGCGAAAGGAGGAGTGAATGCTTTAACCTTACCTGAGACGTGAGAATGGTTTACTGTATGAGTAAACAGTCTTCCACGTTGGAGAATAATTTGTATATCATCAATGCTCCACTGAAGCTTAAATGTGGCGATTTCCTGGTGCACACATCGGCCATAAAGGTGTGCCAGGATATAGTTTTCTCTGTAACTGGTAACGATGATGATGATTTACCTGGTGTATATGCCACTGAAAACCTCCCGGATTCTGTTACGACTCCTGCAGTTGCTTTTACCTCTCAAGTGACATGTGGAGGTGTGTGAGAGGACTACTGGGCCTTGGGATAGGCCCTGAAGCCTTTACCCGGAGTCGGACATATAAAAAAAAAAAAGTAAAAAATTTATGATTTGCCTCAGTATAAAGAACAATTAATTATTCTTTTGTAGACCTACATGTATAAAGGTGTTGTGGCCTTACCTGATGAACCTACTGGGAAGACTAATTTGATAAAACACAATACTGAATTGATTCCCGGCATAACAGATTGCCCCATAGCTTATTAAAAGACTCTGACGAGATAGTACTGGATGTGCTTAATGAGGACATCATTGAATACTCCGTCAGTCCATGGAACAGTCCGCTTTTCCTAGTCCCCAAGAAAGGAGGTGAGTTTAGACCCGTAGTTGATTACTGTATCTAATCGATTCCCATCACCAGACTTAATAAATTAACTGGAATCTCTTGGCGAGAATAACGTTGCTTTCACTCTCCATGACTTCCTTAGTGGCACCTGGGAGGCAGAAATTGAAGAGTCGTCTCGCCCTACATCTGCATTCAGTACCCCTTCTGGCCACTTTCATTTTAAAAGGCTTCCCTTTGGTCTTAGAAATGCTTCATCAGTATTCATGAGGAGGCTTATCCATTCAATAATCAGTAGTATGATTGGACATTCTCTTTTTGCTTACGTAGATGATATTTTTGTAGTGAGTAAATCACTTACTGAACATTTTCCCAAACTACTGCAAGTTTTTGATCGCCTCCAAATGCCAGGTCTAAATGTTAAGCTCAGTAAATGCAACTTTCTGTATAAGAGAATTAAATTTCTTGGACATGTTGTTGATGCTGAGGGAATTCAAACATCAGATGAGAAAGCTAAGGCAGTTCCCAACTTCCAACCTACCAGTACTGATGATGTAAGGAGTTTCCTTGGACTAAGTGGCTACTATCGGCGATTTATTCAAGGTTATGCACATACTGCTGCACCTCTTACTAGATTACTTAAGAAAAATGAACCATTTGTTTGGGCTATTGACCAGTATCATGCCTTTGAAACACTGAAGACAACACTTTTTAATACCCCAGTCCTAGCATTCTGTGATTATAAGAAACCTTTCCTTCTTTGTACAGACGCATCAGGGGGTAGGCCTAGTCACAGTACTGATGGAAGTTGATCATGCAAAGAGGAAATGCGCAATAGTGTTCCTCGTGCCCTCAGTGCCGTCGAATGTAACTACGGTGTACTACTGATTGAGGGGCTTTAGGAAGTTGTTTGGTCTCTCAAACATAATCTGCGGATATCCAGTGCATATATAAACAGATCATCTCCCACTTTGTGATTGATAAAAAATAAAAAATAAGAAATCATACTGGACATCTAACATGATGGTCAGTTATTATCCAAGACTTCAACCCAATCTTTGAGTATGCGCCTGGTAAGTTTAGCGTAGTTGCAGATGCTGTTTCACGACATGTAAAGGCGGCAGTCTCACCATATCAACCAAGTGAAGTTCCTTACACCACTCTAATCTCAATCGTTGTTTATAGTTGTCAGTGCACAGACCTTCTGTGGTCAAAGGTTATTTACTTCCTAGATTCAAGAGACACTTCGACCTTACATACTCTGCCAGTGTCAGTAGATGATCTCATGTTAGACAGTGATATTTTGTATAGGAAGACATCCCTTACCGATAGGGACATATCTAACAGAAAGGTGCATCAACCTATTGTTCCCACTAATTCAATACCTGCAGTACTCCACATTATCTATAACACACCTCATGCATCTGATCCACGAAAGGATCAGTGTTCGAGACAAGCACGTCTTACATTTTACTGGCCTACTATACGTACAGACATCAATGTTCACTGTTATTCCTGTTTTCTTCGTAATCGTCATATAGGGTCAACTGGATTACCTGTTCCAGTCTTACAATATCCAGTTTCATCACATCCATGGGAAACTGTTTGTACTGACCTCTTTAAATTGTCTCTTGCTGTGTCTAGTGCAGAGTATTTGTTTGTGTCAGTTGATCATTTCTCACGTTACTGTGTTTTCGTGGCTCTGCAAGACAAGACTGCAAAGAGTGTTGCACGTGCCTTCACTGATCATGTTATTTGTCTTTTCACTACGCCATCCACTTTTAGTACCGATAACGGCTCGGAGCTGAACAATAGTCTTCTTGTTGGGATCTGTAAGCAGTATTACATCAATAAATGTACTGTTATACCCAACCATCCGGCTTTCAATGGCCTTGTTGAAAGGCACAATCGTAAGGTGCTGGAGTGCCTGAGGTACTTAGGTTCTCAAAGCACCTGTTGGGTTGAGTGGTTACTCGAAGTTGATGCTTCAATCAATAGTTCCATTAATAAATCCACTGACGAAAGTCCACTCTTTACCTTATATAGATACGATAAAAAATTGTCCTATTCATTGCTATTATTGAAACCTAATTCACTCTATAATTTGGATTATTACATGAAAGTGAAAATGACAGACTTCAAAAAAACACACTAGCATGTAAAGGTTGATGTGGCTGATCTATAGAAGATATGATACAACGCCAGCATAAGTCAGCATCACCTATCAACATTAACGCAAGAGACTTAGTACTTGTTCGGTCATATACACGTAGTGTGGTAGGACTCCATATTATAATTGCAAATCATAATAAATAGATAGATAAATAGATAGATAGAGAGACAGATAGAAGCAGGGAGTCAGATGATGAGAAGGTATTGTGTCTGCAAGAATCGAGCAATGCTAAACATGCTTACACACTCTTAACGCAAGGAATGCTTGATAGGCACACGACAGCGCCTAGTGACCATATACACACAGGCTGCTAGAACTTTCCATCCACGAGGAACACACGTGACACACCCCTGCTACACCAGAATTTAGGAAAGAGAGCGGCAGACGGAGGTTAGACACAGAACAGGCAGGAGGAGAAGGAGACAGGCCTTAGAACAGGCAGGTCAGTGGGGAGAAGGGCTTAGCAACATGGGAGAGAGAGAGCGAGACAGGGAGGTAACTACCCGGGACTTTATACTCCGCTCTGTGTGAGAGACTTGTTAATATTTCCAAGACAAATAAAAATAGTCCCATACTATTCTTTACCTCTCCTGTCACTACATGACAAATGGGAAGCTACTCCAAGATATAAAAACCCGCTCGTCCACAAATCTAAAAAATATATATAACTCAACCACAAAGGAACCTACACAGTCTTTTATGAAACAAAGTCATTTATGACATTTGGTAGCAGCGAACGTATACGAACCTCGTCTACGAATCAACATTGAATTCCTACAAAATATCAAGATTGAAAACAAAAAGAATACCTCTCACAACCAACAACTTACAACCAGCTCCTGACACTTTTCTCCAACCAGCCCCCTCCGTCTCCCTGATCATCATGCTGATGCAGAGGTCAAGAGATCACACGACGCCTTGCAAGTAGTTTAACAAAACATTGATACGATCTTGCAATTTCTACGACGAACCAGCGAATCTACGAACATCATCTCCGATTTAAAAGCAAATTTCTACAAAAGCAAGCGAGACTCTGCAAGATTAGCTTCAGTCTACAGTGACTCCCTACAAAATACAGCCTACAATGCAAATAGTCTCCAAGTCTACGAAACAACTCTATAATCTTCACGTAACTTCAAGCAGCAACAAGAAGAATATAAAACAAAGCAAGTAAAGAAGAGGAAAAACCAAAGCAACAAGCACACAAAATCCCCCACCACTCACTCCCGCCTACGCCTGACGCAGAGGTCAAGACATGCAGCAAAACACCAGAGCCACATTTATAACGCGACTTACTTACCTTTCTTCACCCAGCTTAAGCATCGCTACTCAGTATTCACCACAGCTACCAGTGTGGGAAGTTGACGTCACCATACGTGTGCTGAGACGACGCCAAGCCGTGTGTCTGACACCCCACAACACGCCAATCAACCCGTGAAGAACAATGCTATCACCACGTGCAACACCACTCACACCATTTCCACCACGGTAAAAATTAGTGAGTTACATAGTTACTTCATTTATACAATACACAGTGATAGACAATAAGCTTCTGCACAAACATATAAAACGTGCTGTATAGTTACAGCTTAAATACACATACTTACTTCAGTTATCTGCATAACTCAAACACTAAATAATCACCAACGATAAATATTCTACACTGTATATATTCATTCATTTATTATAACATTTATTTACTACCAACGAGTGTTACCATTTATACCTACATAAAATACGTGTTTCATATATACAACTATACATTATTACATCTATAAAGTAATAAAGAAAATATACCATCACAGTTACTCAGTGAGCAATTAAAAGAACTGTATTTAACATTTATTAATTAAAGCTACCTAGTGGAAACAGACAAATTAAGTTACAAGGTAAACTAGAGAGAAAAAAAAAATGGCCAACACAAATGACGTTACCAAGAGTGAACATCTTCAACACAATCGTGAAGACAATGATTTCCACACAGTGCTGACACACATATTACCCACGATAGGTACAAGTGAAGAACAAGTCAGTGTATATAGTTAATACTGTATATAGTATATATATTTTTTATATAAAATAACAAAATATGGGACTATATAATATCATTTTATAATCTCTGTGCAATATAAACTAAACTTTAAAAAAGTATCCCAAGGAAATTAGCCAGTAATTATGCAGCCATGAACAACATGGAAAAAGCGTACACAAGCTAAGAAAAACAAACTATAGAAAATCAATACATACAAAAAAAAAAAAAGAAAGAAAGAAAGAAAAGTAAGAAAGAAAAAAGAGAAATAGAGTAAGATCACATAACAAACAAATGAAAATAAGTGTAAGTGTTACTACATATGTCAAAATACCACATAAACTACAAACAAAAAAGCAAATTGTTGTCTCCACAAACAAGTGGCATGGCACATCATCACTATCATCGACCGCAGCATATGTTAGGACTGCAGTTATTACAATTATGTAACTCCATATTATAATTATGTAACTACAAACAATATGTACCATTTATGTAAGTTACATTAACAAGATGTAACTTTTATGTAACTTTAACTACAATTATGTAACTACAGACGATATGTAACAATTATGTAACGACAAACGATTGCATTATGTTACACTTGCTACAATTATGTAACTACAAACAATATGTACCATTTATGTAAGTTACATTAACAAGATGTAACTTTTATGTAACTTTAACTACAATAATGTAACTACAAACGATATGTAACAATTATGTAACGACAAACGATTGCATTATGTTACACTTTGCCAATTAACAGTTGCATTAACAAGATGTAACTTTTATGTAACTTTAACTACAATTATAAGGCCAAGACACTTATGTAATAGTTGCATTAACAAAATGTAACTACAGTTATAAGGCCAACACAATTATGCATTAACACAATATAAGTCATACAATTATAGCACAATTCTGTATTACCAGTATCGTCATACAACTTAGGTGAAATATTAGACATTACTAAAGTGATAACTCTATGTAATGTATAACCTAGCAGTATTACCATTGCACAATTATATGCGTACGTCTGTTGTACATGCACATCTTACAAAGTGTTGTACAACAACCATTGCATTTATTCAAATACGTATACAACTTGTTTAAAATGTAATATTACTAAATAATCACTATTTACTATGAATATTATATGTATACAATATTCATACAATTATGTTACTTTTACAATATTATGTATTTCACTTAATTAGCTTATAAGTTCATTATAATGTATATATAATATGTATTAATATGTTATGACTATTAACTGTCGATGGTACGCCATTTTCGCGCGGCCGAGCAGTGTGGTAGGACTCCATATTATAATTGCAAATCATAATAAATAGATAGATAAATAGATAGATAGAGAGACAGATAGAAGCAGGGAGTCAGATGATGAGAAGGTATTGTGTCTGCAAGAATCGAGCAATGCTAAACATGCTTACACACTCTTAACGCAAGGAATGCTTGATAGGCACACGACAGCGCCTAGTGACCATATACACATAGGCTGCTAGAACTTTCCATCCACGAGGAACACACGTGACACACCCCTGCTACACCAGAATTTAGGAAAGAGAGCGGCAGACGGAGGTTAGACACAGAACAGGCAGGAGGAGAAGGAGACAGGCCTTAGAACAGGCAGGTCAGTGGGGAGAAGGGCTTAGCAACATGGGAGAGAGAGAGCGAGACAGGGAGGTAACTACCCGGGACTTTATACTCCGCTCTGTGTGAGAGACTTGTTAATATTTCCAAGACAAATAAAAATAGTCCCATACTATTCTTTACCTCTCCTGTCACTACATGACAAATGGGAAGCTACTCCAAGATATAAAAACCCGCTCGTCCACAAATCTAAAATATATATATAACTCAACCACAAAGGAACCTACACAGTCTTTTATGACACAAAGTCATTTATGACAGTAGTTCTAAATTAAATGATAAATTTACAGGTCCACTCCGCGTGATATCTCGTAACGGTAACAAATTTGAGATAAAAATTTGTTGTCAACTGAGAGTAAGTGGGTTCACGCAGACAATCTTGAGGGAACTCGCAGGTACTTCGAATGGGAAGAAAATCAGGAAAATGATGCATCTTCCACTTCTTCTTCTTCTTATCTTTTATCTTCTTCTTCTTCTTCATCAATCATCAATCATCATCATCATCATCATATTCTTCTTCTTCTTCTCCTCCTCCCCCTCCTCCTCCTCCTCCTCCTTTTCTTCCTCCTCCTCCTGCTTTTCCTCCTCCTCCTCCTCCTCCTCCTCCTCCAGCCTTTGCTAACCCTTTATCACCTTCTACCCTACCTGTCATTGAGAACAGACAAAAGCTTCACTCAGTAAGTCGCCCCTGTGTTACTTGTGTCTGTCCCTGTCAGGACCACTTAGCTGATTTGAACATTAATCCAAATTCGTTTTATAGGTAACATGTTATGATGAGTGTGGACAGCCTTGCTGACATTAGCTGCATTCGGGTCATCTCTGGTTGGTGAGGATAAAGATGGGGTCCTCAATCCCAGGGCACTGGTTAAGTCCTGGGGGCAAGTAATGATTGTGGAAGACGTCGTCTCAGCCTTATATAATCTTCAGAATTTGATGACAGTCGTATAAAAACTCCCAAAATTCGCTAGTCTACCATTCGATCCCTACTTGCTTCCTTGGTAAACAAACATGTGAAAGGATCTTTGAGGGTTCCACTGTATGAACCTCTTAAATGGAAACTTGTTTGGACTGAGAAGCGATTCCCTACGTTAAATGCCTCCTTGTCTCATAGCGGCCCTGTGGGAAGAGCACATTTACATGTAAAACGAGGTCTCTTTGATCTCGTTGGTAAAGTCCTCGGTGGTGCTTTTGGTTTAGCAACATCTAGTGATCTGTTAGCTTATCATGAACAATTAGAAACATTTACTTCAGCTTTGGAGGCACAGGATAGGATGCTAAATGCTCATCATTAGTTGCTAGGTAATACTGTCACATATATGAATGAAATGGGTAACAGCTGAACATACTTTCGGATGTCTTTGAGAAACTGAAAGATAGGCTACAATTAATGATGTCATGGAAATATTGTATACCAGTAAAGTGCGCTTTGTGAGCGCATGATGAGCAAGCAAGCATTTGTATATACGCCTGTCATCATAATTTCATCTTGGTGTAAACTTTCATAATTTCTGGTGAGGTATTTGAATACTAACAGAAGAATAACTGAGCTAAAATATTTAATTTCTCACGTTTTCTCTCTCACACAACCGTGTACACACATACACACCCATAACCATCAAGAACCTTTCAGTATACAACGACTCAGCGCACTCCTGCAAAAGGGGCTGGCACATGTTTTCAACAATGTGTAGGTATTACTAGCACTGGATGTGCACTCACAATATTCAGTTCTCTGCCCCCTACTTGCAGTGTCAACGCACTGCGTCGGTATAGGGTTGGCTATTGACTGAATGATAAAACCCAGAAATGGAGTGACCACCCTTGCTGATTTCACTCTCTAAACAAAGAAAAAAAATGTTCATGTAAAATTTTGAGCGTAATATCCGATTTTTAATTGTTAGAATTCATGCAAGAAAGCATGGTGTTACAACAGAAAAACTTTTCTTCTCTATCTGACAAGTTATTTGCATCTGGATAATCATCACAGTTGGGCCGTGTCGTATCGGGCCACTCATTTCTCAGCTGAACGTAGAGTAAACCCGCTTCGCTATGCATGCTCGCTTCGCTCGCTCGCTCGGAATCAGTTTTCACCTTCAATCATTGTCGTCGTCCTTGGAATCATTAATGTTACAAGTAGAGAATTTTAATCATCTTTTAGTAGATGCTGTAAGTGGTCATGTTACCCTAGATCTTGTCCTGATGTCAGACCGTGTTGTTTTGGAATGGGATCGCACTATCTTTAGTCTCGATCCTATTTTTCCATTCTCAAGTCTAGAACTGTAGTATCCTGTACTAGAAGCTACGTTCCTTTCCACGACTATTATGGTCCATATTCCTGTTCGTTGTGCGGACATCTTTGATCTCCAACTGATTCCCTTCCCTCTACCTTACAACGACAGTCTTTATACTGCATCTCAGTACTTTGAATTTTTCCTTTTATCTCACGACTGCAAGTCTATGGCTTTTGTCCCGTCAGATTCCTTACGTTCATGATCATCTGTTACTCAGTCCTTTCGCCTATATCCATCATTCCCCTTTAATATCCTTCCCATCACAGTTGCTCCTTGTGAAGTGCCTTAGTACGTAATCTTTCGGTCAAGACTATTGATTCTGATTTTTTTTTTATTTTTTCACCTCTGCTCCCAATCTACCCGTTTTCCATACTCACTTATACCATATACATTGCTTTTATTTTCGTACCCCGACATTTGTTATATATATATATATATATATATATATATTGTTACATAGCCTATATATATATATATATATATTGTTACATAGCCTATGATTTCATCATCCTTTGTACAATTCTAACGTACCGTATGCTGCATGTTTGATCACGATTCGCCTCGTGGCTTCCATAGTGACCAAGCTTCCGTGTTCTACCTCACTCCCCCCTTCTCCTCCCTTATAGTAGAGTAAGTCGTCCTTTCTGTTGTTCAGAGCAGGAGTGTCAACTCTTTGTCCCCTATGGCTTCATTTGCGCGTCCTTCTTACAAGTTGTATCAAGCTCTGCCGGCCCCTATATAATGAGCTCAGTCTCTGCATTAATTGCCACTTAGATCTACTCCTCATTTTGCTCACATCTCTGTCCTCCCCTGTACAGTTGTTATAATTTTTGTGAGTGCTCAGGAAGTCTCCAACCATCTAGCTGCTGTGTAATTTGAGTATAAGTGTTGTTACATTTTTTTCTTGTACTGTATAGCATAAGGTGTTGGTTCGTGGGCCTGGTGAGGTTTTGGTGATTAATGTGAAGTTTTACTGTCAGCCAGTAGTAATAATATTTTGTATCTGTAATAATATATCTTGCTTTAACTGAGCATTATCCGGTTTTCTCATTTTATCAGGGCTGACTTAGATAAATTTACTCTTGCTAATTTCGTGTTGATAGAGGCTATTGCCGTTAACCATATATTTAACCTGTTTCTTGCCATTACATTATCCTTATGAGTCCTGAATGTTTAGTTGTTAGTTTGAGCATTAAACTTTAACTTGTAATTTTACCTAACTCTTTTGTTTTGACCCTGGAACTTTGCGGGACAGTAGTGATTTTACTATTCTCACTTGAGGTGTTCATTATTTCTCTCTGTTCCGTAACATAAATTTGGCGACCTCTTATCAGGATATTCAGGATATTATCATAAGGATATTGCTTGATATTTTGTGACTGTGATTTATTCACGATGTCTACTATTACTACACTTGATGAAGCCAAAGATTTTTTGTCAAATGTGCAAACAGTGTGTGATGGAGAAAACAGAACAAAGAATGAACTTAAGCTTGTTGCTCAACAATTGGGGATTGCTGTTCGCTCTCATCATTCTAAAGATCAAATTGTTGACATGATTAATAAAAGCTTGTTTAATGTAACTCCTCCAGATGAGCAAACGCAGATTGAAATAGCTAGGTTACAGCTAGCCCTGCAGGAGGCTCGTGCTAAGAAGGCTAAGTTTCAGGCACAAGTTGAACTTGCTAGGATTCAGGCAGACCATGAGTATTGCATGAAACAAGGTGGAACTGATGATTTCGATGTGGCTAAACATGTTAAACTTGTCCCTCCTTTTAATGAATCTGATTTAACAAAGTATTTTCAGTTGTTTGAGAGGGTAGCTACAGGTTTCAATTGGCCCAAAATGTATTGGCCAGTACTCCTTCAAACTGTTCTCACCGGTAAAGCTCAAGTAACTTATGCATCTTTGCCTCAGGATCAATCTGATAATTATGATGTAGTTAAGAGCTTGATTCTTAAGGCCTATGAGCTTGTTCCTGAAGCCTATAGAGTAAAATTTAGGACAACTTATAAGCAAGATAAGCAATCCCATGTTGAGTATGCAAAAATCAAAGAAGATCTGTTAGAGCAGTGGTTAAATGCTAAGAATGTAAATTCTGATTTTGATAAATTTAAGCAGATGATTTTGCTGGAGGACTTCAAAAGGTGTATTAATAAAGATGTAATCCTATATCTTGATGAGAAAAGAATAGATAATTTGTCTGATGCTGCAGTTTTAGCTGATGAATATGTTCTCACTCACAAGAGATATTCTAAAGAAAAAAGGAAAGCTGAGAGTAAGTACGTTGCCTCTACTCAGAGTACAGGTAACAGGAAAGAGAATAAAGATGATGTTTCTCAGGAAGTAAATACCAGCTCCACCTCTAGATTTCAGAAAATTAAATGTACTTATTGTAGTAGCTTGGTCATACTACGGAGAAATGTTTCAGGAGATAGCGTGATGTGAACAAAAAAAGAGTCTTTAAATATTCAGTCAATTGGTCTAGTGTCCACCCTTGAGAGTTCCCAGAATTCTTTAACTGAGTTAATTGAACCTGCTTTGAGGGGTAAATTAAATTCTCATGATGAAGCTCCTCTTTTGAGCAGTAACGTGGGTGACACTCTCAAGAGTTCATGAGCTAATTTCCTGTCTGATGGTTTTGTCAGTCCTCTGGACAGTAATAACAGGAAATCAGTTAAAATATATCGTGATACAGGTGCTTGCCAATCCCTTATGCTGACCAGTGTTCTAGGCTCTAATATTAATTCCTCTGATGAAACTGTAACCTTACAAGGTGTAGGGAATAATTACTTCTCTGTCCCTCTGTGCAGAGTGAATTTAGAGTCTAGTTTTGTTAATGGTTCCGTTATGGTTGGGTTGGTTGAGACACTCCCAATGTCAGGTGTAACTTTCTTACTTGGAAATGATATTGGTGGAAGTCAAGTGTGTCCAGCTCCTCAGTTGTCTAGTGAGCCAGTGGCTGCGACCCAGGATTGTGATGTCCCTGATGTGTTCTCTGCATGTGCTGTCACTAGGGCTACGTCTAAAGTTACTGATGATTTAGAGGATAATGATGATGATGATGTTATCCTAGCTGACACTTTTCTTGCTAATTTGGACCACTCACCAGATGAGGCAGTACCCCATAGTGTTGATAATTTATCTCGTCAAGAGTTGGTTGAGTTGCAGGTTGCTGACCCTGAGTTGAAACATCTAGCTAACTCTGCTTGCAGTGAGGAAGAGTCAGCCGGTGCTTCTACTTGTTATTATATAAAGTCAGGAGTACTTATGAGAAAGTGAAGACCCCCAGCAGCATCAGCCGACTGTGAATGGGAGGTTGTACATCAAGTTGTCATCCCTCGTGTTTGTAGGCAGGATATCATTAGAGTGGCTCATGATTCCAGTTTGGCAGGACACCTTGGAGTGAGGAAGACTGTGGCATGCATTTTGAAACACTTCTACTGGCCAGGTATCTTCAGAGATGTTTCCTGGTATTGTAAGTCTTGTCACACCTGTCAAGCTGTGGGGAAGTGTAATCAGACCGAAAAGGTTGCACCTCTAGTTCCCATTCCTCCTTTTGAGGCGCCATTGACCCGTGTGTTGGTGGATATTGTGGGCCCTCTTCCTAAGACTTCTTCAGGATTTTCTTACGTGTTGACCCTGATTGATATGGCTACTCGTTATCCTGAAGCCATTCCACTTAGAAATATCTCAGCAAAGAACGTGGTTAAGGAAATGCTAGGGTTCTTCACAAAGTTTGGTCTGCCCAAGGAGGTACAGTCAGACCGGGGAAGTAATTTCATGTCAAATGTTTTCAAGCAGTCTCTGAAAGAGTTGGGCATCACCCAGATCACGTCTTTAGCTTACCATCCCTAGACCCAAGCAGCGTTGGAGAGATATCATCAAACACTCAAATCGATGCTCAAGAAATACTGTTTGGAACATCAGAAAGACTGGGATAAAGGTCTTCTATTCGTTGTATTTGCCGCAAGAGAATCTCCAAATGAATCACTGGGCTTCTCACCCTTTGAACTACTGTTTGGCCATGAAGTAAGAGGACCCCTTAAGCTACTCAAGGAATGCTGGCTGTCAGAGGAAGATGACGTCAACCTGCTGGAGTATGTGATGAAGTTCAAAGAACAGCTGTCCACTGCTTTACAGCTGGCGAGAGAGAATTTAGGAGCTGCTCAGGAGAAGATGAAGACTTGGTATGATAAGAAGTCCTGGTTACGCCACTTTCAGCCAGGAGATCAGGTTTTGATTCTGCTACCGGTGCATGGTCAACCTCTTCAAGCCAAGTTTAGTGGTCCTTATTTCGTGGAGAAGAAACTCAGTGATGTCAACTATGTCATCGCCACACCAGATCGTAGAAAGAACAAACAACTTTGTCACATCAACATGCTAAAGTTATATCACAGGCGGGACGAAAATAACCCAGTCTGCACTGTAGCTGTTCCACCCGAGTCTGCAAGTGAAGTTCTCCCATGCAGCATGAGCCTGAGTGATAGTTTGGGGAAGAATCCTGATATCATGAATGATATCCAGACTAAGCTTTCTCATCTAGCTCCTGAGGAAAGGCAGGAGTTTTTGGCATTACTGCAGGAGTACCCGCAAGTGTTCCGTGCCACTCCAGGAAGAACCACTGTGTTGATGCATGCTGTCGATGTTGGAGACGTAAAACCAATTAAACTGCCTCCTTACCGTGTGAACTCAGTGAAAGTTCCTCTCATCCAGAAGGAGCTTGGCTACCTGTTGGACCACAAGATGATTGAGCCCTGTCAGAGCGAGTGGAGTTCTTCTGTCATTCTGGTCCCTAAGCCAGGGGGGTCACAGCGGCTTTACATCGACTACAGACGTGTTAATCAGATAACCAAAACAGACACTTACCCTCTCCCTCGCGTGGAAGATTGCATAGACCAGATCGGAAAGGCTAGGTACATAAGTAAGTTTTATTTGTTAAAGGGATACTGGCAAGTACCTATGACTGAACGTGCTAGGGAGATCTCATGTTCTGTAACACTAGGAAAGACTTTTGCATGTTCTGTAATGCCATATGGTATGAAGAATGCACCAGCCACATTTCAGAAGCTCATGAATGTTGTAACAGAGGGTTTGGCAGGGTGTGTTGTTTATATTGATGACGTATTAATCTTCAGTGACAACTGGAAAGATCACCTATGCCATGTCAGTAAATTTCTTGAGCGTTTGGTTCAGGCTAATCTTGTAGCTAATTTATCAAAGTGTGAGTTTGGTGAAGCTAAAGTTCAGTACCTTGGGTACGTAATTGGTGATGGACACGTTGCACCACCAGCAGCTAAGGTTCAGGTTATAAGTGATCTTCCCAGACCTAAAAGTAGGAAAGAGCTACAAAGATTTTTGGGAATGGTAGGTTATTACAGGAGATTTGTTCTTAACTTTTCAATTCTTGTATCACCACTTACAGACCTACTGAAAAAGGAAGTTAAATTTGTCTGGACCGATAACTGTGAATCCTCTTTCAGCAAACTTAAAGCTATCCTATTAAGTCAGCCAGTGCTCGCTACTCCAAAATTTTGCTAAGCCTTTTAAGATGGCTGTTGATGCAAGTGATACAGGAGCTGGGGCTGTTTTGCTGCAAGAGGATGATCAGGGTATTGAACACCCTGTATCTTATTACAGTAAGAAGTTCACTCCACCTCAAAAGAACTACTCAACTATTGAGAAAGAGCTTTTGGCCTTGATTTTGGGTTTACAGCATTTTTCATTTTATTTGTGTTCTGGTTTTGACCCCATAGTCATTTATACAAATCATAACCCACTGAAATTCCTTAGTAAGTTTAAAGATAAAAATCAGAGATTGACAAGATGGAGTCTACTTCTTCAGGAGTATTCATTAGACATACAGCATGTCAAGGGGAGAGAAAATGTTATTGCAGATTGCTTATCTAGACTTTAGACAGATTGTTTTAGAGTAATAAGAAATTTCCTTTGTAAATTTTTTTTTTTTTTTTTGTGGGGAGGTGTTACATAGCCTATGATTTCATCATCCTTTGTATAATTCTAACGTACAGTATGCTGCATGTTTGATCACGATTTGCCTCGTGGCTTCCATAGTGACCAAGCTTCTGTGTTCTACCTTACTCCCCCCTTCTCCTCCCTTATAGTAGAGTAAGTCGTTCTTTCTGTTGTTCAGAGCAGGAGTGTCAACTCTTTGTCCCCTATGGCTTCATTTGCGCGTCCTTCTTACAAGTTGTATCAAGCTCTGCTGGCCCCTATATAATGAGCTGTCTCTGCATTAATTGCCACTTAGATCTACTCCTCATTTTGTTCACATCTCTGTCCTTCCCTGTACAGTTGTTATTATTTTTGTGAGTGCTCAGGAAGTCTCCAACCATCTAGCTGCTGTGTAATTTGAGTATAAGTGTTGTTACATTTTTTTCTTGTACTGTATAGCATAAGGTGTTGGTTCGTGGGCCTGGTGAGGTTTTTGTGATTAATGTGAAGTTTTACTGTCAGCCAGTAGTAATAATATTTTGTATCTGTAATAATATATCTTGCTTTAACTGAGCATTATCCGGTTTTCTCATTTTATCAGGGCTGACTTAGATAAATTTACTCTTGCTAATTTCGTGTTAATAGAGGCTATTGCAGTTAAACATATATTTAACCTGTTTTTTGCCATTACATTATCCTTATGAGTCCTGAATGTTTAGTTGTTAGTTCGAGCATTAAACTTTAACTTGTAATTTTACCTAAAATTTTTGTTTTGAACCTGGAACTTTGCGGGACAGTATTGATTTTACTATTCTCACTTGAGGTGTTCATTATTTCTCTCTGTTCCGTAACAATATATATATATATATATATATATATATATATATATATATATATATATATATAGTATTTATTGTCCAAACACTTCTGTTAAGTAAATCGAAGCTTCTGGTCTTTACATTGCCCCAGACTATTGCTATATCAAGTCATATTATCTCTCTACGAACCCAACCCGTCAACATTGTGCTATTCGTTCTTAAAACTTTGAAAACTTTTCACCTATAAATACATCTCCCTTTCTCATTGATAGTGTATCACCTCTCCTCAGCTAGACATGCTTGCTTACCTAAACAATTCTGACTCTGTGACTGTTCAAATGTCTCACTTTCTGCATCACTATTTCTTAAGCCCCCGTTTTGTATATCCTCCTATACTGCATTCACTTTGCTAGACTTTTTGCTCATGGTGATTTTTGTTAATTGCTGTGTTAAACGTATGGAAACGAGATTCCATTAGCTTAGCGTGCGTCCACACGTGTGCTCGAACAAGTGCAGGCAACATGTAAGCAAAACAGTAACGAATAAGCTGCAAACATGTTTGGAGCAGCAGCGTCCAGATCATGTTGGCAACATCATGATGAAGTCTCAGCTGCCTGGTATGGACACACTTATCCCAATGCCTCTGCTGCCAGTGTTCAAAGCTGCACTGAAACATGTTTGCATACATCTGTCCAAATACTGCTGCAAACATGTTCCCGAACATGTTTCCTTCCGTGTTGCCAACACACGTTTGAGAGCACGTATGGACGCGCACTAAAGGTCACAACATGGAAGCAGGAAAACAGTGAAGCTTGCTCATTGTGAAAGTGACAAGAACTTAACCTGACACTGAACGTAGAGAAATTTGAGTGGGACTATGATAAAAGGTGCAAACCACGGCCCACTCCACCTCTACTACTGTATACAGTGTTGGTATGTGTGAAGACGTGTGGACACCCTACTTATTATGTGAACATTATTTAGTTATTACGAGACCCTACTCTTTCGCGATGCTACTGTGATTCCTGAATAACCAGCTGTTATGTAATTTACTATTCATCACTGTAAAATATATCAATATGGTATCATTCTCTTATGTATGTACATTTAGAGATTTTCCCTTCTAACTAGTATCCTCTTGTTACTAGTTCTATCTATCTATCTATTGCCAGACGCCTCAATCCTGTTTGGGGTGGCCACAAACAAATCGCCTCCAAGTCGCCCTGTCCCCCGCCATTTCACTGCCCTGCTCCCAACTCACACCCCCCTCTCTCATATACCTCTCCACCCCATCCCTCCATCTCATCCTCGGCCTCCCCCTCCCTCTTCCCCCCTCCACCTCACTCACATACACTCTCTTCGTCAGTCTTTCACCCTCCATCCTCTCCACATGGCCAAACCACCTCAGTGTGTTCCTCATAACGCTTCCTATCACATCCACAACGCTCCTTTATATCCTCATTCGTCAGCCTGTCTCTCCATGTGACTCCACAGGCTCCTCTTAAATAACTCATTTCCACTGCTCTCACTCTTGACTTGTGTCATTCCACCAACGTCCAAGCTTCACTTCCATACGTTAAAGTTGGTATCACAATACTGTCATGTAGTAACTTTTTCACTTCCATGCTCACTTCCCTGTTTCTTATCACTGCTTTCAAAGAACCAGCAACCTTTCTTCCCTGCTGTACCCTTTCAAGCACTTCACCCTCCAAACCTTCATCCTTACTCATCACACTACCCAAGTACTTAAACGTACTCACATTTTCTAATTCCTCACCATCCAACCTCGCTGTACATTCACTGACTTCACCTCTCTCAAAGACCATCACTTTACTCTTCCCTACATTCACCTTTAGATTCCGTTTCTTACACACTCTCCCAAACTCATCCACCAAGCCTTGCAGCTCCCCTTCGTCTTCACTCGACAACACAGTATCATCTGCAAACAACAGTACAGGGAGTTTCCAAACACTATCCTCTCTCACCAGGGCCACTCCATCATCCACTACCCTACCTTGTACCTCTTTTATTACCCCATCCATGTACAGATTGAACAACCATGGAGACATGACACATCCCTGTTTCAACCCAACTTTCAAAGAGAAAAATTCACTTAGTTCACCATCCACATGCACTGCAGCCTTCGCACCATCGTACATACTCTTCACAGCATTCAACAACTTCCCATCTACTCCATATATTCTTAACACTTTCCACATTCCATGTCAATCCACCCTGTCATATGCTTTCTCCAAATCCATGAAAGCCGCATACAACTTCTTTCCCTTCTCTAGAAACTTTTCCACTAAAGATCTAAGGATGAATATCTGATCTACACAACCTCTTTCCTTCCTAAAGCCTCCCTGTTCTTCTCCAACTAATTTCTCTGTTCTTTCTCTAACTCTGTCAATAAGTATCCTACCATACACTTTTCCTATTGATTACCACACACTTCTTTTTCCCCTTTTCCTTTGTACAAGGGAATAATTATACCTGACTTCCAATCCTCCGGGACTCTACCTGCATCCCAGGCCAATCTGCACATCTTCCACATCCATTCTACTACTATCTCTCCCCCATGCTTCAGCATTTCACCACACACTCCATCAATTCCTGGGGCTTTCCCTGATTTAACTTTCTTCATTGCTTCCACAACTTCTATCCTACCGATTTCTTCCTGTCTTCTCACCTCCCTCCTTCTCCCAGCCATTCCCCAGCCACTTATACTCGCATTACTTCCATCCTCTATGTTCAACAATTCCTTAAAGTGTTCTCTCCACCTGCTCACTTTTTCTCCCTTCTCCACTAGTAATCTACCATTTTATCTTTCACTCCCCTGCTAACTTCACTTCCACCCTGTCTTACTCTTTTCACCTCTTTCCAGAACATTTTCTTACAGTCCCTCCACTTTACACTCAAATTCCTTCCCAATTCCTCATCCACTCTTTTCTTACTCTCTCTTACTAATCTTTTCACCTCTCTCTTTCTTTCTACATATAACTCTCTCTTCCGCCTCTCAACTTCTTCCACGCCCCTATTTCTCATCCATTCATTGTATGCTTTCTTCTTTTGTGCCACAGCCTGTCTCACCTCTTCAGTCCACCACGCTGTTCCTTCCACACACCACATCACATGCCGCACATATTTCTTCTGTAAATATCCTACACACACCTTCCACGTCTCTCATCTGCTCCAATTTATATTTGCCCAATCGTTCCTCCACTTCTCTCTTATACTCTGCCTTTTTCTCATCCTCTTGTAACCTTTCCACTCTCCTTGCAACTACTCCTTCCTCTCGTCTTTCCCTTCTTCTATTCCTCCATCTTACTTGAAATCTATTTCTGGCCACCACCAAGTAGTAGTCAGAAAGTCCACTCCCCCAACCTCTATATGCTCTTGCATCCATTACACATCTTCGCATCCTTTCATCCACACACACATAATCAATCATTGCCTTCCTTTCATTCAGTTCACCACCCACCCTTCTCATCACTCGCCATGTATACCTGTGGATCATTTTATGCCTGAAGAGGGTATTGGCTATCACCAACCCCCTCCCAGCACAAATGTCCACTAACGCACTCCCATTCTCATCTATCTCAGCAGGCACACCCCACTCACCAACTATTCCATCCACCTTCACATTCCCTACTTTACCATTCATATCACCGATCAAAAACACTCTCTCATTCCTTCCAAACTTTTCCATGCACACTTCTACATTTGTGCAGAACTCTTCTCTCACTCTTCTAGCACAATCTTGCGTTGGCGCATACACACACACAATCGCCCACATTTGTATTCCAACTTTCAACTTTACCCACACAATCCTTGACCCAACTGATCCATACTGTCTTATGCTCTTCTTCCATCTTTTACTCACAACTTGATTATCATATAATTTTCTTATCAATCACTTTATACTATCAATGTTATTTTACTAGTTAAATTGTTATCTAGTAATCTCTGTATCAGTAAATAAAAAATACATCAGGCGATATCTGCTTCACCGGAGGGGGGGGGGGGAATGTGCGAATAAGCGACCGGATGTTTTGTGCTGAAGCATCCGCGGACTTCCTGAGTCAGTCTGAGGTCAGCAGATCTCTTGTAAATTCTGCCGGAGAGGCAGTTCTATCTGTAAACAGTGCAGTCGTGACACTGGGCAAAACACAGAAAGGAAGCTCTCTACCTGTGCCCTGACTGTATGAGAGATGGACATCAACTACACTCCGTGGGTGTAACATCTAAGCTCCCAATAAATCTATGGGCTCACATCACACAATTGAGGATAATGTAAACCGTCCTTTGAGCCACAGTTATCTACATTATAGCGAGGTAATAATTTCTCCCAAACTGAACACAACTGTCCGCCTCCAGTGAAAAAAAAAAATGTGAAAAGCAATTATAGTATTGTAGTGCTTGACCCTCAAACAATGGCTTATGGCATATGCATTTTGCTCTGCTAACTCCGCTCATTCCCCACTCATACTTCACCAACATGCGAGAGGGTTATTTCTGAGTAACACTGTATCTCTGTGGAGAATATCTGGTTCTTCACTAGACCTCAAATGGACAGCTGATATATACAACAAAAGTTACAACGGCACAGGACTTTACTCGCCGCAGGGAAACATCCTTTCGTTCAAGGGTTAAAGGAAATTGTTTTCAACCTCCATCAGACCAACCTGGTTTCTTTTAAACTAAGTAAATTCGTCTGGTAATAAAACATAAAAAAAGAAAATGAAAAAGTACAGGACGACAAGAACAGAAAAAACGGTACAAAATTCAGTAATACAACTGCATACACATGCAGAGAAACAAAGGTATATAAAATGAGAGTTTCAGAAGTAAAATTATGATAAACCTTTGGATGTGTTGTGAAGGAACAATGCAGGAAAAATTAATAATGGAAGGTAGAAAGTACAAGTGGAAAACGTTTATCTGATGATTACCAAAAAAAAGTAATAGAATAAGTTGATAGTACTAACAGAAGTAAACTGAAAGCTAAAAGAGCAAGGGGAAAAACAGGAGGAGGAGGAGGAGGAGGAACAGTGGGACGAAAAGAGTCTGAGATACTAAGTCTTAATAAGGGTGAGCTACTGGAGAAAGGGAAGGAGAGGTACGCGTTACTTGGCAGGAAGAGAAAGGGAAGAGAAAACTTGAGAAGACGAACGGACTGGAGGGAAACCTGAGGAGAGGTGAGTGAAATCTGGGGATTGGGAAAGAAAATCTGAGGAGGAGAGGAAGTGGGAAAGCAAGCAGAGGCAGGCGGAAAACGAAGGATAGAAAAAGGAGAAAAATTGGAGAGGCATCTCGTAAGAAAATTTGGGCAGGATGGCGTTAAGGTCATTGCAAAGGTGGGAATCTGAGAAACACCGGAGATGGGGAAGGAAAGAGGAGAAATACTTGGGAGAGGGAGAGGGGAGGATCTGGAGAGAATAGGAAGTATAAAGAGAGACATTACGAGAATGAGGAGGAGAGGAATGATAAAGATGGGAAAAATGAGGAAAAGGGCATTTCGAGTATTAAAGATGAGGAGAGAAAGATGCAGGAGGAAGGCATGAAGGAAGAACAAAAAGGAAGAGTAGGTGATAAGAGAAAACAAGGGTTGGAAATAAAAGCAAGAAATATTAGACAAACGACATCTATGATAGCTGCACCCACCTCAACCTCACCCATCACACCAGCACATCCCAAAAGGCGACCATTGTCTTTATACATACGCACCTCACACACAACTCAGATTCGTACCACATGCACCTTAGACTCAGCCTGGTGGTTAAGCAGGGCAGCAAAAACTGATTAAACTGAAAGTGACGTAAAAAAAACTCTGCGGTTGTAACTTGCAGATTTCATCCTTCCAAGTTAAATGACTGGGAGAGACACAGAGACGCACACTGGATTTGCCCCCCCTCCCCTCTCTCTCTCTCTCTCTCTCCCTCTCGTGTGTGTGTGTGTGTGTGTGTGTGTGTGTGTGTGTGTGTTTGTGTGTGTGTGTGTGTGTGTGTGTGTGTGTGTGTGTGTGTGTGTGTGTGTGCGCCTGTGTGTGTATGCATGTACTGTATGTGCATGTATAAGTGTGTACCTGTACGCCTGTGAGAGCGTGTGTTAATGTGTGGGTATAAACTAGGCAAGAACTAACTTCCGGCCAACACGGCTGCCAGGCGAGGCAGTAATTAGGACTAACTAATCGCACACACACACACACACACACACACACACACACACACACACACACACAAAGCGGTTACGAAAAGAGTACTAGGAAATGATAGGCCAAAATGAACTTTTGTTTTTAACAGGCTATGTGTAGCCACTTCACAAGCTGCCATTGATAAGCTGAGTAAAACAGCCTGGCGGTAACGATAATATAACAGGGAAGAATTATGTCACTGTCAGAGAGAGAAGCACTTTAGCCTAAGGACGTCATTTGTAGTTAACTTTTTGTAGATACCAGATGATATATTCAGTACACAGTTATTAGAGGTTAATGCCAGCTATTTCCTATATCCAACTCTTCCTCTCTGAAAATGTTTTCAGAATTGATCTACTTTGTTTGTACTAATAAACAAAAAATACGTCCTTGGTCTGAAGAGACTAATACCATGACTTACGAATATCTTAGCCATAAATATATTATATCTGCTCTTCACTTCAGTATCTATTAAACAATTATCCCCTTGAATACGATGACGTACACTCATACCAAAAAGTATCGGTGCACACTTGACGCAAAGCAATTTGAGACACGGACGAAGGCAACTGGGAACTGAACAACGATTTTTTTCCCCATGCTGATAAACTTGCTCTCTCAAGGATGCTATGCATGGCTTGTGTATGACATTTTCTAGTCCGTATTGTTATTATACGTATAGCAATGTAGTTACAAATCAATCTTACCGAGAATTCATGAGCTATAATGATCATTTCGGATATCATCGTGCCTTACCTGCGCGATGCTTTTTCGTGTGACTGTACATTAAGCTAACATCTCCTAATACCTGAGGATTATGTTGAAGGAGACGTGTCTTGGGGTGCAGGGTTCAATGAGAACGAAGTCAAACACCTCCAGTTCATAAGGTCTCCACTAGGCTGAACCAGACCCACACTGCGGGGGTGGGACGCCTTCACTTAGTGACAACGATATAACTCAATGGCTATACAAACGTCCCTCATCTTCTTCACTATCCCCCCAGTGGATAATGGTGAACTGCGGGAGGACAACTTAGGCCTGTAGTTACCGGCTCCACGTATCAGATGAACCTGGGTCTACAACTATGACTGCTACTTCCCACACCAACACACATTACTTCTCATCCACATACATTTTCTGACCAACATGCACATACATTTTTAACATCTACACCCATACACATTCTTTTTCGACATCTGCATATGTGAGTATTACGGATACCTATACCCACACACACACACACACTGCCCAAACCCAGAGCCAACACCCACACTCATACACATTCTTTATCCGGCACTCGAAACATCCAAACCCACATCCATTCTTTCCCAATACCCACACAACAACCAGTCTTCCCTTCGCAGCAATTTCCCATATCCAGTTCACCGACAGTCGCCTGTCAATCATATCTCCTCTTCTTCCTCCTCTTCACTCTCCACGTCTACCCTCATCACCGTAACTCACTCTTCTTAATGGGGCTTCATCACTGCTTGTAACTGGTTCGCCGTGATTGCCTGGGATTTTGTTGTTTGGAAATCACGAGCCGGATTTAGCGTGGATGCCTAATGGCGTGGGTAGGTAGTTACTATGCGTTTCTCTGTTCCTGTTTATAGATATTAATTACCCAGTGTGTTGGTGATATATAGGAGGAGGAGGAGGAGAAGAATACCGGTAACGATGTTGTTGCTGCTGATGATGATAGCGATGACGGTGAAGCTACGTTTACACTTTGAGACATTTTTGGGATACAAATATGCTTACTGAAGGACGTGTCCGAGGTAGAAGGTAGCTGGAAAGTCCATTTGTATGTATAAAACTAGTGATTTTGACTCTCCTTCACCTATGAACACACATATACAGAATCTGCTGTAAAATATCGTTTAATGAGAAAGGCTTTGTGTTATTGTTTATATCAACTGTTATTTGAGTGAATATACAAAAACTATGAAAAAAGTATGTGCCGGCAGCGTGGCCTTTTACGTAAAAAGAAACACATGGAGCCAGCCAACTCGTTGGGGAATGAGTTGACACTTTAGGATGGTACATATAAGAATCTTGTAAGAAATATACATGTTGGCAACACGCTACATTGTCATGACAGGCACTAAATTTTGGTGTTCGATACTACCAGATGATCAGCTAGCAAACTGAGTTCTCACACTACGTCACCCTGCAACAGGAGATGCATTTTCATATCTGATACTGGGAGTCTCTTTTGCCAGTTCTCTGTAAAATTAACTCCTAACGTCGTGTCATTTGTTTTTAACTTCTTTTCTGGGACAGTTAAATTATTGCTCCCATTTCCTCACAAATGTCTCCATGAATATTGCTGTCTTCACACTGCACTTTTGATGTCTAACATTTGATATACACATAAGCAATGCTATCCAGTCAACTTTTTTTTTTTTCCATTATGTCTAGGTTTAAGCAAAGTAAGTAAAGGTGTCAGACATTAAACAGATCTATCTTAACCTGTACCTGACTAGAATAAACAAGAAACTGCACAACTGATGGCAGGTAGTTGAGGCTCATTATCATCCGCTAGCGGGGAGATAATGTAATAGCGTGTGTGTGTGTGTGTGTGTGTGTGTGTGTGTGTGTGTGTGTGTGTGTGTGTGTAATTCACCGGGTCACCGGGTCGGTCAGGATCACCTGATGGTCGTGATCGTCAGCTTTTACCCTCCTGGAAGGGAGCTGAGAGCTCATATAGTCCGATCTAAGGGCAAGGCTGTGACCTTCACACACCCACACACCCGTCCCTTTGCTCAAGGGGGACAGTAACCACCCACTTCGTCAGTGAAACTTTTCGCAACCTGAGCGAGGCGCGAACTCCCGTCTACCAGATGGCAAGCGAGAATGTTACCACTGCACCAGCGAGTGGTGCAGTGTGTGCGTGTGTGTGTGTGTGTGTGTGTGTGTGTGTGTGTGTGTGTGTGTGTGTGTGTGTGTGTGTGTGTGTCCAAAATATCGCAAAATCAAGTGGCCAAATTGTATCCAAACTTTGTGGGTAAAATCCCGGGATATTTGGCCTGAATTGATTAGAGTTTGGTGAAGCTGTGATGATATGCCTCCGATTAAGTTTTCTAAAACTGCAATTTCTCAGGACCATTTATGTATAATAGCACACTCTTACTGACTGGGAATGCCTATGGTCTTCATCTTAAGGGAATTCCCCTGGCTAATTATCGATGGTAGGGAACAGAAAGCCTTACTCATTCTGGATTTCCATCACCTTCATCTTACGGGAATTCCTGTGGCTACTAGATAGTGGGTCACACAGAGGCTTACTCATTGGCGACTTTACAGTCCTAATCTAACAATAAAGCCGATTTCCAGAACATAATATAACACTGTGAGAAACAATAATAGCCAATAATTTATGCCTCCATGCTACAAAAACACATTTATTGTTTTGCGTACCTGAGAAGCAGATTAAACCAGTAAGTTGAAATTTAGTTTGTACTTGGACAACATCCTTCCTAATAAGGCACTATACTTAAACTGCATCCATTTTATTATACAACATATTACTGACCTAGTTATTTTTTGTGCTGACGGGCGATACGTATTAGCGGGTGAATACTTTTCCTTTTATAAGCCAGTTGTATTCGTGAATATGGTAAAAGTACCATAGCCTATACAAAATATACCTCGGTCCATGAATGCTACAAGTATATCATACAAAATTATATGAACATTTGTATCACCTGGTGTATCGCGATTTGTCAAAAAAACAGATATTTCATAAAAGTATCTCGTAAATGTGTGTAATATAGTGGTGATGATATTATAGTGATAAGAGATGATGACAGGTGACACAGACTGTGTGAGCGGTGATATGACCGTGGCAAAGATGGCGGTGAAACAAGTGGTGATAGTTAAAGATGGTGAGTGGTGATGTGATCGGTGGCAAAGATGGTGTGCGATGATATAAGTGGTGATAGTTAAGACGGTAAGTGGTGATGTGACCGGTGACAAAAATGGTGAGCGGTGATAAGGGTGATAGTTAAAGATGATGAGTGGTGATACACGTGGTGATAGTTAAAGATGGTGAATGGTGAAACATGTGGTGATAGCTAAAGATGGTGAGTGGTGATACAAGCGGTGACAGTTAAAGGCGATGAGTTGTGATACAAGTGGTGATAGTTTATGACGGTAAGTCGTGGAAAATAAAAGCAGTTAGGTTAAAAATGGTGACAGATGAAGTGAGTAGTAAAACTTACATGTGGTAAAAGTGCTGGTGT
Source organism: Coenobita brevimanus (assembly GCF_032717465.1). NCBI lineage: Eukaryota > Metazoa > Arthropoda > Malacostraca > Decapoda > Coenobitidae > Coenobita > Coenobita brevimanus. Next base: position 20,368,527 of record NC_137024.1, on the reverse strand, counting down.
GCGTGATGACAGATGAGTATGGCAAGACTGGTGATCTAAATGAATAAATCCTAAAAATGGTAAGAGTGGTGAAGTTGTGGTGACTGAGTCTGTGAGTGGTGGTGTGGGTAGCGACAGATGATGACGGCAAAGGTGTGAGTAGCAACAGATGATGACGGCAAAAGTGAGGTTAATGGTGATAGTATATGGTGAATGGTGATAGGAATGGTGACAATTCAAGATGACGAGACTGGTGAGATAAAAGGTGAAAGTTTTAGCTAGCGAGTGGTGCTACCTATGTCGCTAGATGGCTTAATGACTGCTTGTACTGTGATGGCTAGTGACATGAGCAATGACGTGAATGGTGATGTGAGGGATGAAATATAATGACGACAGTAATCACATATGGAAGGGGTGACGAGCAGAGATAAGGAATGGTAACAAAATGTCGAGTGTTGAGAAAATATGATTACTGACATTACTGGTGAATATATGCTTAACTGTGATGCGAGTGGCAACAGAATGATTAGACTGGTGATGTTGGTGAAGACAGAATGATGAGACGACTGGCGATATACAAAAGTCCCAGTGAGGTTGTGAAGTGAATGGTGCAAATCTAGCTGAAACGACATGAGTAGTGACATAAATGAATACCGAGATGACCTAAAAAATGTATGACTGGTGAAAGAAGACGACTAGTGGTGAAGTGAACAGTGGATAAAACGGCAAGAGATGATAAATATGATGACAAAATAAAGAAAAATGATAAATTAAATGAAGGTACAAAATGATGAGGATGCTGGAATTCGTGTTGATGGTAAGATAATGACTGAAGTGGAGAGGTAATGTGACAAAAATGCTGAAAGTAATGACGAAAGGTGATGTGAATGGTGATAGAGTGAAAATTGTGATGACTGATGCAGCATCACCTTTACATACGTGTGTGTGTGTGTGTGTGTGTGTGTGTGTGTGTGTGTGTGTGTGTGTGTGTGTGTGTGTGTGTGCGTGTGTGTGTGTGTGTGAGAGAGAAAGAGAACATCACCTTTACGTACGTGTGTGTGTGTGTGTGTGTGTGTGTGTATGTGTGTGTGTGTGTGTGTGTGTGTGTGTGTGTGTGTGTGTGTGTGTGTGTGTGAGAGAGAGAGAGAGAGAACATCACCTTTACGTACGTGTGTGTGTGTGTGTGTGTGTGTGTGTGTGTGTGTGTGTGTGTGTGTGTGTGATAGAGAGAGAGAGAGAGAGAGAGAGAGTGTGAGTGAGAGACGTATATACCTCGTGGATGACCTAGCGTCCTAGACTGACCCAGTTCTGCTCTTGACGAAGTATCAGATCAATCAAGGTGATGATTCGTTCTCTCTCTCTCTCTCTCTCTCTCTCTCTCTCTCTCTCCAGTGATTTTTCGTTTTATTTTCGCCCCTGTTTGTTAGTTTGACTGTTAGCAGGATTACTCAAAAAATAAAAGAGATTTAGACCAAATCTGGTGGGTAGATAGCCCATGTCCCAGGGAAAAATCGATTAACTTTTGGGACCGATCCGGAACGTATTACATATTCTGGATCAACAAATACTTCTTGCGAAACCTTAATGAATGATGAGAAAACCCAACCCATTCTGAAGAGTGGTTTAGAAATTACGTTGCCCTTCTCGGAGAGATGCGCTCCACTGAGTGCCCCTCTAGTTTTACTTTTCTTTTCTTGTCCTCTCCTCACTCATGTTTATTTTTTTTTTTGTATGTGTGTGGGGGGGCAATCTGGCCGCACTTTGGGGTGGTACTACTACTCTGCGGCAGGGATGTGTTAGGAAAAATTTTGTCACCGTATTCCCCGCGTGTCGTAAAAAAGGCGACTAAAAGGGGCGGGGTGAGGGGACTTGGGACCCCCTCTGTTTTTCTTTTGTCTTTTTTTCATTCCTACAATGAGACAGGGAACAGAAAGGGATGGGGGACTGAGTTATCCCCGTACCCTGAAGACTGGGTCTATGAGTGTGCGTGGATGTATTACGATTGAGGCTAAAGGGAAGGAGACTGGAAGAATGTGAGAAATTTGGATGTGTTAGCTTTGAGTGAAACAAAGATGAAAGGGAAAGTGAGTCTAAGTTTGGAAGTGTGAATGGAAGATTGTCAGGGCGAAAGAAAGTGTGGCCGCGTTAGTGAGCCCGGAAGTGCAGCAGTGTGACTGAATGGAAGGAAGTGTCATCGCGACTGATGTGAGTTGTGGGTATCTGTGAGTGTACAGTATATGGGCCTGGTAGCGAAAGGGATGCAGAAGAAAGGGAGTCTTTCTGGATAGATGTTGATGAGTGTCTGCAAATGTGAATGTGGTAATGATGGGAGATCTGAATGCTAGAGTGGAAAATGTATTAGTTGAAGGTGTAGTTGGTATGCATGGTGTGCCTGGAAGAAATGATAATGGGGAACGAAAGATAGAGATGTGTGTTGAGCGAGAGATGATGATTAGAAATACCTTGTTTTAGAAGAAAAATATAAGTATACATGGGTGAGACAGGAGGGCGGAAGGATTGTTGATAGAGCACTGATGGACAATGTGGTTGTGTCCAGGAATGTAATAGGAAGATTGTTGAATGTGAGAGTTCTGAGAGGGGAGGGTGGAGGTATGTCTGACCACTACCTGGTGGAGGGATAGTTGAGAGTAGGTAAGAGATGGGTGAGAGCTAGGAAAGTTAGATGTGGCCGGGAGGTTTTGAAAGTGAGTGAATTGGATAAAAGAGAGAAAAAGATAGAGTATCAGGCGAAATTGAAAGATGAGTGGAATGCAGTGAAAGAGCAGGAGAATGGCAGTGTGAAGGAGGAATGGCAGTTGTTTAAGAGTGCTGTGGTGGGGCACGCGGAAGAGGTGTGCGGTGTGAGACGAGTGGGTGGTGGCGTAAGAGAGGGAAGTGAATGGTGGTGTGAGGAAGTTAGATTTGCTGTGGCTAAGAAGAGACGTGAATATGAAGTGTGGCTGCAGAGGAAGGATGAGGTGTCATATGAGAGGAATAAGGAAAAGAGGAATAGGGTGAGAAGGGCTGTGCGTGACGCTAAAGTGGCAGCAGATGAGAGATTAGGTAGGCGGTTGACAGAATTTTCAACAGAATAAGAAAATGTTTGGGAAGGAGGTGAAAAGGGTGCGAAAGGGAGAGTCTGGGAAGGAAGAGCGAGTAAAGGCAGAGGATGGAAGGATATCAATTGAGATGGATGCATTAAGGAAGAGATGGTCAGAGTATTTTGAAAGAAGGGAGGCTGGGACTGTGGCAGACGGAAGGGTGCAAGAAATAAATGTGTTAGGAGAGATGAAGGATTCTTTGATCACGATGGGGTAAGTGCAGAAAGCAGTAAAAGAGATGAAAACGGAAAGCTGCAGGTATGGACGGGCGTGCTGCGGAATGCCTGAAAGGTGGTGGAGTGACTATTGTTGAGTGGTTAGTAAGACTGTTGAATGCGTGTTTTGTGAGAGATATGGTGCCAATTGACTAGGCAAGTGCTTGTGTGGTTCCGTTGTATAAAGGTAAGAATGATAAGTAGGAATGTACTAGCTTTAGAGGTATGTCTGTTGAGTGTTGTAGGTAAAGTGTATGGTAGACTGTTAATTAAGAGAGTTAGAGAGGGTACAGTGGGAGTGACTGGTGATGAGCAATGTGGCTTTAGGAAAGGGAGGGAATCCGTGGATTAGGTGTTTGCTGTGAGACAGGTGTGTGAAAATTATTTAGCAAAAGGTATGGATGTGTTCTGGGTGTTCATGAATTTGGAGAAAGCATATAATAGAATATAGGGAGGCTTTGTGGACTGTTTTAAGATTGTATGGACTTGATGATAGGATGCTAAAAGGAGTGAAAAGTTTTTATGTAAACAGTACAGCGTGTGTAAGAGTGGGAAATACTGTGACTGATTAGTTTCCCGTGAGAGTGGGTCTGCGGCAGGGATGTGTGATGTCGCCTTGGTAGTTTAATATTTATATGGATGAGGTTGCAAGGGAAGCAATTGCATGAGTGTTAAGTGGAGGTCTGAGTCTGGTAATGCTGATGGTAGAGAGTGGAATCTGAATCAGCTGATGTTTGCGGATGATACTGCACTTGTGGCTGATTCAAAGGAGATATTGAGACAGTTAGTTGAGGAGTTTGGAAGGGTGTGTGAAAAAAGGAAATTGACAGTAAATGAGAATAAGAGTAAAGCAATTAATTGTCCAAGGTTGGTAGATGGTAGGAGGATGAATGGCGAGTTGCTTGAGGAGGTAAAGTGTTTTAAGTATTTAAGGTCACATGTTGCTGTGGATGGAAGAATAGATGCAGAAGTGAAGTTTAAATTGAATGAAGTAGGAACGGTGCTGGGAGGAATGAAAAAAAAAAAAAAAGTTTAAATGTCGTTCGCTTAGAAAAGATGTAACGAGAATGCTGCATGAGAGTGTTGTGGTACCGACTGCGTTATATGGGGCTGAAACGTGGAATATGAATGTAGCAGAGAGGAAAAGTTTGAATGTAATGGAGATGAGGTGTCTGAGGAGTATGTATGGAGTGACATGTATAGATCAAGTGAGAAATGATGAAGTGCGAAGGAGAACTGGAGTTGTATGGGAGATGGCTGACCGAGTTGAGCAGAGGGTGTTGCGATGGTTTGGGCATATGGAGAGAATGTATGAGGAGAGACTGGTGAAAAAAAAAAGATAACTGGATCGGATGTGAGAGGTGTAAGGCTGAGAGGAAGACCACGAATAGGATGGATGGACAATGTTAGGAGAGCGTTGGATGCGAGAGGGGTGTCTGTTGAACAAGAAAGAGTGGTTGTGCATGACAGGAATGATTGGAGAGAAATTGTGAATGAATAAATGACGATGCAGCCCTGAGGTGATATTCTCCCGCAGTTGGTCTGATCAGCTGATCAGGTCAGGTGTGGGTCAATTATGATGTGGTAGGGGTAAGCCAGCTCTGTCGTTGGTCCCCACTGTGGATGTCGCTAATTGCACTGTGCATTGGCCCGCGTGCGGTGTGGTGTGGTGAGGATCTGTCCCTTCTCCCCATGGGGCTATGATGCGAATGAATGTGTGTGTGTGGATGAGTGAATTGGGCGTGTGTCATCCTGTCTCGGCTACCTCCCTTTCCTTGGGGGAAGCAGCCTAGGTATATAGATAGCTACAGATCATTACGATATTATTATTATTATTATTAAACTTTGTTCCCTTCCCAATTTTTACTTCCACTTCTACCTCTCATATTCCTCTTCCTTTTCTCATACTTCTAGTCTCTTTGTCTACACGTCTATCAAACTATGGGAACCTGTTGTCTAATATGTTGGTGAAAGAAGCAGGTATAAGTACGCATGGGGGAGGGGTGCAATTGCAAAGAGCAAGTGTGGGGACAGGTGTGGGGTGCCGAAATCTTATGCATAAATTTTATACCAGGCATGTCCAGTACAACTAATTACTGTGACTGTCCCTACTAATGCTCTTTTTTCCTAGCTATTAAAAATCTTAAATAGTGCACCGAAATAACTTTAAAAACTAGTGTGTGCTCTCTCTCTCTCTCTCTCTCTCTCTCTCTCTCTCTCCTTTCTCTTTCCGTTCTTCTCCTCTCCCATTTCCTTCTCTCTTTCCTTTCTCTGTTTTCTGTCCTTCCCCCTGCTATCACAGTTTTCCTCTCTCTCCCTTCCCTTGACATGTTCTCTCCTCTCCCCTCTTTCTCTCCCCAGTTTTATCCGCTCTCCCCTCCTCTCTGTGTTTCATCTGCCTTGCCTTCTCTCCATTTTTCCCCTCCTTCCCCCTCCTGTCCGCCCCCCTTCATTTCTCTGCTCTCTCCTGCTTCTCTTCCTCTCTTCTTTCCCCACACATTTTTCACTGCCTTTCTCCACGCCTCCCCGGGGGTCTGTTCCATTATGTCTTTGTCTCAGCTGCTCTGACTCTTGTCCCCCTCGCTGACCCTTTTTTGTTTCTTCAGTTCCGTTGCCCCCTCCCCATAGGTTCAGAGTTCTCTTAGGTCATAATATTTGGCAGAAGATTTCAGGTATTTTGGAGTGTTTTCTATCTCATCATTTGCTAACACTTTTCTTCATGACAGTTTCGTCGCAAATGGCCTCTGGGGTTATTAATGACTTCCAGGGGGAATTAATGACCTAAGAGGGGGGGAGTTAACTGCGACCCAAATGTCATAGAAGAAAAGTGTCAGCACATAGTGTAATATAAACATAAAAATCTTCAAACTACATGAACTCCAGTTGTGGCCTCTGCTAAAAATTTACTCAATTAGGTGCCCATCTGTCCTTGTTAGGTTTACAGTTCCCTATAAATATCATTCCTTCTGATATCCACTTGTCTCCATTTGCGCAAATTTCATCCTCTCTATTCCCCATTTACAGATCCCAGCGAGTTTCATTCCATCGAGTACCCGCGTTCCCTCAACCACTGCACATCCTTAGAAGTTTCATTCTTTTTGGTCCTAATCCGTTCCAATGGGTTGGGTATCCATATGTGTTTCACTCTGTCTGTTCTCCATACATCTCTAGCTGAACAATTTTGTTGTCTGGTCTGTATATTTACATATATTTATAAATCCCAGAAGTGTCGTTCCAGCTGATCCCCATATATCCCCATACTTAATAAGACCTTCCTGATTTCAGTCTCTCTGGACCTTTCATGTCCCCACCCTGTATAAAAGCTCACAAGTTTCATTCCTTTTAGTCCCATGGCTCCCACATTTTAAAAACATCCACATTTTTTTTTTCTGGTTTCTCTCTGTCCCCATCTCTTACACATCCACATAAGTCTGGTTTTCCATTTCCCAACACATGTCAACAAGGTCTATTTCTTCTGGCTATGTTTTATCCCCAGACTTTGGATATCCTCACATGCCTCATCTGGCCCCTAACTTTCCACAGTAATAGCATAACAATATATCCCTTTATTGCGTCATTACTACATGAATATAGATTAAGCTAACGCCTTGTTCCTCGCTAATCACTTCACGTCTCACTAAGTTTTCATCCTAAACTTCACGCGCCTTCTATTTCTCGCTCCAACAATTCTTAACTTCTTTCACCTTTATTCTGTCAACCTTTTTTCCCCCCTGCCACTATAATTATTCCACTGCCTCCTAAATTTTCTGCATCTTGTGTCCACCATCTTCATCCACCTACAGTATATATTCTCACTCCGCCACATTACACAATCTGTGGCCTTAACTCCTTCACTAGGATGACGCCTTTATATCATTTTAAACTCTCTACTGACAGACGATGTAACTCAATTTCAGAAGGACCTCTGTAATTGCTGGATTTAAAAACAACCACCATTAACCCTCTCAAACCCCCACTCTGCATCCCAGTGCTCACTTTATGTCTTTAATTGTTTTATATCAACTTTACGAATCAATTCTCTCTTCACAATCTCCTAACTTCTCAGACATTTGTTTTTCCAACCGCCTCTTTCCTATTCGCCAGTATTTATTTTATCGCCGCCTCCACTTATGCATCTCGTGTCACCATTAATATCCATTTCCACATCGTCCACATCGTCATTCCCTAACCCAGTTAAAAATCTATTGCATCAAAGTTTCAATCAATTTCCCTATTCTTACGGAACTGGTTTTTAAAAAGTGGAAAGTAGGTTTCGTATGATAGGGATGAAAATGACTAACTGTGACTGTCTCTCACCGGTTCAGCCCATGAACATCTTTCCCAAACAATTTTAAATTATCTATGGTCCTCAGACCCAATGCATTAACTGTGATCGTCTCTGATCCAATTATCCCGAGGACATCTTTTCCTAAACTGAATAAAACTCTCAGGGTATGCCACAATGAAGTAAAGGACGGTCTGAAACTGAAGGGATTATACGTTCCTTCCCACTGACATTTCACATTACGTCTATCTCACTTGGGTGGGGTTGTATTTACTATTGTAGCCAAGACCTTTAACCTATACCGTACTTTCATATACGAATATGACCGAGATATGGTCAATACCTACAAACTTTTAAAAAGGGTTTTATGTAAGACTCTTCGAAAGTTAAAGTTAGAAAAGAAGGTCTGAGAGATACTAAGGCAGACACAACCAAAGAGAAAGGCAGAGATAAGCACACACAGACGCGACTGAGATGGTCAGTGAGAAAACGAAAGACGCGACCAAGGGACGAGCACAGAGGTGCAGACAAACGCAACCAAAAAGGCGGGCAGACACACACAGACCTACGAGACCAAGAAGACGAGCACAAAGTTATACAGAAAGACGTGACTAAAAAGACGAACAGAGAAATACACAGAAAGACACAACCAAAAGACGAACAGAAGAGTTGCATAGAATGACGCGATCAAAGAGACGGGCAGTAAGCCACAGACAGAAGCATCCAAAAAGATGAACAAAAGAGATACATAGGAAGACGCTTCCAAAAAAAACGAGCAGAGCGGTACAAAGAAAGACACAACCAAAAAGATCGGCGGACAAATGAACAGACAGACTGGATCAAAGGGATCATCATAACAACACCGAAGAGGGAAAACCTGAAGCAGGTGAGTAACGAGAAGGGAGTAAATAAAGGAGCAACGGAGAACGGGAGAAGGGAGGCAACGGAGATGTAGAAGAGGAAGGAACGAAGGGGGTGGAGAGTAATGAACGGCAGGGCAGGGAGAGATAAACATGAGTGTGAAGGAGGGCGAGAAAGGAAGGGGAGGGAGAGGGAGGGAGTGTGATGAAGGGCGGAGGGAGAGAGAGGAAGAATGTGAAAGGAGAGAAAAGAGGTGCGTGTGATGAAGGAAGGGTGATGGAATGATGGAGTTTGATGAAGGAGGGGGTAGCTGGGGAGTGTGCACAAAGAGTACAAAGGAAAGCAACAACAACAGACCTGTTGGACCTTCGTGGCTGTTTGGTACACGGAAAGTTGTAACTATACAAAACTACTCTATTAGTTAAGGACAAAGATAAAAAAAAAAAAGGAGGAAGTGTGGGACAGAGAGGGCGAGAGAGTGCGGAGGAGGGAGAGGGATGAATTGTAATACAGGGGGAGAAAGGAACTGGAAGTGTGAAGGAATGAGGAAGGGAGTATGAGAGATGGGAGGAAGTATGGAAGGAGGGACAAATAAGAAGTGTATGAAGAGAGAGGGACGGAGTATGAAGGAACGATAACTTGTGATGGAGAGAGGGCGAAGGGAGGGAGAGGAAGGGAAAGGGAAGGGTGGAATGTGAAGGAGGGAGGGTAGGATGAATATGATTACGGGAAGGGGAAGGAGAAAGGGAGCGTTAGGGGAGGAGTGTGGGGGAGGCAGGAGGAGACAGTGTGATGGTAGGAAAGGGAGGAGGAGATGGAAGAAATGAGATAGGAGGAAGAAGGGTGAATCTGGGAGTGTGAGGAGGGAAAGGTAGGTAGGTAAGGGGCGGCGGTGGAGAATGAAGCAGGTAGAGTACGCAGAAGTACATTGATGTATACTGGTACAACAGGAAGGTATTGGCCTGTAACTGTATTATCCACTCAAGCAATGACTACGCTAAATTACACGTGAGAACCAACCACACCAAACAATGAACGTTCTCCCCTCACACACACACACACACACACACACACCTGACCGACCCGGTGAATTACACACACACACACACGTCTTCCCTTCCACACAGTGAGGAGTGTATTTATTCCTCTGCGGCCCATTCCAGTGTACTCTGCTGACAGTTTTTCCTGTTTGTATAGCTTTCTTCTTTTTCTGGATCCATTCCATTTCAATGAAATAATGTAAATTTGATAAAAATATTTAGTTATAATTATTATTTTAATAATAATAATAATAATAATAATAATAAATAATAATTTGGTTTTACGCCAGGTATCTCCGAAGGGCTAAGGCGTTGCCCCTGGGTAGAGGACTTTTGGACTGGGGCGTGTAGCATTTTATGACCGGATGCCCTTCCTGATGTCTACCAATGACCCTTGGGTGGATTCGATCCTCCGACCCTTCGGTCAGAGCGGAGCGCTCTAACCCACTGAGCCACGGCTGCTACAACAACAATAATAATAACAATAATAATAATAATAATAATAATTATTATTATTATTATACAAGCATGGGCGATTGTATGTGTGTATGCTCCAACTGAGGATCGAGTGGCAAGAGTGAAAGATGAGTTTTGGGCGAGAGTAGAAGCATGTATGGACAAGTTTGAGAGGAGCGAGAGAGTGCTGTTGATTGGAGACATGAATGGCAAAGTCGGGAATGTACGAGTGGATGGAGTGGTTGGTCAGTGGGGTGTGCCAGCGGAAGTAGATGGGAATGGTAGTGCTTTGGTGGACATCTGTGCTGGTAAGGGGTTGGCAATAGCCAACACCTACTTTCGTCATAAGATGATCCACCGGTATACATGGAGAGTAATGAGGAGGATGGATGGTGAACTTGTTGAACGAAAGGCAATGATAGACTACGTGTGTGTGGATGAGCGAATGAGAAGACAAGTGTTGGATGCAAAGGTGTGGAGAGGGTGGGGGAATGGAGTCTCGGACCATCACTTAGTGATGGCCAAGGTAGAGCTGCAAAGAAAGTGGTTGAGGAGGCGAAGGGGAAGACAGGAGGAAGCAGCTCCTGTGAGAAGAGTGGAGAAATTGCAAGATAGTGAGAAGAGGACAGAGTATAAGAGCATAGTGGAAGAAAGATTGAGAAGGTATGAGCTAGAGCAGATGGAAGGGGTGGAAGACGTATGTAAGATATTCACGGAAGAGATAAGCGCAGTGTGTGAGGCGGTTTGTGGAGTGAGGAGGAGATGCAAGGGTGTGCAAGGGACAGCATGGTGGAATGATGAGGTGAAACGAGCTGTGGAACAAAAGAAGAAGGCATATGGTGAATGGTTGGCGAGTAGAGGTAGGGGAGAAGATGAGAGAGAGAAGAGAGAGGTATATGTGAGCAGGAGAAGGGAGGTTAAGAGACTGGTGAAGGAGAGTAAGAAGAAAGTGGATGAAGAGTTTGGGAGGAATCTGAGTGTGAAATGGAGGGAGAGTAAGAAATTGTTTTGGAAGGAGGTAAAGAAAGTAAGGCAGTGTGAAAGGGGAAATAGTAGGGGAGTGAAAGATAGGAATAATAGATTGTTGGTGGAGAAAAGAGAGAAATTGAGGAGATGGAAGGAGCACTTTGAGGATTTGTTGAATGTAGAGAGTGAGAGCAGTGTGAGTATAAGTGGTTGGGGAATGGCTGGGAGAAGAAGAGATGAGAGGAGGGAGGAAGAGATCAGTAGGTCGGAAGTAGTGGAAGCGATGAAGAAGATTAAGCTGGGAAAGGCCCCAGGAATTGATGGAGTGTGTGGTGAAATGCTTAGGTATGGGGGTGAGATTGTTGTGGAGTGGATATGGAAGTTGTGTAGATTGGCTTGGGAAGAGGGAAGGGTTCCAGAGGACTGGAAATCAGGTATAATTGTTCCTCTGTACAAAGGAAAAGGGGAGAGAGAAGTATGTGGTAACCATAGGGGTATTTGCCTTCTTAGTGTGACTGGTAAAATATATGGTAGAATACTCATTGATAGGGTTAGGCATATGACAGAGGAGCTAGTTGGAGAAGAACAAGGGGGATTTAGGAAGGGAAAAGGGTGTGTAGATCAGATATTTGTTCTAAGATGTTTAGTGGAGAAGTATCTAGAGAAGGGAAGGAAAGTGTACGCTGCCTTCATGGACTTGGAGAAAGCTTATGACAGAATAGATAGGAAAGGTATGTGGAAGGTATTAAGAATATATGGAGTGGAGGGGAAATTGTTGAGTGCTGTGAAGAGTATGTACGAGGAAGCTAGGGCTACGGTGCGAGTGGATGGTGAGCTGAGAGTTCTTTGATCTCAATGTGGGACTGAAACAGGGGTGTGTAATGTCTCCATGGCTGTTTAATATATATATGGATGGGGTCGTAAAGGAGGTACAAGGTAGGGCAGTGGATGTGGGGGTGGCCCTAATGAATGAGGGTGAGATTTGGAAGCTTCCGGTGTTGCTGTTTGCTGATGATACAGTATTGTTGAGTGAAGATGAATGGGAGTTGCAAGGTTTGGTGAATGAATTTGGGACAGTGTGTAGGAGGAGGAAGCTGAAAGTTAATGTAAACAAAAGTAAAGTTATGGTGTTTGAGAGGAATGAAGTCACAGAGTGTGAAGTGAGGTTGGATGGTGAGGATATGGAGAATGTGAGTGCATTCAAGTACTTGGGTAGTGTGATGAGTAAGGATGGAACTTTGGGGGATGAAGTACGTGAAAGGGTACAGCAGGGAAGGAAGGTTGTTGGCACACTGAAAGCAGTGATGAGAAATAGGGAGGTGAGTATGGAAGTTAAGAAGTCACTGCATGATGGTATTGTGATCCCTACCCTGACGTATGGAAGCGAGGCGTGGACCTTGCAAGAGGGGAACAAGTCAAGAGTGAGAGCAGTGGAAATGAGTTACTTGAGAGGAGCATGTGGAGTGACATGGAGGGACAGGTTGACGAATGAAGAAGTGAAGGAACGCTGTGGGGTAGATGTGGATGTGGTTGAAAAGATTAGGAGAAATACACTGAGGTGGTTTGGACATGTGGAGAGGATGGAGAATGAAAGACTGACTAAGAGGGTGTATGTAGGTGAGGTGGAGGGAGGGAGAGGGAGGGGTAGACCGAGGATGAGGTGGAGGGATGGAGTTGAGAGGTATATGAGGGAGGGGGGGGTGAGTTGGGGGGAGGGGAGTCAAATGGTGGGTGACAGAGTGACTTGGAGGCGTTTTGTCTGCGGCCACCCTTTGCGGGATTAGGGCGTCGGGCTATAGATAGATAGATAGATTATTATTATTATTACCCGTCCCCGACCCGGAAGGGCTCAGGGACGGATATTGTTTTCTCTCGGTTTGTCTGTTTGTCTGTGTGTTTGTCTGTCTGAGTGGCTGTCTGTCTGTTAACAACTTCACGCGAAAACTACAGGTGCGATTTTGACTAAGATTACAGGGTTGATGAGCTATGACCTGATCACCAGATTAAATTTTGGGCCAAATTGGGCCGTGGCCCAGGCTGTAGACCAAAAAAATAAATAAATAAATAAAAAATAAATGTAACATTTTTTTTTCGCCATAACTCCCTTCAAATTCGTTATACTGACATGAAACCAAAATCTAGAGGTGTATCTTGCAAATCTGCGTCCTATAACATGCCTCATTATATCAGGAAGGTCACCTCCCCCCCCCAGTTAGCGGTAGGGGGGTCAGTGTCAGGTAGGTCGGGCCTTAAATTTCAGATGGGCATAAAATCCTGTTTTCTCCCGATGTACTCAAATTTGATAGGTGACATCTTTGACTAGATATCCACTAAAATGTTTGCCGGGGACGGGTTTGCTGTGTCTTGGCACCGCTTCTTGTTATTATTATTGTTTTCAAGGTGGTAGTGTTGATGGCTACAACATTTGGCTTTTTACTGAAGATTTATTTATTAGTTCATAGTGAAAGTTATGTTTTCCAAGCGCATATCAAAAAACGGTCTGAAGATTTGTGCAGAGGTGTGATGGATGAGGATAAGTGAAGGGGGGAGAGAGGGACGATAATGCCATGTTGGAGAGAGAGAGAGAGAGAGAGAGAGAGAGTAAAATGGGGAAGAATTCGTTACGATGGAAAGGAGGGGGTGGAAATGGTATTTTGATGCGAGGGGATGGGAGAGGCGCAGGATGTGTTGTGATGGAGAAGGGAGGGTAGGAAGGATGTTATGATGGAGGGGGTGGGGGTGCATACAGTATTTTGGGGATAGGAAGGGATGAGGGAGAGGATGGTGCTGTGACGGAGAAAGGGGGAAGAGGATGTGTCATGTTGTAGGGAGAGAGGTGTAGGAAAGGTGAGAGGAAACGTTATGTTAGAGAGGGCGAGGGATGGTGATGTTTCCCATGTTATGATGGGGAGCGAGGGGGAAGAAGTGCTTACTCTTGTGTTGGAGAAGGGGAGAGGGAGGGATGAAGTGTTATATTTGAAAGAGGGAGGGGAGAGGATGTGTCATGTTGGAGAGAGTTGAGCAGAGGAGGGTGTATTTTGGAAAGACGGAAAGGGAGGAGGTTGAAATGTTATGCTTGAGAGTATGATGGGAAGTGGAAAGGAAAGGGGAATAGGATGTGTTGAACTGCAGAGATGGGGGTAAAATTATGTTGGATTGAGTGAAAGAGGTTGGCAGGGGGGAAAAAGAGTTGGTAACCTTATGTTGGAGAGAGGCAGGAGTTAAAACAGTGAGTCAAGTAAGTCAAGGATGAAACAGTTAACGGTAGAGAGGAGGAGGAGGAGGAAGACGATATGTAACGCTGCAGAGAGAGGGAGGGGGAGGGGGGACGGTTGGTATGCAGGGTGAAGGCATCTGTCCTGCGGGGGGCTTAGAGGGAGCTTTGGCTGACGTAAAATATAACCGTCATAATTATGGCATAAGTGATGGCAGCGGCAACCTCTGGCAATTTACAATGTGTACCGTTGTTGGGTATTACCAAGGGCTCAGCACAGTGGCGTGCGCAAATAGTCAATTCTGAATTCCAGATTTCGTTCAAAAATTTTGCTTTCATTAACATGCAAAAGCCTACGCTGACTCCCTCTGCCCTTCTCAGTTATTTTTCCAGCAAATTAAGACTCTCAATCGCTCACACTTTTGTCATTCCAGTCTATTTTTCAAAAAAATGTCTTCTAAGGGCATCCATCAACAATTCATATGAAACACTGTTTGACTAAGCACCAATCTTTATTGGAACTCACTTCTTATCACTAAGTATAAGACCAGAGTTGTGATATCAGGCTAAAGGCGGACCAGAGTTGTGATATTAGGGTAATGGTGGAAAATTTAGGAGAACACCGTATAAGGTGACGAACAACGTTAATGAAACTCAATGAAAAACTACTCGTGCTCACAACATGAATATCTGTCTATCTATAGCCAGATGCCTTAATCCCGTAAGGGGTGACCACAAACAAATGGCCTCTATGTCACCTTGTTCCTCGCCATTTCGATGCCCTTCCTGAAGCTCACTGCCTCCTCTCTCATGTACCTCTCCACTCCATCGCTCCATATCATCCTCTGTTTCCCTCTCCCTCTTCCCCCCTCCATCTCACTCACATACACTCTCCTCGGTATTCTCTCACTCTTCATCCTCTCCACATGAACAGACCACCTCAGTGTATTTCTCCTAACGCTTTGGGTCACATTCAAATCCACAACACAACGCTCCTTCACTTCCTCATTTGTCAGTCTGTCCCTCCCTGTAACTCCACGTACTCCCCTCAGATAACTCACTTCCACTGCTCTCACTCTTGACTTGTGTCCTTCCAACAAGGTTCAGGCTTTCCTTTCATACGTTACAACTGGTATCACAATACTATCATGAAGCAATGTTTTTTCTTCCATGTTCATTTCCCTATTTCTTATCACTGCTTTAAAAAAAAAAAAAAAAAAAAAAAAAAAAAAAGCAACCTCTCTTCCTTGCTGTACCTTTTCAAGCAACATCAATCTCTCAACTTCCATCCTTACTCATCACACTGCCCTAGTACTAAAATGCACTTGCATTTTCCATTTCCTTATCATCTAACCTCATTGCGCAGTCAGTGACTTCATTCCTCTCGAAAATCACAACTTTACTCTTCCCAACATTCACCTTTAGATTTCGTTTCACACACACTCTCCCAAACTCAACCACCAAGCCTTGCAGTTCCCCTTCGTCTTCACATTACAATACAGTATCATATGCAAACAACAGAACAAGATGTTTCCAAACGCTGCCCTCTCTCACTAGGGCCGCTCCAACATCCACTGCTCTACCTTGTATCTCTTTTATAACCCCATCCTTATACAGACTGAACAACGATGGAGACAGGACACATCCACGTTTTAATCCAACATTCAGACAGGAAAATTCACTCAGTTCACCATCCATATGCACTGCAGCCTTCATGCCCTATTACATACTCTTCACCAAATTCAAGAGCTTCCCATTTACTCCATGTACTCTTAATATTTTCCACATTCCTTGTCTATCCACTCTGCCACGCTTTCTCCAAGTACATGAAGGCTGCATATTTCTTTGAATCTCTAGAAACTTTTTCCACTAAAGACCTTAGGATGAATATCTGATCTACACAACCTCTTCCCTTCCTAAAAAACCTCCCTGTTCTTCTCCAGCTAATTCCTCTCTTATTTCCCTCTCACAGTATCATACCATAATACTATTCACTTTTCTACTACACTAAGAAGACAAACACCCCTGTGATTGTCACACACTTCTCTTTCCCCTTTTCCTTTGTACAAGGGTATAATTATATCTGGCTTCCAATCCTTCCTCCCAGGCCAATCTGCATACCTTCCATAACAATTCTCCTATTCTCTCTCCCCTGTTTCAGTATTTCATCACATACTCCAATTCCTGAGGCTTTCTCGATTTTGACTTTCTTCGTTGCTTCCACTACTTCCATCCTACTGATTTCTTCCTCCCTTCTCATCTCCCTTCTTCCCCCGGCGATTCCCCAACCACTTATATTAATTTCATTCTCCGTGTGTAAAAATTCTTTAAAATGTTCTCTCGACCTGGTCATTTTCTCTGCCTTCTTCACTAGAATCTAACACTTTTATCTTTCACTCCACTACTACCTTCTTTATCACCCTGTCTAAATCTCTTTACCTCCTTCCAGAACATTTTCTTACATTCCCTCCACTTTACAAAGTCCTTCCAAATTTCTCATCCAACGTCATCTTCCTGATCTTTTCACCTCTCTTTTTCCTCTCCGCATACAACTCTTTACTCCGTCTTTCAACTCTCTCTCTCTCTCTCTCTCTCTGGGGGCGCGGTAGCACAGTGGTAGCGCGCTGAGCTTGTGATCGGGAGGTCGCAAGTTCAAGCCTCACCCGGGCTACCGTTGCCGGGAGGGGTAGCGCCCTCCTGTAACCCAGCGGGGCTATATGGCCTTAGTTGCCTAGCTCGGGGAATTCATTTCTCCATTTCTCTCTCTCTCTCTCTCTCTCTCTCTTCCCCAATGAGATAACTTTTTTTTTTTTTTTTTTTCTTCAGTGCTTCAGCGAAACAACTGTATTCAGCTTAGTGAAGATACAGGCATTGATAAAGCTAAAAATGATATCAAGTGATCCTTTCATTTCGCTGACGACATATAATCTTTTATTTTTACATCCACCAGTTTAGGAGACAGCACTCACAATGAAGCAGTTGCGCATAAGCTCTCGTATTTTTAAAGTTATTCTGTATGTATCGGTCAGGTTATGACCATTTAATGCTATATAAAATTGTCTGCAGAACATTTCAGATTTCTACTGTCGACTAGGGGTTAGTGGTGATTGGTTTTAATGTAAACTTATTTAAGTCCTTTAGGCTCCAAGACAATCTCAAGTTGAATCAAACTGTCTTAGTAGTTGCCAGAATCAGTTATGATTTTTATTGTCGTTAAAGGTTTAATGGTTAATTTTCAGATGCCAGAGCATCCTTCGAAGTAGCCTGGTCAGTCTGTTACTCCCTAAGTATTTTCGCACTCGAGACTTCACCCCCTTTCTTTAATGAAGACCTGTCAGTCCCTTAATGGTCGCACTTCTGTCTGGATCTTTTACACTTATTATCCCTTGAACGACGAGATACCACTCCTTGCCAGAATAACATCTCATGACGGCAGCAATATTAAGACAGCATGGCAGCAGCAAGAGTCAAGATTTCTGTCATCGTTAAAAGCGTACGAAAAATATTTTTGGGTTGGTAACAACAATAAAAGTTTGACGGTAGCATGAATTAAACAGCTAGCAATTCTGTGGTGGTTAGAGAGCCATTATAATATACCGACACTGCCAGCTCTACAACCCTACAAAAACCGAGGTCGTGAAAAACTACTTAAATGATGTGGTTCCTGGACAGGAGAGTAGTGTTGTGGCAGGCCAGAGTGGTGCATAATGAACACGGGGTTTTTACAGTATTAACACACACACACACACACACACACACACACACACACAAAATCTGTAAGCTTCCTTTACCTCCTTATATTTTGCACAAGCTGGCCGGAAACTAGCGCGCGAGCGTGCGTGCGTGTGTGTGTGTGTGTTCTGAGTAGCGCTGTGCGGAGTGGCTAGGCCTTCCCAAAGTACATAAATCATTTTATAATAATAATAATAATAATAATAATAACTAATAATTCCCGAAAGAAAATGGCGAGCAGTGCTTTAAGGGAGGAATGAAAAAAGTGTTTAAATGTCGTTCGCTTAGAATGGATGTAAAGAGAAGGCTGTATGAGGGTGTTGTGGTACCGACTGCGTTATATGGGGCTGAAACATGGAATATGGGTGTAGCAGAGAGGAAAAGTTTGAATGTAATGGAGATGAGATGTCTGAGGAGTATGTGTGGAGTGACGCGTATGGATCGAGTGCGAAATGATGAAGTGCGAAGGAGAACTGGAGTTGTTCGGGAGATGGCTGGTAGAGTTGAGCAGAGGGTGTTGCAATGGTTTGGGCATATGGAGAGAATGGATAATGAGCGATTGGTGAAAAAGATAACTAGATCTGATGTGAGAGGTGTAAGACTGAGAGGAAGACCACGAATAGGATGGATGGACAGTGTGAAGAGAGCGCTGGATGCGAGAGGGATGTCCGTTGAGCAAGGAAGAGTGGCTGTGCGTGACAGAAATAAATGGAGAGAAATTGTGAATGAATAAGTGATGACGCAGCCCTGAGGGGATATTCTCCCGCATTTGGTCTGATCAGCTAGTCAGGTCAGGTGCGGGTAAGGGGATGGGTCTGTTATGATGTGGCAGGGGTAAACCAGTTCTGCTGTCGGGCCCTGCTGTGGATGTCACTGCTTGCATTGCGCGGTTGACCCTTGTGCGGTGTGATGCGGTGAGGATCTGTCCGTTCTCCCCTTTGGGGCTAAGATGCGAATGAATGTGTTTGAATGGATGAGTAAATGGAGAGTGAGTCGTCCTGTCTCGGCTACCTCCCTTTCCTTGGGGGAAGCAGCCTAGGTATATAGATAGATAGATAATAATAATAACAACTAATAATTCCCAAAAGAAAATGGCGAGCAGTGCTTTAAGAATTTTTTTTTTATCGTGCTTCGATGCCTATATGTTTATTTTATTCTGGTCAACATAAAGAGTTTCTTCATATCCAAAAGGATCTCTCGCACACTGGGAGAAGATTATCTCCCCGAACTGCGTTCATACTCGTACAATAAGTCTCTCCTAAGCTGAAACAAATCGTTTGGCAGTGGCTAGAATTTAAACAATAGGGGTTACCGTAGCAAAAGCAATAAAATGTATTACGATATCTTAACTTCAAGGGGAGAAAACTGTAGGGCACATACGCAAAGATCCAGGCGGCCTAAAACAATGTCCCCCATCCATCACTCGGTGTACCAATACCTGCGGGAGAAAGATATTGTCACGTGAGACCGATAGTGCTTCCCTCTAAGCCATCCCCCAATTCTTCATTCTTGATTTACCCACCTCCTGCTTCCCACCTACTCAGGTTTCCCTTTATTTCCCCTCTGTCTCTCTTTTCATCACTTCTATCGTACCTTCCCCTTTTCTCCCTCCTGCCTTCCTTCCCTTTCCTTTACCTCCCTCTTGTTCCTATCTCAACATTCTTTCTTTCCTGCCACCCATCCACTTCCTTCCCCTCCCCTCCACCTCTCCCTGGTCTTATCAACTGCTGGAGTCCAACAACAACAAACATTTGATATCAATGATGCATAAGAAATCTGTAGACACATGAATCATAACACGTAAAAGACGACCTGATAAAATATTAAGGAGTACAAAGGAGAGCAAACAGCAACAGACCTTATGGTCCTTTCGAGGCTGTTTGTTCTCCCCTTTGGGGCTAAGATGCGAATGAATGTGTTTGAATGGATGAGTAAATGGAGAGTGAGTCATCCTGTCTCGGCTACCTCCCTTTCCTTGGGGGAAGCAGCCTAGGTATATAGATAGATAGATAGATTGTTACAGAGTAGACTATGACTACGAGATCTAACTCTACATGGTGAAGGATAAGGATAGTAAAGCAAGAAGGCTCCCCCGCCTCCAAACCCTCCGGGAAAGTGAGAAAAACCACCATGCAGCATGGAAAAATTGACATGGAAATTTCATAGGAATGACTAAAAAGGAAAAGCTACATTCTGAAATACATTATCTATAAGCTACCAGTATGAATTACCTGAAAGAGAAAGTAGTAAAGTAAAATGAATAATCGAATAAATAAATAACTAATGCATGTCACTATGTACGGGTATGTTAAGCTGACAGCGTCTGCGGACACAGTGCGGGATTTGCACAGTGCACAGTGTGGATGTTCAGGGGTGGTGTGGCAGCCTTGCCTGGCGCTATTAAGGTAGGCAGCAGTCAGTCAGGCCCCAGCTCGGTTCATTCCACTGAGACTAGGAACTTTCCCATGCGGGACAAGCACAGAAGTCACCTCCTGAAGCAGTGACCCCTGGTACATTAAAAAAATCCCGTTGGTGGCCACTTGACTAACAGGGACCCTCAGTGATCCACAGCCCATCACAGGTCGAAAGTATGAGTAGTAACCGTTAACTCAGGGCTATCTGTGCATATCCTAGTCTGTGCAAACACTATATTTGAATTTAATTAATTGATCCAGGCTCTAAAAAACTAAAATAAAATAAACTAGAAAATTACACATACACAAGTGTTTTATTCAGGAGTAAACATATTAAGCTGGGGGGTTAGACGACAAATACTTATCCAGGCGACCTTTAAAGGTTTGTACTGTATTACAATTCACTACGTTGGAAGGCAATTTACTCCATATATTGAAGAAGAAATGCTTAGCGTCATGCGACTGGAATCGTTTGCCAATTATTTTATGTCCGTTGCCTCTAGTATAATTCGAGTGATCAACTGTGAAGTACTTATCGACAGCCATGTTATCATGTCCTTTGAATATCTTGAATACTTGAATTAAACCTCCTCATATCCTCCGTTTAGTTAGGATATAGAGATTCAGGGCTTCTAAACGTTCCTCGTACGGTTTATTTCTCAATATAGGTATCATCTTTGTCATCCTTCGCTGCACTCTTTAAAGCTTTTCCATATCCTTTTTATAATACGGTGCCCAAAACTGAACACAATACTCCAAGTGCGGACGTACTAAGGAATTATACAAAGTGAGGACAATATTATCGGATTTATATTCAAATGCTCTGGCTATGAATCCAATCAATTTATTGGCTTTTTTCACAGCTTCTGTACATTGTTTGCTTGGTTTCAAATCGTTTGTTATTATAACTCCTAAGTCTTTTTCATGGTTTACCGTATCAAGTTGGACATTATTCATGCTATAACTAGCTCTTACATTTTTACTGCCAATGTTTAGCACTTTGCATTTATTAATATTGAAATCCATTTGCCAGACTTGGGCCCAGTTAAACAGTCGATCAAGATCTCTCTGAATTGCTTGCCTTTGCAGTGCTGTATCTGCTCTGTTACCTATTTTAGTATCATCAGCAAATTTTGATCTTACAACCCAATCCTTCGTCAATATCATTTATATATATTAAGAAAAGAGCAGGACCTAACACTGAACCTTGCGGCACTTCACTTGTAACATTTATCCAGTCTGACTCTTTTCCATTTATTACAACTCTTTGCTTTCGTCCGGTGAACCAATCTTCTACCCACCCGAGAACACTGTTGCTGTGTCACGGGGTTTTTAAAAGTAAACAATATTAAATGATTTTGTTCAATAATACTGAAGAGCAGTACAATGAACTGTCTTGCTAAAATCAAGCAATGATTACTTTATGCTGGCTTACTTCGCTCGATTCTCAGAACGAGAATTTATAAATTTTCTCAACAGTACACAGCAGAGACTAATTACTCACAATTGCTGTAAGTACTGTTAGCCTCTGGAGAGTGTGACATCACCCCTGACAATAAATAACTAATACTATGAATGATATCAGGTTCTTGCTGATGTGTTAACTCCTAGAAGGCACAACGGATTTTAAGCTTAATACAACAAGACTGGCCTAAGTACCAGTTATGAATAGCAAAGCGTTTATGCAAGCTAGGAGCTATAAGGGAAATAAGCTTAATTATGGAGAAATGACACACGAGTTTACATTACATTAAGCTCGAGAAAAAGAACTGTTAAATTTATTGATTACAAAGAAATAAATTTAACGTTACATTTCAAAATGAATTCAAATAAAGAGATCGCACTCACTCACTCACTCAAAAGCTAAATTCTTAAACCTAGGAAAACAACATGCGGCGCAGCCGGCCGGCATATGAAGGAACAGCACACTTAACTAAACTCTTAAGTCTAGGAAAACGAAAAGAAATTACTGGTCAAAGAGTGGACTAAGCGGTGACTGGGTATCGTTACTGAGGAAGAACACTGCACTTGCTGTCTCTCGCCAATCAGCTGTGTGGACGGTGGGAACTAGGTGTCGTTGAGGAAGGACTGCCACACACAACCTACTTCTGTGATGCTCAAATCTTGACTGACTAACTCGTGGGAAAGAAGGGAGCGCTGTGGCCGCCTACTAACGGCTAGAGTGAGCGAAACATGCCCAAAACAAATCGCTCAGCGGAAGCGCTAATGTCTTGCACAAAGACGATCACTTATGACAGTGAAAAATTGATTTGAAAAGACTCCCGACCGAATGAGCGGTTAACTGAACGATAACTGGGATTCCACTAGAGTTCGCGTTTTCCCCCAAAAGCCAATGTCACTAGCCGACTCGTGACATGCTGAAACCATGTGCCTTTAGCTTCTGAAGGAGTTTTTTGTGTGGAACTTTGTCAAAAGCCTTCTGAAAATCGAGGTAGACCACATCAACAGATTTAGTATCGTCATATACTGTATGTTCAGTATATCACTGAAAAAGTCAAGCAGATTCGTGAGGCAAGAGCGATTGTTACGAAAACCATGTTGCGAATCTTTATGAGATTGTTCGTTTCTAAGTGTTTCACAAACTTGTCTCTGATAACAGTTTCAAGCAATTTGCAAACCACTGATGTTAAACTAATTGGGCGGTAGTTTTCTGGTTGGGCTCTGTTGCCCTTTTTGAATATTGAGGTTACGTTAGCAAGCTTCCATTCATGCGGCACCTTACTGCTCTTCAGCGACAAGTTAAAAAGTTCAGATAAAGGCTTTGATATTTCATTCTGTAGTTCTTTCAATACGCGTGGAGATATTTTGTCCGGTCCTGGTGTTTTATTCTCTTTTAATTTGTCTACTGCAAGCAGTACGTCACGATCACTAACTGTAATGTCAGAGATTATGTTGCCCTCTTCTATAGGAATGGGGGAAACAGTAGGAATTATATGTATATTTTCTGCTGTAAATACTGACGCGAAGAAAGTATTAAGAATATTCGCCATCATAGTTTCATCATCAGTGTGCTCTCTGTTATCTGTGATTAAAGGACCGATTGATGGAGTTATTACCTTTCTACTTCTTATGTAACTGAAAAATTCTTTGGGATTTGATTTACTGATACTTGCAATATGTGCCTCAAGGTTTTTCTTACCGCATTTAATTATTTTTTTGGGGCTTTTCGTCGAAGGGCATCGTATTCATTTTTGTCACTTTGACTATGATATTATAAGTCTTATATGCAAGATTTTTTGCTTCTAAGCAATGTTTAATGTCGGAGTTCCATCATTTGGGTTTAGAATTTTTGGCAGGCCTTCTGTTGCGCATTGGAATACATAACTTGACAGATCTGTTGAGAGGTTCCCAAATGGTGGGACAGTGATAATAGGAATTATTTTTCAGCAAACACAAACACTCATCAACGTTATTAAGTCATAAATCACAAGAACCAAGATGATAGTGATAATTAAGATTGCATATGGAATCCCTCCCCCATTTTTCCACTTTTTCATGTCTGCTTCTGCTGGAAACTGGAGCGTGAGGGAAGCTTTCATCCTATTCTATCCACATTTTAATTTCTATGATTAAATATCAAAATCTTAATTTCCTGCATAAAAACAGCCTTGAAAGATCCAGTGGATGTTTTACTAATTGCTTTCCTTTGACTTCTATTGTATTCCCTCCCTCTGCGTCCCTTCTTTCACTCTGGCCCTTTTCCCCGCCTCTCCCTTCCTATTCCTGCCTGCCTCCTACTTTACAGTACTTGCCTACGGTCAATGTCACAGTTTATCCTTTGTCTTCCCTTCTCCTGCCTCACCCTTGCCCTTCTCTCCTCCTCCCTCCCCTCTTTCCTTGTCTTACCTTTCCGCGTCCTACTCCCGGCATCTTCCTCCTTCCGTCTCGCTCCTTCTGCTCCTCCTACCTTCCCTCTCTCCTTCCCCTGTCTCTACCCATGACTTTGCTTGCTTCCCTGCTTACCTCATCTTACCTTCTGCTAATTTCGAGCTTTCTGCTTCATCTCTCTACCTCTCCCTCCCTCATCGTTCTTCCCTCATAATTTCTTCCTTCCCTTCTGCCTCCCACCATACCTTCTTCTCTTTCACTTTGCCTCTATAACCTCTTACCTCTCCTTCTGCGTCTCCAACCCCCCCCCCCCACACACCCTCTTCACTCCTTCCTGCCTCAGTTCCTCACCAGTCAGTAACTCGGCACTGCCCCTAAATCTTCCATCCCCAACCCCTCCCTATCCACATATCCCTCTTCCCTACTCCCTACCCCTACCCTCCTACCCACAACCAATTCCCGACCTCCACCGATGCATTTAATCGCGGATGCTCTCTCTCTCCCTCTCTCTCTCTCTCTCTCTCTCTCTCTCTCTCTCTCTAGTATGTTGGGTCTCTTTTTTAAAATATTGATGCCCCTCAGATAATTCTTTTTACTGGCTTAAGAGAGAAGCCTTTTAATGAAGAGGTTACTTCCCCTTATTATCTTTCCCCTCTCTCCTTGACGACCATCCACCCCTCCTTGGTACTCTAAACAACTACCCTCCCTTTCTTCAAACAACATTGTCTTCCTCTCTTTTACAACTTTAGCTCCACTTCTTCGCCACCTCCAGCTCAACATCGTCCTGGCAATATCGTTCTCCTTCTCCCCGTACCTGTATTTAAATCAGCTTTTCCCTAGCCATTCACGCCATCTCATAATCTATCAAGCATCTCCTTCCGTTTTTTTTTTTTTTTTCTTAAGCGCTTGAATTTCCATTGACCATTACTTATTTTACGTTTCTTCTTCATCCCAACCATAACCCCTTCAGGAAAAGTATTCCTGAAACTCACTGGAATTTTCCAGCATCATCCGAATCACGTTAGGTATGAGGAAGTGTTAGGATTTAATTAATGAAATCTCTCGTATAAACTACGGTATTAGACAGGTGTACAAACAGTTCTCCAAATTTGTGCCATCTCCAAAACATATACTGGCCTAATTAAGTGATAATAATTTAAGCTAAAAGTCATGTCATGATCTAGAACAAAGACGCTCTTCCATGCCAATCCAAGTATAAAATCAGTCAAGCAACAAGCCTGGTAAGTCGTGGGCCCTTATTCTCGTCGGTTAAGAAGGTTCCCTAACACCTTTTCCTAAGTGACTTATTTTGCTAATTACACTTAACTGTCCTTCGTGTTACATAAACCATTCTAACGTTGCCATAATCTCATAGATAACGTTCAAAACTATAGTATCCTGCCATATTCAAGACAAAATCGCTAAGGAAGAGGTACTAAGGTGCTTCTTTAATTTACGGGAATGTGGACACTGGTCTTGCTCCTGCCTTCTAGCTACATCACCAGTCTACCCACAACACCACCACACAAGAGTCCATTTTCTCTGGAGCCTACAAGAGATCACCAGCATGACAGGGATAGCAGACGGGCGTTCCGGGAAATAAGATTTTCGTTGTGGTAAAGTAGTGTCTGTTGAGACCCACTGTAATGCACAATCCTACACTCTCACCTGCTCCTGTACCACCGTAATCATTTCACTTCACCTCATATTCACCAGTGACAGATTTCCAAAAATGAAGGTTTTCCTATTGTCAGTTTTGATATGCGGGAGCATCCCTACAGCCGGTACTGTTCGTCTGTTTATTATTAACGTTTATTGTCATCATAGCGTTTTAGTCCTGTGGACTTTAATGGCTTAGCAAAGCCCTATATGAGGGGCCTGAGGCTTCAGCATCTCTCTGGTACTTTTGTACTTGTTGACATATCAAACATATTCACCAGTATGACACTACCCAGAATGCAACAAACTTTACCTGTTGTCCCATTCGCACCCATCTGTCACTTATTTTATTGACAGCTACCAGATGATTTTATTCTGACAACCGACAGACGATTTTACTGATCGCGACGATTTTATTTTGATAACCGAGACGATTTCATTCCGACATGCGACAGACGATTTTACTGCCAACCGACTGGAGAATTTATTCTGACAGCCAACATACCATTTTAATCAGTTACAGGAAAACTCTCGGGGCTGAAGATTTATTTATTTATTTATTTATTTTTGTCATTACAACTTCTGCCATTCACCGACAGGGAAATTAATGACTGCAAAACTTATTAGTTCGAGAAAAGAAGAAAAAATGTTTTCGAAAATAGATGGTGTAAACATTAATCATGTGAGCGTAGGGAATGGCCTCATGACCCGACTTGGAGATTGGGTGTGGTGATGTGGTGGTGGTGATTTGGTGGTGGGGTACCGTAGCGGTAGTGCTAAGGCCTTTTACAGTACAGGTGGTTAGGTTGTTGGGTGGTGGGTAATACTGTAGGAACGTCAGTAATTATGGCGATGATGGCAGTGATGCGGAAGGGATGAGGGGGTAGAATGGCACTGGTGGTGGTGTGTGTCTGATGACGTGTGTAGTGTGGTTGTCATGGTTGAACTGGCATGACGGGTGGCAGGATTAGGTTGGTGATATGATTGTGCAGGGGTAATATGGTGATGGTGTGGTTGTGGAGGGGAAGTATATTAATGTTGTAATTGTGAAGTGGTAAAATGGCCATGGTGTGGTTGTGGAGGGGAAATATGGCGATGGTATGGCTATGGAGTGGTAATATGGTGATGGTGTCGTTATGGAGTGGTAATATTGTGATAATGCGGTTGTGGAGTGGTAAACAGGTGATGATGTGGCTGTGGTGAGGCAGTATGGTGATCGTGTGATTATGGAGGGGTAATATGGTGATGGTGTGGTTGTGGAGTCGTACGGTGATGCTGAGGTTGTGGAGATGAATGGAGATGCTGAGGTTGTGGAGTGGTTGCAGGGTGATGGTGTGGATGTAGAGTGATAATATGATGGTGTGGATGTAGAGTGATAATATGTGATGGTGTGGACGTAGTGATAATATGTGATGGTGTGATTGTGGAGTGGTAATATGGTGACGGTGCGGTTGTGGAGGGGTAATTTATATATATATATATATATATATATATATATATATATATATATATATATATATATATATATATATACAGTATATATATATATATATATATATATATATATATATATATATATATATATATATATATATGTGTGTGTGTGTGTGTGTGTGTAATTCACTGGTTCGGTCAGGATCACTTGATGGTCGTGATCGTCAGCATTTTACCCTCCCGGAAGGGAGCTGAGAGCTCATGTAGTCCGATCTAAGGACAAGGCTGTGACCTTCACACACCCACACACCCGTCCCCTTGCTCAAGAGGGACAGTAACCACCCACTTCGTCAGTGAAATTTTTCGCAACCTGAGCGAGGCGCGAACTCCCGTCTACCAGATGGCAAGCGAGAACGTTACCACTGCGCCAGCGAGCGGTGTGTGTGTGTGTGTGTGTGTGTGTGTGTGTGTGTGTGTGTGTGTGTGTGTGTGTGTGTGTGTGTGTGCAGGGAAGAAGGAACCAAAGGCTAAAAGCCCACAAATTGTTCCCTCCAAGTGAAAAAAAAAAAATAAGAGTGAACGAAATTAAAGATCCGGTTAATTTCGAGATGCCTAGACACACTGCGTTTAAAAGAATGGAGGTCATAGGCAGTAAGAAATACAGACAGAGGAAGACACTTCCAGAGCTAACCTGCTGCACAGGTAAAGGACAGGGGGTAACAGTTAACTCTTGCATTTGAGAGCTGAACAAAAAAGAGATGAGAGTTTACTGTAGCATCCCCCGTAGAGCATGAGGTACGCAAGCAGACAGTTCAAAGGAGCAGTGACCACTGAATAGCGATAAAAAAGAAATAAAGATGTAACAGTGTGGCGAAGAGATAGAAGCTGAAGGGAACCAGTAAGTGGAGGAGATTTATTGAGAAGAAAAGCCTTTGACTCTATTTGGTTGTGAAGATCCTCCCGACATATAACAGTGCACTCTACACGGGCGAATAAAACCCGTTTATAAAGTCAAAGAAGGCACGGATTCGGCTTAGGATATCTAATCTCTTGGAAGCAGATTTTATGATATTTCCAAGATAAATTCCGAGAGAATGAAACCCTAAGTATGTCCTCCTCCAAACCTCACCTTCTCTTCCTCAGAGAAACTCAACTGTCTGAGATGACTAATAGCAAACTCCTCTCTGTATCCTCCTACTTTCTCTATATTCATTTCAAAGCCAAATGTGGTTGTTGTGTATATGTACACAGCAGCAGATATTGCTCTCGTGTTCCTGAACTTGAATCTTTTGAATTCTCTACTCTCTGGCTTTGACTATCCTGTCATTCTTTGACTAAATATATCTTTGCTGTTAATTTATCCCCTAGTTCTGCGGATTATGAAAAATCCTTCGACTATTTTACATCCAAGATGGTACACATGTTACCACTTTCTCCCTTCTCTGAAATCTCCATTCTAGGTGATTTCAAGGTTCACCACCACCATTGGCCCTCATCTCCTTTTACTGATCCATCTGGTGAACAACCCTACATCTTTTCTATCCTTCATGACCTAATGCAAATTGTACAGCATCTTACCAGTGTTCCTAACCGTCTTGGAGAGATTTCCAACATACTTGATCTCTTCCTTACAACTAATCTTTCTGCTTACGCTGTCAATCTTTTTTCTCCATTGGACTCCTCTGATCATAACCTCATCACCTTAACCTGTCCTATCACAACGCCTAAGAAGCGACGGCTGTGGCACTTTGGAGCTGTTGATTGGGAGGCTCTCATTCATTACTTATTTGGTTTTCCCTAGAATGATTATTGCTTCCATGGCCGAGGGTCATCTGAGTATGCCCTGCACATTACTAAAGTTCTTTCAGGCATGAAAGCATACATTCCTTTCTCTTATTCTGTGCCTGATGCATAAAAACCTTGGATTACTTATGATGCACAAAAAACTTTGATTAATTATGTTTGTTCTAATGCTGTCTACAACAAGGAGAGGGCCTACAAGAAGCACTACAGCCAACCCATTCCTGAATCTCATGTCTTTTATGTTTCTGCCTGGAATCATGCTAAGTCTATTCTTCACTCTCCTAGAAATAGTTTTTCTTTTTAAGTGCCATGAACTCTCCAACTCAAATTCTTTCCGCTCCTTCTGGCACCTTGCCAAAAGCCTTTCTAACGGCTTTACCTCACCATCCTTCCCTCCTCTTTTCCACTCTGATGGTTGTGTAGCTGTTTCTTCTATTAACAAGGCAGAACTCTTCACTCAGACTTTCTCCTCTACTTCCACTTGAGATGATTCCGATGCTGTTCCTCCATCACTCCCCTCTCTACCTTCCTCATGGCTGCTATTAAAATTTCTTCATTGGATGTATCTTCTCCCATCACTGGCCCATGTACTAACAATGCATATGGGCCTGATGGAGTTCCTACTGTTGTCCTCAAGAACTGTGCATTTGTGCTTACACCCTCTCTAGGCAAACTCTATTACCTTTGGCTGTCAACTTGTACTTCCCTTCTTGAGGGAAGTTTGCTCTCATTCAGCCTGTCCCAAACAGGGGCGTCATTTCAATTTTCCTTGGGGGTGGCAAAGGCTATTTAGGAGGCCCCCCTACTCCCACCTCCCCACATGGGTGGGGTGGCGAGCGAGCATTTTGAAGCCACATGCAAAGCTATATTTAGGAAATTAAACCAGTAAACAAATATATATACTTTATATAATTATTTGTTAAACCAGTTACTTCCTGACACACACACTAATGGATATTCTAGCTTTGGCAAACGTTAGAACTTTTAACTCCGACTTCAAACCACAAAATAAAATAAAACCATGCATTCGTGTACAATTCTATGTTAATTTTATTTTTTGTAAAGCATAAATGTCGCTAAAATGTTTGTGACTTAGATTTGTCACATAGATTTTGTAAAAAAAATACAAATGCTTACGTGGTTCTGATGCCACCCTGCCATCCCCTACCTTCCCCCTTTTCCTCAGTGTCCCACAGTACCTCACCGTTCCCCCTGGGTCTTTCCCGACCACCCCCACTTTAGGAACCACTGTTCTAAATGAGCTCTTAAGACTCCTTCCTACAGGTAAGGACTTCCCATTATGAATAAAAGGTTTTACTGAAAGCCAGAATACAATAAAAAAGGCAGCTCGATACTGAATTTAACTGGACGCGGGCTAGGAACATACTTACATTGACATCCTTTAATATACCTAGTAAATTATTGTGATTATTACACACACACACACACATACACACACACACACACACACACACACACACACACACACACACACACACACACACACACACAAATGGTCCTGACGAAATTTCAGGTTGGGTACTACATATATATATGCAGATGAGATAAGCAGACCAATATATTTAATATTCAAGAAATCCTTATATCAGAGTCAACTACCTGATATTTGGAAGAGAGCAAACATTGTTCCCCTGTTCACTCAACTACCGACCAGCATCACTGACCAATGTTGTTATTAAAATACTGGAAAAGCTGATAAGAAAAGTTTGGGTAAACTATCTAGAAGAACACAGTATGATAACAGAAAGGCATTCCGGTTTTAGAAACGGAAAATAACGTGTTACCAATCTATTAAGTTACTATGATAGTTACAGAAACATTACAGAAAAGAGAAGGATAGGTGGACATTATGTTTTTAGATTTCAAGAAAGCATTTGACAGAGTACCGCACCAAAGACTCTTATGGAAACTGTACCATCAAGGAGGTATCGAAGGCAACCTGTACTGTTGGATGCAGGATTTTCTCAGAAAAAGGGAAATGAGAACAGTAATAACTCATCATGGAGGGAAGTGACTAGCGGATTTCCACAGAGATCAGTGCTGGCACCAATCATGCTATTAGTATATATATATATATATATATATATATATATACTGTACATATATGTACAGTATATACCGGTATATATATATATATATATATATATATATATATATATATATATATATATATATATATATATATACTGTACATATATGTATATACCGGTGTATATATATATATATATATATATATATATATATATATATATATATATATATATATATATATATATATATATATATGACATAGAGAGTAACATGGAAATGGAAGCTATCTAAATATGTTTGCGGATGATGCAAAAATACAAAGGAAAATTACTAACAGATTCTTACAAAAACCTGCAAGAGGAATTAAATAAGCTTCATGAATGGAGCAATAAATGGCAAATGGAATTTAATGTGGACAAGAGTCACGTATTAGGTTTGGTAAAAGTGAGAAAAGACCAGATTGGGATTATAAGTTAGGAAGATCAACCTACACATATCAGAAAGGGAGAAGGTATGTAACATGTATACATTGTTTGCTAATAAGAAAATAGCATTCACATATATAAATGAAGACATGCTGAGAAAGATGAGAACATCATTCATCAGCCCAACCCTGGAGGATGCGTCAGTAGTCTGGAATCCTTATCTCAAAATCACATAGATAAGATTAAAAAAGTACAAAGGTACAAGATGGGTACCAAGCTTGAAAGATTTAAACTACAAAGAAAGACTAGAGAAACTGAATCTACCAACACTACAGGAGAGAAGACGAAACATGATAATGCTAATGCACTTCAGGGAAAGAGAAAACGGACATTAATGGATATATAACCTATGGGGAACCATCAGCGAGAGGACACTGCAAAATATTACATAAAAAGAGAGGCGATAAAGACGTAAGGAAATTCAGTTTCCAAAATAGGGCAATTGATCAGTGGAATGCACTACCAAATGAAATAATGTGTGCCAAAACTATTCATAAATTTAAGAATATGTATGATAAAAAAGGTTTAATACACAGGACAGTACGAGCTTGACTCATTCCTGTAAAGATACGATTAGGTAACACACACACACACACACACACACACACACACACACACACACACACTATATATATATATATATATATATATATATATATATATATATATATATATATATATTTCACTCAAAATATATTGAGGCAAAATACAAAATATTTTTAATATCATGATGTTAACCTTATATATATATATATTTTTCATTAATTGTAGTTGATTTGGAGGCCACCCTCAGAAAGCTTGGGGGGGGAGCGCCCCTCGCTGCCCCCCCCCTCCCAAATGACTCCCCTGGTCCCAAAGAACGGTGACCATTCCCAGCCCTCTAACTATCACTTAATTGCTTTAACATCCTATACTTCAAAAGTTTTTGAATCAATTCTTAACAAAAAAAAAAAAAAAAATGTTTAAGCACCTTCTTTTCGACTGTCAGTATGGGTTCTGCCAAGGACGCTTCACTGGTAATCTTCTCACCTTTCTTTCAGACTCCTGATCATCCTCCTTTTGGAACTTTGGCGAAAGCCTTGCCATTGCACTTAACATCTCAAAGGCTTTCGATCGAATCTGGCATAAATCTTTAATTTTCAAACTGCCTTCTTACGGTTTCTACTCTTCTGTCTGTGACTTCATCTCTAGCTTCCTATCTGGTCATTCTATAGCCGCTGTTGTATATGGCTGTCGTTTTTCTCGTACGGCTATCAATAGTGGTGTTCCTCAGGTTCTGTCCTACCGCAAAACTCTCTTCCTTGTATTCATCAATGACCTTCTAAGCTGTACATCTAACCCTATCCACTCATACGCTATGAATCCATCCTTCACCTTTGAATTCGCATCCTGCAGCGTCCATCTCAGCAGTTACTTCAACAAACAATGGATGAGGCTCTGGTACACCTAATGTCTGACTTGGCTCATATCTGTGACTGGGATAAAAACAATCTTGTTGTTTTTAATGCTTCAAAAACTCAGTTCTTACATCTTTCAACCCGTCAAAATCACCTGCAGGAGTATCCTCTAATTTCTAACATTTCCCATCTCAAACCTGGATCATCTTTGGAGTTTCACTCTCTCGGGATTTATCTTGAAATGATCATATTAGCCCTCCTGTTAAATCTGATTCCAAGAGATTAGATATATTAAGCTGACTCAGTGTCATGTTTTCCCCCGCACAGTTGTTGACTTTATACACGTGTTTTATTTGCCCCAGTGTAGAGTTCACCTCTCTTGTGTGGCGAGGCTCCCTACATTCAACTCTTCCCAACAAGGTGGAGTCAAAGGCTTTTTGTCTCACTTCCTCTCCTCCTCTTACTGGCTTGCTTCAACCTCTGTTTCTTTGCCACACTGTTGCATCTTTATTTCTTTCCTATGGCTATTTCTATGGTCATTGCTTCTCTGAACGGTCTGCTTGCATCCCTTTGCCACTACGACAGGTACGTAGCACCCTTCAAGCAACAAACTCTCATCCCTTTTCTGTCCAACTCTCTAATGCAAGATCTAACCATTACTCCCAGTCTTTCACTTATGCAACAGATCAGCACTGGAACTGTCTTCCTCTGTCTGTATTTCTTACTGCCTATGACCTCCAGTCTTTCAAATGCAGTGTGTCCAGGCATCTCAAAATGAACAGTTCTTGATTTGGCTCTGTCTTATTATCTCCCGCTTTTACAAAGGCGGAGCGATAACGTTTTTTAACGTGTGTGTGTGTGTGTGTGTGTGTGTGTGTGTGTGTGTGTGTGTGTGTGTGTGTGTGTGTGTGTGTGTGTGTGTGTGTGTGTGTGTGTGTGTGTGTGTGTGTGTGTGTGTGTGTGTGTGTGTGTGCGTGCGTGCGTGCGTGCGTGCGTGCGTGCGTGCGTGCGTGCGTGCGTGCGTGCGTGTGTGTGTGTGTGTGTGTGTGTGTGTGTGTGTGTGTGTGTGTGTGTGTGTGTGTGTGTTCCCATTATATCTCATGAACGGCTGGAGTTATCAACATGAAACCTTCAGGGTATCAAGATATTACAAAAAATCTTGGACGAGCTCGAAAATGGGCTGTCGGAGTCAAGGTCAAGGTCACCAAAATGGTTGCCAAAGATCAACTAGTTTTTATCGGCTGCCTTTAGCACCATTATATATCATGGATGTCTTGAGCTATCAACAAGAAACCTTCAGGGTATCAAGATATGGTCAAAATCTTGGAAGAGTTCGAAAATGGGCAGTCAGGGTCAAGGTCAAGGTCACCAAAATGGCTGCTACTGTCAACTAGTTTTTATCACCCGCCTTTAGCACCATTATATCTCAAGAACGGCTTAAGCTATCAACATGAAATCTTCAGGGTATCAAGATATGGCCACAATATTCCGCCACCCCCCCTTCGGGGTGGCGTCCCCCGGGCCCCCAGGGAGGGGCACTGCCTTCCATCCCCTCCGCGGTTGCGCCCCCCCCCCCCGGGAGGGCACCATCCCACCCCCGTCGGGGAGGACACCATCCCCCGGCCTCCCACGGTGGGGAAGGGGTGGCGCCGGTCCCCACGCGCTTTTAACTCTGCCAACAGCATATTCTGGCGGACAATTAGCATTCGGCTCCCGAATGCTTTTCTTTCATCTTGTTTTTTGTTTTTTCTGGGAGAAAGCAATCTTATGGGCATCTGGCCACTGGTTCTTTCTTCCTTGTATTAAAAAAAAAAAAACAAGGATGATGCAGGAGTGAGTTGGTACTGCCAAAAATTAGAGGATATTTCTGTGGTAGATTTAGTTACCATACATCGAAAGATGTAAGAATTGAATTTATGATGCATCAAAAATGACAAGATTACTTTTACCTGAATCAGAGATAGGAGCCAAACAGACATTAAATGTGCCACAGCCTAATCCCTTGTTTATTGAAGTAACTGCTGAGATGGATGCTGCGAAAAGTGAATGGAAAGGGAAAGAGTGGAGTCATCGGTGTATGAGTGAATAGGGCCAGATGTACAGCCTATATCAATGATGAATAGAAGGAAGAGAGCTGGTGCCAAGACAGAGCCCTGAGGAAAACCACTGTTGATTGCCCCAGGAGAAGAATGGTGGCCTTTTGCAAAGGCATCTATAGAAATACCGAACCAGAAAGGAAGCTATAGTGGAAGGCACAGATAGAAGGATAGAACCCATAAGAAGGCTGTGTGGAAACTAAAGATGTATGACATACTCGATCGAAAGCCTTTGAGATAAGTTCGATGGCAAAGCTTTCGCCAAAGACCTGAAAGAAGGATTACCAGGAGTCCGAAACGAAGGTGAGAAGATCACCAGTTTGGCGTCCCAGGCGGAAACCATACCTACGATCCGAAAGAAGGTGCTTCAAAATGTTTTTGTCAAGAATAGATTGAAAATTTTTAGAAATACAGGATGTTAAAGCATTATGGCGATGATCAGAGGGTTGGGAATGGTAATCCTTCTTTGGGATTGGCTGAATGAGATAAAACTTCCAGGAATAAGGAAAAGTACAAGTTGACCAAGACAGATGAGTTTACCTAGGCAAGGTGTAAGTTCAGAAGCACAGTTCTTGAGGACAACAGGAGGAACCCCATCAGGCCCACATGCCTTGTTAGAATTAAGACCAGTGATGGCAGAAAACACATCAGTCGAAGGAATTTTAATGTCAGCAATAAGGAAGTCAGAGGGGAGAGGGAATGATGAAGGAACAGCACCAGAATCGTCTAAGATGGAATTGAAAGAGATAGTCTGAGCGAAGAGCTCTGCTATATCGGTAGAAGAAATAGCCACAGAGTCATCACAGAGGAAAAGTGGACGGAAGGATGATGAAGTAAAGTTGTTGGAAAGGTTTATGGCAAGATACCAGAAAGGGCGGGAGGAATCTGAGTTGGTTGTGGAGTGGCAATATAGCGATGGTGTGGCTGTGGAGAGAGAGAGAGAGAGAGAGAGAGAGAGAGAGAGAGAGAGAGAGAGAGAGAGAGAGAGAGAGAGAGAGAGAGAGAGAGAGAGAGAGAGAGAGAGAGAGAGAGAGAGAGAGAGAGGAACAGAAATTAATGAGCGAGGAAAATGAAACATATAAGGAAAAGAAAACGAGACTCAATAAATGAAAGAAACAAGACAGGATGCAAAAATAAAAAGAGAAAAAAAAAAGAGAGTGAAGTGGAAAAAGAGCAAGAGAAAGAGTGTGAGGGAGGGTGAGGCGAGGAAACCCCCTCGTCCCCATGATGAATCTCTCAAAAGCCCTTCCTGACATGGCCACACCTGCACCCCACACCTGTAACACCTCTCTCCCCCCCTCGGTTTCTTTTCATCCTCCTCACCTTTCCTCTTTACCCCTCTATGCCTTTGCAACTCACCTCGCCCGTCCTCTATTCCTCCCTCACCTCACCTATGCCTCTCTCTCCCCTCGATTCCCTTTATATCCTCATTCGTATTCCTCCTCACCTCCCTCTTTCCTCGCTTCATACCTCATCTTTTATCTCATTCCTCTTGTCAACCCTCTTTTCTCTCTCCAGTATCCCTCTTGTCTCTCACGTTTCCACTTCACCCACCTTCCTTACCTCCCACATCTCCTCGCATCCCTTCACATCTGCAACTCACTCTACACATTTCCCCTCTTTCCCTATTTCACCATGCCCTTCCTCCTTTTTTTTCAACCCCTCAGCTCATTTCCTTTCTTCTTTCCTACCTCTCTAACCTCTCACCTCCCTTGCCCCTCACATCACTTCACCTCCCTCGTCTAACCTCACCTGGCCCTCTCTCCCCATCTCACCTCCCATTCTGCCTCACCACTCCTCACTCTATTTTTCTTCCACTCTCACTTCGATCTCCCTCTTAACTTTTTGTTTCTTTTCTTTCAGCTTCAACATCTCCTCCCTATCTCTCTCTCTCTCTCTCTCTCTCTTTCTCTCTCTCTCTCTCAAAATGCAATATAAATAAGTCAGTAATCCATTTCTTTCTTTTTTCATACTCAAATGTTTCCTTGTCTCGAAACAAGTAATTCATATAATCCCGCTATTGAAAAGAAAACATTCGGCTGGTTGGCCCTCTGAGGCTCTTATGACTCTTACATATAATCGTCCCACACCTCGACCACGCCCAGCTCGTTACTGATGGATTTTGGTTTGGTACACTCCGTTTCAGTCTGGCACACTCCCTTTCACAGTTTCTCTTTTTTACCCCGTCATTCTAAATCCGTTTGTACTGGGATATTTTTGATACTGTTATTATTATTTTCCAGTTCTTTTTTTCTTTCTTCCTCTTCTTCCCTTTGTTCCTTTTCTTCTTTCTTACTCCTCCTCCATTTTTTTCTTCTTTTATGGTCTGACAAAAAAATGAGAACTAAGGATCAAACCATTTATGAAAGATGTAGAAAAAACATACACAGAAAAAGAGCGTTTGACTTTCTCTAAGGAAACTGACATTCTAGCTAGTACAATTCTTGAGTGTTTGAGTCCTGAATCACCCGTGCTAAGGCTGTCTACGTGTGGATGTCTTTACCTGGTCGTCTAGTGTAAGTTGGAGTAAAATTCTGAGTTGTCCCACCCAGGAGATGGTTAAAGAAAAGCCAAAACAAACGAAAGAAAAAATAAACAAGAAGCAGAGCCAAATAAAAACTGGAAGAGCATGCGCGAGATGTAGGAGCGCGTGAACGCTTTGGCTGGGAAGTTGTTTGTTCTCGCTAACATCAACCTCTGATGATGTAATTTATCTCACAGAAGTCCACTGCAGCAAACACTACCACAGCAAGGGCGATTATACATTACCTCGATTACCCGTGGCCGAGAATAAAGAACTATGTAATTCCGGCAGACTCAGTCGATTTTTTTTCAGCTATAAGCGAGTTCTCGGCATTACAAGGGCTAACATGATATAGTACCCAATTCATAGAGGCCAAATTAATATTCAGCTGGGTTGTAAATAAGCAACTGAGCAACATTCATTATACTTCCATTCACTAACTTAAAGAATCATCAATTTGACAGCTTAAATGTATGCAAAGTTAGTCATTAAATAGATAAGAATGATATTGAGAGTTGCGACAAAATTATGAGAATGATGAGGAGTCTGGTGACAACGATGAAAGTGGTTATAGTGATGATAACAAAATGATTAATGGTAAAGTGAATGAATATATAAAATGGTGAAAGGTGACTTCATTGGTAACAGAACACGATGATAATTATTGTGAGAGCTGTGACAAAAGAAATAAAAATTTCGACAAGTGGTGATACATCCTGGTGAGAATAGCGAAATAAGTAATGACAAAATGATTAGTAGTGATGATCGATGTAGCATCAACATCACACATCATAACTCAGGGTCACCATCACTACCTACACCTTCAGCCTCACGACCACTGTCTTATTCTTGCCGCTACGTCATGAACTTTTTTTTTTTTTTTTTTTTTTGCTTTGGACTCACTCTGGCCAAGAAGGGGTAAACGAAGACCAAATTAAATCTTTCCAGTACGACAAGTCTTTCCTGGGCTAAATAATTTCGTTTGGAAGTAACAACAATAATATTATATTAACGTCTTCGTACTGTTGGGATTAATCAACTTAATTTTGTGTGAGAGAGAGAGAGAGAGAGAGAGAGAGAGAGAGAGAGAGAGAGAGAGAGAGAGAGAGAGAGAGAGAGAGTACCAAAAACGACCTCATCTTGACTGATCTCATATTCCGTGAAGAGAAGAAAGCAGGTCAGTCTACTCTTTCTGTGTGTGTGTGTGTGTGTGTGTGTGTGTGTGTGTGTGTGTGTGTGTGTGTGTGTGTGTGTGTGTGTGTGTGTGTGTGTGTGTGTGTGTGTGTGTGTGTGTGTGTGTGTGTGTGTGTGTGTGTGTGTGTGTTTTCGCCAAGCGATTTTAGAAAATTTCAAGTATTCTCCTTAACACGACAAATTTATTTTTATATTATAATTAAAATCCGACGATTTATTCAGTTTTTAGAAGGAATCGACAACTTAGGGGATTTCATTAACCCATTCAATACGATGGTCTGTAATACTTTCTTGCTACCAACAAATAATCTTAATCATATCTCGATACGCAGTCAAACTGAAGTCAGTCCTTTAACAACGATATGCTTCTCAGAATCTGAATAAAACGATTTGAACGAACAAGAAAAAAGCGTTAGTGCAGTGACGAGGTCAAGCCAGTTAGCAAGACTGTACAGTAAATGTAAGTGTACCTTTTCTCGTCAATACTGGCCTGTCAAAGTGGTTAGTGTGGTTACTCATCAAAATGACGCCCCTGTAGCGTCAGGGTTCAAATTATGGTGCGGGCAGCTGCCAACACAAAGAAGTTGTAATTTTGGTAACGTAGATGATACAGTGGTCTTATATTTCACGATAACAACCCGCCACAAACTCAAATTACGGAGATGAGCATCGGAACTAAGCTCTTCAACGCATCTGACGCCATTTTTACTGTCTTACTGCAGTATTTGTCACTTCAAATTATAACCATCTCTTGACGGTACACCTTCAACCATGTCTCCATAATTCTACCATGTTCAAATAACGGTGAAGCCAGACTGAGGACAGCAAATACCCTGGCCAGGCCAGGGAAAGAAACTAAGAGGCAACAGGTTTTTGAGTCAGTTGGAATGATCTGTGAGACAGCCAGGGCTACCTGCACCACACCAAGCATCATCACACACCCGCCCGTGCCAGGCTAAGTCTGGACTCGGCCTGAAACGGCAACGCATGCTCACACAAATACAATGCATCCATTGAAATACAGTCATTTCACACACACACACACACACACACACATATATATATATATATATATATATATATATATATATATATATATATATATATATATATATATATATATATAATTATTCGGCTGCTTATTTACGGTAACTAATGTAACAACAGCTACAAAAACAACAGCAGCAACAACAACAACAACAATCATAATAATAATAATAATAATAATAATAATAATAACCAGAACACCGTAAACAATTTTGATAAAGAAAACCTTCCCACAGCAACTGCCGACTGGAAGCTGGGTTCTGCTGGAGAGACTGGTAGAAGATGAAGCCTTCATCTTGTACTATCCAATTCCTAATTTCTAAGGTTAAATAGCACAGTCTTAGTCTTCCGCATAACAAACAGCCTTGAAAGGCCAGTGTATATATTACTGATCGCTTCCCTCTGAACTCCTTTGTCTTCCTTCCCCCCTCCGTGCCCTCTACATCTCTGTCCTCTTCCCTGCATCTCCCTTCCTTCCCCTGCCTGCCTCCTGCTTCACAATGCCTGCCTCCCCCCTCTCCTCTTTCCTCTTCCTGCCTTTCCTCTTCCTACTCCTGGCTTCTTACTCCTCTGCCTCCCTCATTTGTTCCCACTGTCGTCACTCTTTCCTCCTCTTATTACTTTCCTTGACTCCTTGTTTTCCTCTTCGTCTCATTTTACCTTCTCTTTCCCCCTTGCCTCTTACGTCATTCCATAGCCTCCCCCTGCCTCATCCTTCCTTCCTCCTTTTTTCCCTTACTCTTTACACCATAACTTGTCTTTCCCTTTTATTCTGCATCTTCATCCTCCTCTTACCTACTTACCTACCCCTCTCCCTCTGTAGCTCTCCTCCTCTGCCTCACTTAAATCTTCCACCACTCATCCCCAATCCCATATCCTCCTTTACTACTCCGCCCCTACCTCTATCCACATATCTCCCTCCCCTACCCCTCTCCCCCGCCCCCTATCCATATATCCTTCCCCCCTACATCCCACAACCACCACCAGTCCACATGTCCCCTTCCC
The DNA here is from genome assembly GCF_032717465.1 of Coenobita brevimanus. Classification (NCBI taxonomy): domain Eukaryota; kingdom Metazoa; phylum Arthropoda; class Malacostraca; order Decapoda; family Coenobitidae; genus Coenobita; species Coenobita brevimanus. The sequence continues at coordinate 20,327,719 of NC_137024.1, read as the reverse complement.
TTAACCCCCGACCTCACCACGAATCCACAAGCTATTCGCAGCTTCCTTCGTTAAAGTTTATTAAAAGAGGTAGAGTAGCTACTTCAGTGCGTCTCTCTCTCTCTCTCTCTCTCTTGCTGCAACCATATAAATTTATTCAGCTTGGTATGACTCTCTCGTAGTAAGATTGTTAAAACCATTTCCATTAATTCCTTTACTACTCGTACTATTGCCGTACATCCTTCTTCCTTTTGTTCTTACTACCACCAAATGACTTCGTTGAGCTGAGGAAGAATATTATGGATACTTGGGGTTCATTCATTGTGGGTCATGAACTGTACTTCCATCACATTTTCATTAATGTGATTCTTTTTATTTTATACTTTTCTAACCCTCTGGTGATTCTCTTTACTGGCTTAAGAGGTTCTTTCTCCGAATCATCTTTCCCCTCTCTCCTTGGCGACCATGCACCCTTCCACGGTACTCTAAATAACTATCCTTCCCCTTCTTCAAACAACAGTTTCTTAGACTCTTTTACAACTTTAGCTCCGCTTCTTCGCCACCTGCAGCTCTCCATCATACTGGCCATATCGTTCTCCTTCTCCCCTTACCTGCAATTAAATCAGTTTTTCCTCAGCCATTCGCACCATCTCATAATTTATAGAGCGGTTCCTTTCCATTTTTCTTAAATACTTCAATTTACATTAACCACTATTTATTTCACGTCTCTCCTACTTCCCAACCATTACCCCACCAGGAAAGTGTTAATGAAATTCATTGATATTTTTCTTGATCATCAAAATCGCGTTTAGCCGTGAGGAACTGTTAGGAGTAAATTCATAGGCTCTAAAATAAACTATTAAATAGATGTACAAACAATTCGCCAAACATATGTCATTGTTATAAACATACACTGGTCTCGTCAAATGATGATATTTTATGCTAAAAATCATGTCATGGACCAGAACAAAGATGCCCTTCCATGCCAATCCATATATAATGCCAAGTTAAGCAACGAGTCAGGATATTCCTGGCCAAGTATTCTCGTCAGTTAACGAAGTTCCGTAACACCTTTTCCAAAGCGGCTTATTTTGCTTATTACATTTTACTGCCCTTCTCCGTGTTACATAAATCATTCTGACGATGTTATATTCTGTACAGATTGCGTGCAAAACGATAGTAACCTGCCCTACCCAAAAAATAAATCGCTAAAGAAGAGGCGCTAAGGAGCTTCCTTATCCGACAAGAGCAAGGACCCTGGTCTTGCCCCTGCCAGCTGTCAGTCTACTCCCAGGAACGCCAGGTAGAGTCCAATTTCTTTGGAGTTCGGAAGATTTCACCAGTCAGACATGGATGGCACACATGCGTTCAGACTGGCAAAGTTTTCCTTGCGGTAGTGCAGCGTCTGCCGAGATCCACTTTACTGAACAGTCCTACACTCCCAACTGTTACTGTACTGCCACTTCACCCTGTGCCACCATACCCATCTCACCTCATGCCACCCCTCCACCTTACCTCTCCAAACCTACCCTCCTGCTTTTATGACGTCGTCTTTGAAACATAGAATAGCGATGTTAACCTATCCTATGACAGTCAGTCTCAAATGAACCAATAGGTTTTTTGCTGTTTATTGTCCTTTTTACACCTCACCTCCCCACTAAACCACCCTTACTCCACCTCATCTCAACAATCCTCTACCTCACCTCAGCACCTCTCCACCTCACTTAACACCCCTCCACCTCACATGAACACCCCTCCTTCTCACATGAACACGTCTTCACCTTGACCTCATTACTCCGTCCTCCACGCCACTTCGTTCCACCTCTTTCTATCCCTCCACCTCACCACAGCCCGTTAATCCTATCTCCCTCCACCTCTTTTCACTCCACCTCACCTGTCCACAACACACCACACCACTTCCCCTACTCTCCACATTTTTCATAACCTCTGACAGACCCTCTACTTTTCTATCAGCACCACTAGTGTCTCTCTTGCCACCAGTATGTACGGTCACTTTCTTCAGTTCCTTTTCACCATCTACGACTTTGTAAAAAAAAAAAAAAAAAAAAGTCACCTTCCTACAATAATCATCTGTATTCAAGCAGGTTGGAATGGTTGTAAGATTGCTTCACTAACTTGCTGAGTGCAATGTGACATGAGCTTCCCAAAAGCTTTCATAACTTAAGTACCGTACTACGCGAGCAGCATCGAACCCCACTTTCCGACCTTTACTTCGTTCTGTCAGCTCTCTCTCTCTCTCTCTCTCTCTCTCTCTCTTCTATACCCATTTCTTTTTCTTAGCCCTCCTTCAATTCTACTTCCAACCTCGATTTCCGTCCTTCCTTCTTTCCTTTTACTTTCCAAATCAGCATCTACTATTTCCTTCCATTTCTCTCCTCCTTCTTTTCGGTTCCTCCTTTATCGTTTCCTCTCTTCTTATCTACAATACAGTTCTTCTATCCCTACCTTATTCAGTCTATTTCATCTACTGTTGACACTTTCCCTTCATTTTCATTTTCTACGTAGTCTCTATTTCGTCTCGGATTCCTCTTTTCGTTTCCCTCCTCCAGCTTCTTTTCCTTCTATATATATCCCACATTTTCATTATTATGCTTGTATCTTACTTTCATTTCCTTCCTTCGCCCCCTCCTAAGTATCTTTTCCATTCTTGCTTGTTTGCTTGTTTGTTTGTTCACTTGCTTACTTGATTGCTTTCTTTTTTCTTTTCTTCATTTATTCATTCCTGCCTCCTTCCCTCTACCTTTTCTCTCATATTTTCCTAATTTTACTGTCTGATTACTAAGTCATTCCCAAATTATCCGTCCTTTTTTACTGGACCCTGGTAAGGGCAGGGGCACTTGTAATTGTACCGATCCTCCTTGACATACAGCTTTTTTTTTTTTTCGACACCTACACACGGATTGCAGGGTAAGCTTTCATTCATGTAATCATCAATTTACCCAATTTAATTTTTTTTGGAAGGAAGAGAAGACGGAGGGGGGGTGCAAGGAACAGCGTGGTGGACTGAAGAGGTGAGACAGGCTGTGGCACAAAAGAAGAAAGCATACAATGAATGGATGAGAAACAGGGGCGTGGAAGAAGTTGAGAGGCGGAAGAGAGAGTTATATGTAGAAAGAAAGAGAGAGGTGAAAAGATTAGTAAGAGAGAGTAAGAGAGTGGATGAGGAATTGGGAAGGAATTTGAGTGTAAAGTGGAAGGACTGTAAGAAAATGTTCTGGAAAGAGGTGAAAAGAGTAAGACAGGGTGGAAGTGAAGTTAGCAGGGGAGTGAAAGATAATAATGGTAGATCACTAGTGGAGAAGGGAGAAAAAGTGAGCAGATGGAGAGAACACTTTAAGGAATTGTTGAACATAGAGGATGGAAGTAATCCGAGTATAAGTGGCTGGGGAATGGCTGGGAGAAGGAGGGAGGTGAGAAGACAGGAAGAAATCAGTAGGATAGAAGTTGTGGAAGCAATGAAGAAAGTTAAATCGGGCAAAGCCCCAGGAATTGATGGAGTGCGTGGTGAAATGCTGAAGCATGGGGGAGAGATAGTAGTAGAATGAATGTGGAAGATGTGCAGATTGGCCTGGGAGGAAGGTAGAGTCCCGGAGGATTGGAAGTCATGTATAATTATTCCCTTGTACAAAGGAAAAGGGGAGAAAGAAGTGTGTGGTAATCATAGGGGCATTTGTCTTCTTAGTATAATAGGAAAAGTGTATGGTAGGATACTTATTGACAGAGTTAGAGAAAGAACAGAGAAATTTGTTGGAGAAGAACAGGGAGGCTTTAGGAAGGGAAGAGGTTGTGTAGATCAGATATTCATTCTTAGATCTTTAGTGGAAAAGTTTCTAGAGAAGGGAAAGAAGTTGTATGCAGCTTTCATGGATTTGGAGAAAGCATATGACAGGGTGGATAGACAAGGATTGTGGAAAGTGTTAAGAATATATGGAGTAGATGGAAAGTTGTTGAATGCTGTGAAGAGTATGTACGATGGTGCAAAGGCTACAGTGAGTGTGGATGGAGAACTAAGTGATTTTTTCTCTTTGAAAGTTGGTTTGAAACAGGGATGTGTCATGTCTCCATGGTTGTTCAATCTGTATATGGATGGGGTAATAAAAGAGGTACAAGGTAGGGTAGTGGATGTTGGAGTGGCCCTGGTGAGAGAGGATAGTGTTTGGAAACTCCCTGTACTGTTGTTTGAAGATGATACTGTGTTGTTGAGTGAAGACGAAGGGGAGCTGCAAGGCTTGGTGGATGAGTTTGGGAGAGTGTGTAAGAAATGGAATCTAAAGGTGAATGTAGGGAAGAGTAAAGTGATGGTCTTTGAGAGAGGTGAAGTCAGTGAATGTACAGCGAGGTTGGATGGTGAGAAATTGGAAAATGTGAGTACGTTTAAGTACTTGGGTAGTGTGATGAGTAAGGATGAAGGTTTGGAGGGTGAAGTGCTTGAAAGGGTACAGCAGGGAAGAAAGGTTGCTGGTTCTTTGAAAGCAGTGATAAGAAACAGGGAAGTGAGCATGGAAATGAAAAAGTTACTACATGACAGTATTGTGATACCAACTCTAACGTATGGAAGTGAAGCTTGGACGTTGTTGGAAGGACACAAGTCAAGAGTGAGAGCAGTGGAAATGAGTTATTTAAGAAGAGCCTGTGGAGTCACATGGAGAGACAGGCTGACGAATGAGGATATAAAGAAGCGTTGTGGTGTGGATGTGGATGTGATAGGAAACGTTATGAGGAACACACTGAGGTGGTTTGGCCATGTGGAGAGGATGGAGGGTGAAAGACTGACGAAGAGAGTGTATGTGAGTGAAGTGGAGGGGGGAAGAGGGAGGGGGAGGCCGAGGATGAGATGGAGGGATGGGGTGGAGAGGTATATGAGAGAGGGGGGTGTGAGTTGGGAGCAGGGCAGTGAAATGGCAGGGGACAGGACGACTTGCAGGCGATTTGTTTGTGGCCACCCCAAACGGGATTGAGGCGTCTGGCAATAGATAGATAGAAAGAATTTTACCCCCATGTCTGAGGCATTAAAACTTGCATGTTGGGTTGATCATAGAGTACAGAAACAATATTCATCGTCCAGTTAACATCTCTTAATTAGAGACTTCACCAGATCCTGTTTCAGAAATCTGCCACTAGGTTCGGTTCCGTAGCTCAGCTCTGATGCGGGGTAAGCAATGGAAAGGTAGCCAGTGCTTAATTTCTTTTTAATTTTGACACAAAGTAAAACACCTCAAAACACATTTTACTCATCAAATTACCCAGATGGCATGACATGCTACAAAGAAATTACAATACGGGAGCCCTTTGATTATATATAATGTATTATAAGTGTCATTTTGTAAACTCTGCTTTTGTTAGTTTACTCATCTCTGTAAGCATAACATTGAGACAAAACCTAGGCAATTTTACTAGAACCATCCATAAAGCAAGATAACAGTGATTAAAATATTTGTCATTCGTTAGTATCCACAAAAGAAAATAGATGTGTAGCCGCATATTTAGCAGCACTTTTCGATATGCCGCCCTGCCTGACGTATGACTTTTCCTAACAATACGGACCTGTTGGACGTCTTGGTCATCTTAGCAACCAAAGTCTAACAAAAATATTTTTTTAAAATGTTTCCCTGGCTCCACTGCACAGTTTAGTAAGTTAAAACTTCAACTCCTCGTACTCTGTTATGATTATAGTGTCGTACCGCACTGCCGTTTGTTTGGATTAATAAGGCTGACTCACCAACTAAGCAATCGTTCAGTACAATATTTTCAGAGGAACTGCTTACTACTTTAAAGCATGCTAAAACACACACATCAGAAGTCCTGAAGGTAATCTCCTTTTACTAACTGCACATAATTTATTCAAATATATGTAAATAGACAGCAAACTATTTTAGTCCCCAAGCTAAGATTCTCTGAAAGCCTGGTTATTCTTCCTTTACAAGTATATATATATGCACTTGACTGAATAGGAAAAAATATTCCTATAAATAGCAGTATTATTATAAACTTAGTATTAGGTACAATTTCACAGGTCTTTAAAACCCCACAAAAATATTTAAACGAGGCTGGGCGACGCTAGACCACCTGGTGGCAGACCTCTGAAACAGGTTTGGTGAACCCTCTAATTGACATGACGGCTTCTCCTACCCACCACGTGCTGCCACAAAGATGGATCCGGTATACGTCCCAGGACCAACCACTTACTTTCTGGTCACGGATACTACGAATCATTGTAACACCGCAAAACCTTATTCACTGTCACAGATATCATTACTCACTATAACACCTTACAATCTCGGTCCCTATCACTGTTACTCTCACTCAGTGTAACGTAGTACAATCCCAGTAAATCCTGTGGAAGGTAGAAATTCCATCAAAGTACCATGTTATTGGTAGCTGCGAGAGAGACTGAGGGTGCGGATGGTGGGGCGTAAGACTTGGGTACACAGCTCAATCACAACGGCCTCTGATAGGCTCTGTGCATGACGTTACAGCCAACCTCACCATCCATTGCCTGCCTGGGTATGCAGTGTTCAACCATGTTCCAGTATATGATTCCTCGATCTCCACAAGATTTTTGGACACCTGTGGTGTTGGATCATGGTATCAAGACTGCGTGAAAAAAAAAAGTGCATATAAAACTTGATGATGCAAAGCACCATCCCTGTTGGAGATTCGTTGTTTATAGTGATTCGTCACTATGCTTGGAAACTGGTAAGTTGCCTGCTCGGACACCACAGGTGCTGCTGCCCCACTGATCCTGTGGACAAGATGTTACCCACTACACCACGCCCGAATTAGACAGGCCAGGGTAATGTACCAGCCGTAAGGTCGAAACACCCATCTGTTTAGTGGGATCTGTGACCATACTATGGTCGTACCATTCTAAAGTGGCGGTTTGGGTGGGGCACGAACCTCTGTACAGTGTTGCCACGTTTTCCATACTCTCTCTCTCTCTCTCTCTCTCCTGGGGGGATGTGCATCACCCTAGGGAATTTTGTTTCTTTTATGTCTTATAAACTTGTGCTTTCATTTCTTTATTTTGTTTTTTATTATATTATTGTTTTACATATGACGCCAATGACCTCGGTGTTACGGCGCCTTTTCATTCAATCATTCTCGCCCTCCTTCCTTCCCTCCCTTCATCTTTCCCTCAGCTTGACAATGCACTCAACACTGCCCCTGGCCTGCCTTCTCTCTCTCTCTCTCTCCTGGGGGAGATGTGCGTCACCCTGGGGAATTTTGTTTCTTTTATGAGTGACTTATAAACTTGTGCTTTCATTTCTTTATTTTGTTTTTATTATATCTAATTATGTTTAAAAATATTATTGTTTTACATATGGCGCCAGATGACCTCGTTGTTGTGGCGCCATGATTTTTTTTCATTTATTTCAATCACTCTCTCCCTCCTTCCTTCCCTCCCTTCCTTCATCTTTCACACAGCTGCACTCAAAATTGCCCCTGGTCTGCCTCCCCCCCCCTCTCTCTCTCTCTCTCGTCTGTGGTATTTTAGGATACATTTTGGTTATTTTCTTTTACGTTATAATGTACATATTTTAAATTTGACTTTATTTCCACACCACGCAGGAGGTTAAAGTCTTGGCGCGTTTTTTTTAAGAGGTGTCCCCAAACAGGCCTATTCCTCTATCCCTCACAGATGACCAGGTCGGACTGGGTGTGTGAGTGTTGCCGCTCACGAGGGTTTAATGTATATATATTTTTTTTTTACTAAGAAACTGGCATATTTTTACTTATATTCCTGCACATTATCTTATAATCATAATTGTGACATTATTACCAACCCCAGAAATACGGCACAGCCAATAAAAGTGACTACTTTTTTTTTAAGCACCACTGTAAAATAATTATGCCACGTTTCTGTATTGCCGTATAAATATTTTACGCATAATCAGTTTACTGTTCTTTCATATATTATAATACACACGTTACCATTATATTCTTATGTGTTTATCTTATTGTGATGCCTATTACATATATCAGAGCCGTTCACATAGCGGGTATGGAACACGTGGCACCACTGTACAGAGTTTCGTGCCCCACCCAAACCGCCACTTAAGATTGGTACCACCATACCAACGTTACAACGTCTTGGAAATTCTGCAGGCGTACGGAGCAAGGGCTGGAGAATGCGCGGACGCGTAAAAACCACACTTTCACCAGTTGCCGACCAAGTGCCTCATTATCACCTACACCTTGGTTATGCGATGATCAAGAATGATTTTGGACTTTTCGAGTTTTCGAGACAAGAGAACGTATGCTTGTCAGCTTAGGACACAATGTAACATCTCATCCTTATTTGCATTTCTGCATACGGCGGATTAATGTGCTTTAATATCTTATTTATTATATTTTGTGTTTCATTTAAAAAACATAGTTTGGATGACGATGATGATGGTGATTATACGCTAGCAAAACATGTTGATGTATGAGAAAAAATCAAGGAGTTTGGTAAAAAACAAAAACAAAAAAAAACATGGAATAGTGTCTGAAAGCACACACTGGTCTGTACTGTATAGGACCGTTATGGAATGACCCTAAAGTTTTTAGCCCATTCAGTATGATAACATCTGTTATTATCATTTATTTGTAGGATCTTCAGATATTTTAGTAAGCCTAGTAAACGAGTCTCAGTGTGATGGCGTTATTATAGAGCATTTCTATACCCTTTACCATAGGTTTTCTCTAATCACAGGATGATAAAATCTGGTGAAAAAAATAATTTCAAAAATATTATATCACCCCTTCCTTACCCACTAACAAAGCCCCTCACTCACACCATACCATATCACCCCATTCCAACCTGTACCATACCACCCCACTTCCACCCCAAGTCATACCACTCGATTTCCAGGATTTCAGGTAATTCTTAAACAGTTGGTATTACTATTGGATGCTTTATTTGGAGAGTGCTGTGTTACATCCCCGGAGTCTAGTTGATCTCTCTCTCTCTCTCTCTCTCTCTCTCTCTCTCTCTCTCTCTCTCTCTCTCTCATCCAATCTTTCAGGGTAAAACTAAGAGAGTTTCCTTTGTGTCTGTTGCCCAGTGTCATGAGTACGCTGTGTACACGTAACACAGTCTCCTCAGCAGATACGGCAAGAAGGCAGTCGGCCACTGCCGACTTATGACATTCTAGCAGCGTCTGAGTCATGACAAATAAGCAACAAACATCTGATCGTTGACATTTGTCTCCCTCCTGGGTAAATAAGATGTCTCCCGACATGTTATAGATGCAGAGATTAATAGAAGACAATTTAAACAGTAAAACAACAGTGATATTATAATGAATGATATGAAACTTGTGACAACATACCACACTAAAATTAAGAGAATACAAGTTAACAGGGAGAATATTTAAATAAATTAATATACATACATACCGGTAAGAGAATGATAAAATACTGATATATGTTACAATGATGAATAATAAAATTACATTCATATAACAGCCGGTTAAGCAGGAATCACAATGGTATCCAAGAGAATAAGGCCTCGTAATAACTAAATGATGTTCACATACTGTAATGAGCTGTGTGACTCCACACGTCTTCACACAAATCAACACTGTATAGTAGAGGTGCAGTGGGCCGTGGCTTGCCCATTTCATCACAGCCTCACTCAAATTTCTCCGACTTCGGCATCAGGTTGCAATTTTTTCTCGTCACTTTCACATTTAACAAGTTTCACTGTTTTCACTTTTAATAAGTTTCACCGTTTTCCTTGTTCCATGTTGTAACCAATTATCATGTTTTTTTTTGTTTTTTTTATACGATTAACACAGCAATGGAAAAAAATATCACTACAGATAAAAATAAAAAATCCTACTATGGTGAATGCAATTATAGAATATACATATAAAATGAGGGCTAAAAAAAAAAGTCATGAAGGAAGTGAGATATCTGGACAATAGCATTCTTACAATGAACAGTTGTGATAGGCAAGATATTCAAACACTAGGCAAAGACGAAAGGTCTGAACAGCTGACAAACACGAATGTAAGAGTTCTGAATGGACAAAAGTCACAGACATATGGTCGTGAAATGGAAGAAAAAATTCAGAGTACACACAAGCAGTATAAAGATAGAGTCACTATAAGATAGAGGGAAGGGAATCAGATGGAAGAGATCAAGGATGAATGTAGAACAAACAAGAATATGGACCATGATATTCGCGGAAGGGATGGTAGTTTCTAATACAGGACAGTACAATTTTAGACTTGAGAAAGTAAAAATAGAACTAAAATTAAAGCTATTGCGAGCATTGCAAAACTAAGTAAATATCTGACATTGGGACAAGGTCTTTGTTAACATGACAACTGATAAATTCTCGATTTGCAACATAAATTATTACAGGGTGATATACAATAGCTCTGTAATAACATAATTTCATCATCTCACTAGGACATTCAAAACTTTGTACAATCACATACCAATTTCAGTCATATATGTAACAATACTACCTAGTGACAGAGATAACGTCCTCCACTAACATTACTTGCCCCCGGAGTTACCAATTTCCTCCTGGCCAGAGGATTGCATCTGTATCCCAATCACCAAAAGGTGAACCAAGGACAGCTAGTGCCAGTATGGCTGTCTACACTCTCCACAACATCTTACTTATAAAAGGAATCTGGATTAATATTCAAATTGGCTACGTGGTCCTGGCAGAAACTAGCAACTGTGGGGCGAGTTGCTGAGCGAAGCTTTTGTCTGTACTTATTAACAGGTACAGAAGATGATGAAGGGGTGGCAAGGAGGAGGAGGAGGAGGAAGAGGAGGAATAGCAGAAGAAGAAGAATTATTTTCCTGATTTTCCTCCCACTCGAAGTACCCGTGAATTCCCTTAAGAAGGCAGTCGGCCACTGCCAATTCATGACAATCTAGTAGTGTCTGAGTCATGATGGATAAGCAACAAACATCCAGTCACTTACACCTTCCCCACCACTTACCATATCACACTATCCCACATCAAGCCAAAACCACCCCATCCCACATATCAACCCTCCCCCATCACATACCACCCTACACCAACCGAAAATCACCTCACCTAACACCATATCAATGCTCCCTCACACACATCATACCACTCCACCCCACACCATCCCAAAACCACCCCAAACCAACCCACTCGCCTTATCAACCTTCCCCCATCACATACCATACCTTTCCATTCCAAAGCACCCCACCCAACACATATCAGTCCTCCCCCACCACATACTATAGCATTCCATCCTACATCATCCCCAAAACATCCCACCCAATGCCATGTCAACCCTCTCCCATCACATACTATACCACTCCATCCTATATCCCCAAATAATCCCCAAACCATCCCACACCACATTCGATACTACTCCTCACACCATCCCAAAACCACCCCATACCATACCAACCCCCCTACACCTTGTAGCATACCACTCCACCCCACACCACCCCCAACCCACAACATCTCACCCCACTCCACATCACCTCCAAACCAAGCCATCTCACCCTACCCCACACCACCCCCAAACCACACCATCTCATCCCACCCCATACCGTATCAAACTTCCCGAACCACATATCACACCATACCACCCCACTCCACTACACATCATACCATATCACCCCACCCCATAAAATACTATACCACCCCTCTCTCAGCCCCTACCATTATGTACCATAATAGCCCTCACCCATTCAATGCTATACCATATCACCCCACTCCGTACCATACCATACTATCACACCCTCACCCCATACCATACCATATTATTACACCCTCACTCCATACCATACCATACTATCACACCCTTACTCCGTACCATACCATTCCACCAAACCTTTCCCTCGCCACACCATGCCATACCATACCATACCATCCCATACCATGCCACCATGACCAACCCGTACCAAGCCATACCACCCTCCTCACCAGATACCACAACATACCATACTTCCTCTATCCCATAACATACCATACCGCTCCTCCACATCCCATACCATACCATACTACCTTTCCCTATGCTATACCATACCATAATACCCCTCCCCCACCATATTGCATACCATGCAATCCCTCTCCCACCCCATCCCTTCCCATATCATACCACCCCTCTCTCACCCCATACCATTACCATACCATCTCTCCCCACTCAAATCGTACCATATCACCCTTTCCCTTATCAGATATCACACAAAATCACCTCTCCCCCACCTAATAACATCCCATAATACCCTCCCCACCTCATTCCACAAAACCTTCCCATACTCTATGTTATACTATAGCTCCCATCTACACCATCCCATACCATACCACCCCTCCCCCACCCTATACCATAACACTTTACTTCACACTATGCCATATCATACTACTCCCCCCCATCACATATCATACCACACCACCCATGTCCAACCCCACACTATACAATACCACCTCAACTCCATCCCATACCATACCATATCTGCCTTCTCACATCCTGTACCATATCATTCCCATAACATTCCTCTACCACTACATATCATACCACCCCACACCTCCAACAACTAATACCGTGCAAAACCAATTACTGATACTGAATGTTTGATTTGTCACTGACAGAAGTAAATTTTAGGATGAAAGGGATGTAGGAGTTTGTGTTAGTAATTATTTCCAACACTCTTAAGGGTCTGCAGCAGCGAGCAGATAGTTACTAGATTAAAAAGCTACTCAGCTTCATCACAGGTAACTTTGATTAAAAACCGGCAAACATAAATACCAGCCGTGATAGCGAAGCTGGTATTGTTTTCAATTTGTCGGTTTGTATGTCTGTTTGTGGGTGTGTCTGTTAGCACGATAACTTCGCAACCGCTCAAGATATCATCACAAAATTTTACAGGTGTGATGTAGGGAAAAAATAGATCACGAGTTCGAAAATGGTGAAAGCAGGTCAAGGTCTGTGTGTCTGTTACCAGGATAACTTCGCAACCGCTTAAGATATCATCACAAAATTTTACAGGTGTATGGTAGGCATGAAAATCTCCTAATAGTCTGAAATTTGTGAAATTAGGTGAAGGTCAAGGTCATATTCCGAGCCGCGCTAAATATGTATCGGCTAGCGGCTGGTGTGATTCCCCCCTTGGGGGGGGCCGTTAGTTTCAGAATTGTATATGTCAATGGTTGGACCACATCTATCACCTTGCTTACTCATACAATATTGTTCCGTGAACCTTAATAAGGACGAAAAGAAGCACTAGTGCATAGTGAACAACCATTAAAACGATTCCATCACCACAAAACTTGCCTTAGGGAGTATGACTAAAGAAACTGAATGCTTTCCATAGTGACTACTCAGACGATATCTAATCCTAATATTAAAATTTTTGTTAATGTAGGTTATGAAAAACTGTTTGAAATGCAGAATGGTAATGAGACTAAAAATAAAGGAATTTAACTCACAGATAACAGATGAAACAGTAATACAGGGGAAAGAAATCTTTAATACGCCTTATCGGCGCATTAGAATAACACACCAGGATCAGTTGCCAATGCATAAACTATTGATGCGTTTATAAGTCTGTTAAATACTGTCGGCCTATATTATTTCCCGGTCGACATCTATGCAGACGACTGTGAGATGATTGTTTCATTACAACATTCTGCACCTACATGTGTTATTATTTCAGAATTTTGATTATAGATGGAATTGTTCATCTTATTTATTATTATGCCTTTCTAGTAAATATTTCCATGATATTTTTATTTTTTTCTAAAAATGTCAAATGCACAGATCCTAACAAAAGCATCAAGCTAATCTCAGACTACAAGACCTGCAAAATCTACCATCTATTACTCAGGAATGGTCCAGCCGTGATAAGTGCAGCCATGCAAAAAGACCACGTCACCTACCGACATACCAGCACAAGTGAGGACTGTGGGCCTCATACCTACGTAGGAATGACTAAGACTAAACTGTCAATGCATCTCATACCTACGTAGGAATGACTAAGACTAAACTGTCAATGCATCTCACATGTCACCTCCAGAACGGATCAAGGAAAAAAAAAAAACTACAGAACTATATTGGTAAAGGCAAGAAGTGGCAAAAAGGCGCCACTCCCTTAAGGTGGAGTGAGGAAAAGGTGGTTGGTCTGCTGAGCTCAGTAAAAGGGAGATATGTAGAAGAGCTTGCATTCCCCCCTAATATTTCTTTAGGTACGGCGTATTGCTTCCTGGAATTGGTCCAATCATCATCTTGAATGTACTTGCTCTCACAAGAATCCACAAAATGCTACGTACTCTTTCTGATAGCGAATTAAATTTAATGAGAATAAAAATAAGGCTTTCTAAAATGGATGCGACAAAACACCTGGAATGAGCAACTCACCTTCTCCTGGTGATCTTGACTGAAGATTACACTATATATAGGTGTAAATATGGATGTTCTACAATAATAAATGGTTGCTATAAATATAAAGAGTGAAGCTTTAGAAATGACATACAGTAAACATCCAAAGCCAGAATCAAAGTCGGAGCGACAAAGCAGCCTGGATGTGGAGTTAGGTGGGATGGGTGAGGAAGGTAGCGCGGTGGAGGGAGAGGAAGAAGGGGACTGAGAGAGATAGAGAAAGAGATAGAAAGGGAGAGAGAGGGAGACAGAGAAAGTGAGACGAAAGGGAAAGAGAGGGAGACATGGAGAGAAAGATAAAAAAGAAAGATAAAAAGAAAAGAGAGGAGAGAGAGAGAGAAAAAAAAAACGAAGCGACATAGAGGTGACATTTTGCTTTTGACCACACCTTACGGGATTCAGGCACGTGGGTAGACAGATCAGACAGTCAACACACACACACACACACACACACACACACACACACACACACACACACACACACACACACACACACACACATTTATTCTCCCCTCCATGGGGAGAAGGGACAGATCCTCACCGTACCACAGTGCCCCACGAGGGTCAACTGCAAAGTGCAATTAGCGACATTTGCAGCAGGGCCCGACAGCAGAGCAGGTTTACCCCTGCACAATAATGGAACCATCCCCTTACCCGCACCTGACCTGATCAGGTGATCAGACCAAATGCGGGAGCATATCCTCTCGAGGCTGCGTCACAAATTAATCATTTTTTATTTCTCTCAGGTCACCCCTGTCACGCACAGCCATTCTTCCTTGCTCTACAGACTATTATATATATATATATATATATATATATATATATATATATATATATATATATATATATATATATATATATATATATATCATCATCATCATCATCAGCCGTTTGAGTATCCACTGCAGGACCGGCCTATCCCGACCGAAATTGGGACGATACAGCCAATGTATCTCTACCAAGTGGCTTAGGCTGTCTGGTAGAGATTGTATGAAGGGTGAGAAGTGCTTGTAAGTGTATTGTAGTGCTGGAGTGCCTTTGGATGTGTGTGTAGTCTGTGAACCAAGTGTAATAGGCCCGCGCAAGCCAACTGGGTGCAAGCATACTTTATAGTAAGTGACACTGGTTCAACCACAGCACCCCTTGTGTCTGCCAATGCAGTACATGGCTGGGTGAACTCTCCCAAAGTTTATTACCCCGGCGGGGCGCGAACCCTGGTTCACCCGTGTACGAAACGCACACTCTACCACTGTGAGAGAGAGAGAGAGAGAGAGAGAGAGAGAGAGAGAGAGAGAGAGAGAGAGAGCCTCTGTGGTACGGTGGTAGAGTGTGCGTTTCGTACACGGGTGAACCAGGGTTTGCGCCCCGCCAGGGTAATAAACTTTGGGAGTGTTCACCCGGCCACGTACTGCATTGACAGACACAAGGGGTGCTGTGGTTGAACCAGTGTCGCTTACTGTAAAGTATGCATGCACCCAGTCGGCTTGCGCGGGCCGATTACACTTGGTTCACAGACTACACACACATCCAAAGCCACTCCAACACTACAATTACACTTACAAGCACTTCTCACCCTACATACAATCTCTACCAGACAGCCTAAGCCACTTGGTAGAGATACATTGGCTGTATCGTCCAGACTTCGGTCGGGATAGGCCGGTCCTGCAGTGGATACTGAAACGGCTGATGATATATATATATATATATATATATATATATATATATCATATTGTACAGTACATAAATAATTTCCGAATATACTGACGTGGAACAAAGTTCAGAGAGAGAGAGAAAGAGAGAGAGAGAGAGCAGCTGGACCACCTGCTGGCGAGGCAGGACGAAACAACAGTGGTCCCCTACTCCCCCATCCCGATCCTATTCTAAGTGTAACGCTGGTGGCGTGAAAGGAACATGGTGGTTCAGTGAGGTATATTGGGCCAGCGGGACGGTGGTGGAGGTAGTGGTGGTAGTGGTGGTGGTGGTGACACAGCACAGAACATTTGAGCGATGAGGCAGACATGTCAGGGAAAAACAATTACAGGACGGTGGTGGAGGTAGTGGTGGTAGTGGTGGTGGTGGTGACACAGCACAGAACATTTGAGCGATGAGGCAGACATGTCAGGGAAAAACAATTACACAGATTTAACTCCTCCACTACGAAGAGAATCTCATGACTTGAATAGAAAGCAGTAGCCTGAAAGCAGATTTTTAAAAAAGGCCATTTTAAGGAAGAGGTTAATGGACATTGCTTTTGTTTTTAAACAGGAAACAAAAAAAGGCTGACTGCTTCCAATTTTTTATTTGTCACTGAAGCTGAGCAAAAAAACAAATAAAAATTTATCAGTTTTCAGATGCCGAACTGGAAGCCACAGGCAGTGAAACACACACACACACACACACACACACACACACACACACACACACACACACACACACACACACACAAATGAACAATTCTATGGAAGAAAGAATGATAGTAAAGGTAGTTAACTCTTCAATTACAAAGGTGATCAGAAAAGCGGCAAGAATGTGTTGGTTGGATGCATGAAAAGAATACATAAAAGCAGTGAGCAGGAAATGTAAGATGAAATGTGCTGCAAAGATAGCTGGGGCATTCAGTGAAAGTTCATAAAACAAAAATCTTATGACTGCACTCTGATGTGTTGCAAGTGGTGAGGTTCTCACATGAGAGCTTATTCCACACAGAGGTTAATATGGCCCTTGTATAAATCCAGTAACTAAGTAGGCTTAAACAATGCACGGCGTTTGTTCAGCACATCAAACCTCTGTGAAGCCGATTTGTAATGGACGTCAGGTCATCTTCCCAAGACAGGTCACGGTAAATATATCGCCAGTCGATTTTATTCGGCTTAGATATACCATACAACAGATAAAAAAATAATCTACATCAACTCCCTTAATGCCATGGCTATGTATTACTTCATTCTTGTTCTCCCCACGGAATGTTGCTCAACCTAAGAGACACCTCTGTAGTGAATCTTTTACCCTACAGACTCATCGCATTAGGGAATGTTTCACTCCCAGCCAATATGCAAGACGGATGAGAAACAAGGAGAGATGAAACTTAGAATTGTGCGGGTGAGGTGGGGATGGCAATGAGTGGGGGTGGGGAGTAAGAGAGAGGATAAAGTATCAGAGATGAGGGTGAGTTGAGGGGGGGGGGAGGAGGGTGATGAAATTGAGGAGGTGGAGGTGAAGAGGCATAAAGGCAAACTTTTACGAGGACACCAGTGTGGAAGTGACATGGGAAAATGTACGACAGCGATGAGGGGATGGTGTGAGGGGTGACATAGTGTGAGGGGTGACAGGTGGTGTGAGGGGTGACAGTGTGAGGGGTGACAGGTGGTGTGAGGGATGACAGAGTGTGAGGGGTGACAGGTGATGTGAGGGATGACAGGGATGACAGGCGGTGTGAGGGGTAACAAGGGGCGTAAAGGGTGACAGGGTATCTAAGGGGCCATAAGAGGGTGTGAGGAGCGACGAGGGGCTGGGCCGTACTTAAGTACCAAGAAGGGAGAACGAAAGGAAAGAATATTAGAAAGCGCTTTGCATTCCGAGACGATTCTTTCTGAATGTGTTAAATCATTCAGTGGAATGCCTCCTTATATATAGATTCTTCCTACCGGCAGGAGATTGTATTGAAATCAGGAGGCCTCTCTCGATGGGTCTGCTTCTCCACAATACGATGGCGTGTTGTAATTTTATTCCTCTTACGGCCACGCAATATTATTCCAAATAGGAATTAGAATATATAAGACATTAGGGAGTCCTTGGTATCATGTTCACCTCATCCAAATCACAATGATAATGTGGTTGAAACGAAATGTTCACAAAAAATCTATTGCTTACAAGTGTGCAGGTGGATGTAAACTATTATACATCTTTATGAATTTTCATATATCAAGGTGGCACTGAATAAGGAAGGAGGTACTAAGCTCTTCAGTACTATGACGCCTAGTTTTTACAGTATATCTCCTTTCCCCCACATGATTTTACTAAGCACTGGAAATATATATTTTTTTTAATGAAAAGATTTGATATATTGTTCATTTACCCTTTCAACACTAAAGGGTTCTCTCAAGCTATATCAAGCTCTATGACAGTAGCGAGAATAAAAAAGTTATCGTACTGATCTGCTAACATAAATGGACAGTTGCTGCTACCAATGAATGAAGTGGCTTACTTACTAAAAGGTGTCACAGCAGCCAACAAATTATAGTCATCTGGTTTGTCGATGTGTCTCCAACACATCTTAATAAATTGTTGTTGATAAAATTATAAACAATTATTATAACAAGTCATTGTAACATAGCAATTGTTTTATACGTGTTAAATAAGAAGGATGGGGAATAAACCACAAAGAGAACTCTAACACATTGAGAATAACGCCACAGCAGTTGGAGGAAAATTGCCCAAAACTCAGC
Source organism: Coenobita brevimanus (assembly GCF_032717465.1). Taxonomy (NCBI): domain Eukaryota; kingdom Metazoa; phylum Arthropoda; class Malacostraca; order Decapoda; family Coenobitidae; genus Coenobita; species Coenobita brevimanus. The sequence goes on along the minus strand of NC_137024.1, from coordinate 20,308,908 downwards.
GACATGTGTCATCTAAGTTCAATGGAATGACATGCTACCAAATTCTATCAACTATGAGAAGCATACAGGGGGGATGATTTGGACAACAGCCATCAGACTCTGAGGACAACACACGCTTCAACCCTCAAGATACAAGGCACTCCTGGACCCTCAGGACACAAGGCGCTCCTGGACCCTCAGGACACAAGACACTTCTGGACCCTCAGGACACAAGGCACTCCTGGAGGACCCTCAAGACACAAGGCAATCCTGGACCCTCAGGGCACAAGGCACTCCTGGACCCTCAGGACACAAGACACTTCTGGACCCTCAGGACACAAGACACTCCTGGAGGACCCTCAAGACACAAGGCAATCCTGGACCCTCAGGGCACAAGGCGCTCCTGGACCCTCAGGACACAAGACACTCCTGGATCCTCAGGACACAAGACACTCCTGGATCCTCAGGACAAAAGGCACTGCTGGACCTTCAGGACACGAGGCAGAGCTGGACCCTCAGGACACGAGGCAGAGCTGGACCCTCAGGACAGAAGTTACTGCTGGACCCTTAGGACTCAATGAACTGCTGGACCCTCAGGATTCAGTGTACTGCTGGACCTTCAGGACTCAATGCACTGCTGGACCCTCAGGACTCAATGCACTGCTGGACCCCCAGGATTCAATGCACTGCTGAACCCTCAGGACACGAAGCAGAGCTGGACCCTCAGGACACAAGGCACTGCTGGACCCCCAGGACATAAGGCATTGCTGGACCTTTAGGACACAAGGCAATGCTGGACCCTCGGGAATCAAGGCAGTTCTGGACCCTCAGGGTTAAACGCAGTGGTGGACAGCCAGTACACAAGGCAGTGCTGGAAAGTCAGGACACAAGGCAATGCTGGACCCTTAGGACATAAAACAATGCTCGGACTCACTGGACACAAGGCAGTGCTGGACCCTCAGGACATAAGACAGTGCTGGACCCTCAGCACGGGATACAAATTGGCAATCATCTTGTTTATTAACAACTCTTTTTATCAACACTACTGATGCTCTCGTCAAAACGTTTCCCATAACACCAAAATACTTCTATTTCAGCAAGGAAGTGCTTAGCCACAGCACTACCCTAAGTTTCATTTGACCGATAGAATGGTTGCCAAAACTCACTACTTGTGGAGCTGCCAACACCGTGGGCCGCACCATGACATGCAGCAAGGCAAGATTCATTTATATCAGTCACGACGGAGTGGGGGACCTGACAGCAAGCACGCTGAGAGAGGCGTGCCACGGCGTTCTCGGCGTACTCACCCGCCTCCACCTACTGTATACATAGAGCCATGAGGTACAGGACGACAAGTAAGTCAGATGAAGGTCGGCTCGACGTAGAGGAAGGTGATGGAGCAAGGGTGTAAAGTTCTTTGACATACGAATATTTAACACAGTGGCAGCAGGTAACCACATGGTGTTTCGAGCTGGGCATCTGAAAAATGGACTCTCTTAAAAAAAAAAGAAAAAAAAAAAAGACAGAGTGTGTTAAGATGGACTGTACTGTAACATGTGAGTATCTCAGGAGCCATGACTGATAGAAATGATGCACGGGAGAAAGGTAACAACCCAGGTGCTAAACAGCCGCCAGCGTGAGGTGTCGCCTTACTCAAACCAATTCTGGTGTGCCTCAAGGAAACAGATGGTCTGCGCTAATGCAAAAAATAGTCGCAGACATGGGATACAAAAGGACAGTAAAGACAGCCATGTCAATATAAACTGCGGAGGAAGGATGGATTACAGACTGAGTACAGCTATGAAGAGAAAGCTAGGCCTATTATACTGTGGGAAGAAACAAACACTAACGACCCATTGTAACAACTGTAGACGCAACAAAAGTATGCAACAATATTCAAATAAACCACTATTAAACAGCGCCCTATGAAATTATTATTAACCAACTCTTGCAAGTGAAACATCCTATAGTAATTTTCTTCTTCTGCCAGATGGAGAATAACGGAATCATATTTATGGCTACTTAATTGTGTGGTTGGTGGGGGAGTCCATCATCCACTCACTCAGTGTAGTGATACTCTACTCCAGGGTGACTCCACATTGAGTGACGAGTCAAATGATTTCCTGTAACTCAGGAAATCATTTAAATCGCTGGGTGTTAACCTTATAATCAACCAATAGGTGCTCCCTACGTGTCAACAAGTGGGTTGGCGGAGGATTAGTGCACCCCTCCCCCCGGAAAACAACTAAAAAAACAAATGCCTTAGACTACGACCGACCAACAAGCGACAACCAAGGACTGTACGAAGGACACGGTGCGGATTTCAGTGTGTAATGTGATGGGTGCAAATGATGAAGTCAAAAAAGAGGATTGTCTAGGTGCTTGAGGATGCAAAAGTGGACATACGTGGACTGACTGAGACTAAGTGGTGGGGTGAGAATGTGAGAGAGTGGGAGTATGAATTGGGTATATGTGCCAGAGTAGGTGAGAATGAGAGGGCATAGGAGGGCGTATGTATTGTTGTGTGCAAAACATGAAAGGAGACTATAAGAGATTATGGATCTGTTGGTTCAAGGATTGTGTGTTTAAGACTGAAACTTGGAATACAAGCGTAGGCGATTGTGTGCGAATATGCGACAATGGAAGACCGTGCAAGCAGTGTGAAAAAATGGTTTTGGGCCAATGCGTAAGCATGCATGACAAAGCGTGAGAGGAGTGAGGGTGTTTTTGATTGGAGATATGAATGGAAAAGTAAGAAATGCGAAGGTGAAAGGAATAGTTGGTGAGTGGGGTGTGCCTGCAGAAGTGGATGAGTGGTAGTGCTCTAGTGGACACTTGTGCAGGAAAGGGGTTGGTGATAGCCAATACTCTCTTTAGGCACAAAATGATTCACAAGTATACATGGCGAGTGTTGAGAAGGATGGATGGTAAACTGAATGAACGGAAGGTAACGATTGATTATTAGTGTGTGGATGTGAGAATTAGAAGGTATGTACTGGATGCAAGAGCATACAGAAGTTGAGGGAGTGGACCTTCTGACCACCACTTGGTGGTGGTGAAAGCCAAGGTAAAAATGCGATGAATGAATAGAGGGACAGAAAAGGGTAGGAAAAAGTAGTCCATACAACGAGGGTAGAAAGTTTGCAAGAGGATGAAAAAAAGGCAGACTACAAGATAGAAGTGGAGGAGTGATTCGGTAAATATGATATGGAGAAGATGGGGGGAGGTGGAAGGTGTGTTCAAGCTACTCACAGAAGAAACCTGTGCAGCATGTGAGATGGTATGTGGGATGAAGAGAAGAAGAATGGGGATGCAAGGAACAGCATGGTGGAATGAAGAGGTGAGACAAGCTGTGGTGCAAAAGAAAGCATTATGGTGAGTGGATGGGAAGCCGAGGCATGGAGGAAGTTGAGAGATGGAAGAGAGAATTATATGTTGATAGAGATGAAAAGATCATTAAGGGAGAGTAAGAAGAGAGTGGATGAGGATTTGGAAGGAATATGAGTGAAGAGTGGAGGGAATGTAAGAAAATGTTCTAGAACGAGGTAAAGAGACTTAGACAAGGTGATGAAAGTAGCAGGGGAGTAAAAGAGAAAAATGGTAGATTGACAGTGGAGAAAGACGAAAAAGTGAACAGATGGAGAGAACACTTCAAGAAAAAACTAAACGTACAGAATGAAAATAATGAGAGTATAAGTGAATGGGGAGTGGCTGAGAGAAGGAAGGAGATGAGAAGGGAGGAAGAGATCAGTAGGATGGAAATAGTGGAAGCAATGAAGAAAGTCAAAGTGGGTAAAACTTCAGGAATGGATGGAGTGTGTAGTGAAATGCTGAAGCATGAAGGAAAGATAGTAGCAGAATGGATATCGATGATGTGTAGATTAGCCTAGGAGGAAGCCAGAGTCCCGGAAGATTGGATGTCAGGTATAATTATTCCCCTGTACAAAGGAAACGGGGAAAAAATTGTGTGGAAATCATAGGGGCATATGTCTTCTTAGTGTAACAGGAAAAGTATATGGTAGGATACTTACTGACAGAGATGAAGAAATAACAAAGGAATTAGTTGAAGAATAACAGGGAACAGGGAGGTTTTAGGATGGGAAGAGGTTGTGTAGATCAGATATTCATCCTAGAGTCTTTAGTGGAAAAGTTTCAAGAGAACGGAAAGAAGATGTATGCAGCCTTCATGGATAAGGAGAAAGCATATGACAGACTAGATAGACAAGGCATATGGAAAATATTAAAAAATATATGGAGTAAATGGGATGCTGTTGAATGCCGTCATGAGTATGTATGAGGGTGCTAAGGCTGCAGTGCATGTGGGTGGTAAACTGAGTGAATTTTACTATCTGAATGTTGGATTGAAACAGGAATGTGTCTTGTCTCCATGATCGTTCAATCTGTATACTGATGGGGTTATAAACGAGACACAGGGCAGGGCAGTGGATGTTGCAGCAGCTCTAATGACAGGGGGCAACGTTTAGAAACTTATTGTTCTGTTGTTTGCAGATGATACTGTATTGTTAACCGAAGATGAAGCAGAACTTCAAGGCCTGGTGAATGATTTTGGAAGTGTGTAAGAAACGGAATCTAAAAGTGAATATAGGGAAGAGTAAAGTTGTGGCCTTCGAGAGAAATGAAGTTATTGAATGCACGGTGGGGTTGGATGATGAGGAAATGGAAAACGGGAGCACATTTAAGTACTAGGGTAGTGTGATGAGTAAGGATGTTAAGTTTAGAGGATGGAGGATGAAGTGCTTGAATGGGTACAACAGGGTAGAAAGGCTGCTGGTTCTTTAAAAGCTGTGATAAGAAATAGGAAAGGGAGCATGGGGGTTAAAAAGTCCCTGCATGATAGTATTGTGATACCAGCTTTACCGTATAGAAGAAAAGCGTGGACCTTGTTGGAAGGACACAGGTCAAGCGTGAGAGACAGCAGTGGAAATAAGTTATCTGAGAGGAGCATGTGGAGTTATATGGAGGGACTGAGTGACAAATGAGCATGCGAAGGAGCACTGTGTTGTGGATCTCAATGTGACAACGCGTTAAGAGAAATACACTGAGGTGGTTTGGCCATGTGGAGAGGATGAGGAGTGAGAGAACACCAAGGAGAGTGTACTCGTATGTGAGCAAGCAGAAGGGATGGAAAGGAAGTGGGAGACCAAGGATGAGATGGAGGGATGGAGTTGGGAGGTATAAGAGATAGAGTGGGAGCTGGAGGGAGGGCTGCTAAATGGAGGGGGACCTCACCCTTTATCCCTCAATCCCTCACCCTTATTCAACACTCCCTCACCCCTCACGACGTCGCCCCAAACACCTCACCTCTTACAGCCTCACCCCACACCCCCTCACCCCTCTCACCTTCACACCACTGCCTCTCACAACCTCACCTTTTGCTCCTCATCTCTCACACTCTCACCCTCACATCCTCACCCAACACAACCTCACCCAACACACCCTCACCACTCACACCGTCACCCCTCATACCGTCTCCCCTCACACTTTCATCCCTCGCTCCCTCACCCCACACACACCCCCTCATGCAACACACCCTCACCTCACACACCCTCATTCAATACACCCTGATGCAACGCTTCCTCACCCCTTACAGCCTCACCCCTCACACCTCACCAACACACCCTCACCCAACATTCTTCACCTAATACAAGTTCGCACCTCACACCCAACACTCTTACCCAACACACTCTCACCTAATACACCCTCACCCCTCACACCTCACCCCACACATCCTCACCTCACACACACTCACCCCTCACCCGACACACCCCCATCCTACACACCCTCATTCCTAAAACTCTTACCCCAACACCCTCACCCCACACACCCTCATCCCTCGAACCTTCACCCCTCACACCCTCACCCCTCACCCTTCACAGCCTCACTCCCCACCAACACACCCTCACCCCACACCCTCACCCCTCACACCCTCACTCCACATATCCTCACACCTCGCATCTTCACTCCACATACTATCACCCCACACATCCATTCCTCCCACAACCTCACCCCACACACTCTCACCCCTCACAACCTCACCCTTCACACACTCACCCCCTCACCTCACACATCCTCACCCCTCACAACCTCATCCCTCACCCTCACCCCACACACACCCTCACCCCTCATCCTCACCCCACACACACCCTCACCCCTCACCCTCACCCCTCATACCCTCACCCCACACACCCTTCCCCAACACACCCTCACCCAATACACCCTCTCCCAACACACTCTTACTCACACCCGCACACCTTCACCCCTCACACCCTCACCCCTCACACCCTCACCCATCACACCCTCATCCCTCACACCCTACCCAACACACTTTCCTTATAGACCTACTTTATACGAGTATTTCACCTGCATTCTACTTGACAGGCTAAGACAGGAACTCTACTTTCTCTTACACTTTATTATTTTCTTCCGATTTTTTTCCCTTCATCAAACTGCCCTTACTCTCACGCATACCACCCCAAACTGCCTTTACCTTCACTCACACCTCTTCAAACTGCCCTCACCATCATCTACTCCACCTCAAACTGGCCTTATCCTCACTCACTCCACCTTAAACTGTCCTCCCAGTCACACTGCCCTCACCATCACTCCACCCCACACGGCGCTTACCCTCACTCAATTCACCCGAAAGTACCCTCGTCCTATTCACACAATCCTCACCCATTCACACTGCCCTCACTCTCACTCACACTGTCACGTCTCTCACTCCACCTCAAACTGGTCTCTTCCCACTCACAATGCTCACACCCTTACTCACACTCCCCTTATTCTCACTCTGCCTCACACGGCGCTTATCCTCACTATTTCCCCCTTAAACTGCCCTCACTATCACTTACACTGCCCTCACCCTCACTCCACCCCTCACGACGCATATTCTCAGTCACTCCACCTCATGCTGAGCCCCATATACAGTACACTGATCACACTTTCACTGACACCTACTCCATCGCATACGGCACTTAACCTCACTCAATCCACCTTCAACTTCCCTCATCCTCGCCCACACTGCCTTCAATCTCACTTACATTGCCATTATTCTCATTCACACTGCAATCACTCTCACTCACACTGCCCTCACTCTGCACCTCACACGGCGATTACGCTCATCCACTCCACCTCTAACTATCCTTACACAGCTCATACTGTCTTCACCTTCATTCATACAGACTGTGTGTGTGTGTGCGTGTGTGTGTGTGTGTGTGTGTGTGTGTGTGTGTGTGTGTGTGTGTGTGTGTGTGTGTGTGTGTGTGTGTGTGTGTGTGTGTGTGTGTGTGTGTGTGTGTGTGTGTGTGTGTGTGTGTGTGTGTGTGTGTGTGTGCGTGTGCGTGCGTGCGTGCGTGCGTGCGTGCGTGCGTGCGTGCGTGCGTGTCCAACCGGTTCGACTGTTATCTGTGGATTAAAATGGATAAACAGGTGAATATACGAGTAATCTTTTGAGCTGTGCGCCCCTGAACGTGTATCTGTGCACGTGCAGATCTACAGTATGTCCTACAATAATGGACTAATATTATTGTTTCCACTTGACAACAATGATGGTGATTTATCTTTTGATAAATATAGGCTTCTGACTGCCTATAGGGCTTTGCATGAGTTTGTAAACCGTACAGGATGGTCCATATATTGCATCCCATCGTGCCACATGAATATCAAGTTCTCATGTCTTGCGTGGATGGCTCAGTCAGTTACCAATGTCCACCTTGCCTCACGGAATTACTAATTATTTATACTATCAGAGAACGTATGAACCAGACACAGTATAGCATTACAACTATTATGGGAAGTACTACCTGCAAAGCAAGCATTAATTATACTGACAAGCCGTCTCTGCAAGACACAAACAATCGCTAGCAAGGGGGAGTTATATGTGGACCACCTTGTATATTATCCTAGTAGTCATGACCAAACTGCTGGGATAACTCTCACCCAAAGTGACGTATATATCAAACTGGATTTCTTGCGGAATATACGTCCGTTCAATATTTGACTCTTGAACTTGTATTTGGGCATGCGCAGACCTATAACTGCTTCTCTGAATTAGAATAAGCAAATGTCGTGAAGACAATGATTGTTGTGACGGTGAAAATTCAGATAATGATGGGGTGGTAAGGGTGACAGTGGTATTAATGATAGTGGTGATGATGATGGCAATTCATGTGGTGAATTAATGACGGCAGTAGTAAGGGGATAATAGTGGTAACGGGAAAAGTACAGATGTAGATGTTAGGGGATCTTGTAATAGCAAGTGAATGACATCCAACTGCCAGACAGCAAAGATCATATGGCACTGTCGTAGTAGCGAGATAAGTGGTTCCGAATATAATGGTAATGATGACAGTGGTATTGACTAAACTCTTGGTTATAATAGCACTAGTAGAGGGATAATAGTGATAACGGGAATAGTACAGATGTTAGGGGATCTTGTAGTAGAAAGTGAATGACATCCAACTGCCAGACAGCAAAGATCATATGGCACTGCTGCAGTAGTGAGTTAAGAGGTACCGATGATAATGGTAGTGATGATAGTGGTACTGATTATGCCTGTTGATTACAATAGCATTAGTGATGTAGCCAGCAGTGATGACAGCCATGACGGTGATAGTACCAGTGATAAGGGAAGTGACTGTAGTAGCGTTAATGATATTAGAGTAAGAACAGTGATGACTTAGTGGTTACAAATAGTAAAATAGGTCGATCTTAAGTTTAGTATAATGCTTGTGCATCACTATTTATAAGATAATCAAAGTTGTGCAGCTTTAAACGAAATCATATAGAACATTAATATTTTAACTAAGCGATGTGTATCTACTTCTCACCTCCAAAGGTTTCTCTGATATTAATGATTTCTCCTCTAGTTCATCAAAAATAAATGTTGCCTTAAAAGCATCACCGTCAGTAAATATGCCACTCTGGTTGGCGACCTTGGCCTGTATATATTTGCTGGATAATTAAGCCTTCTTCAGAAATTCTCTCCTCGTCATTGTGGCACAGTTATATATCTGTCTGTTTATCTATCTATCTATCTAACTATCTATCTATCTATCTCTTACCTGAGGGTTGAGTGGGACACCTTCAAGTGATGGTACTGATATAGCTGGGCGGCTCCACTACCCTGTTATACAAAAGTACCTCAGCTCATTTCCTACCCATCCAAAGGAGGATGGTGGGCTACTTGAGAAGGTCAGCTTTAGTCTGCAATTCACTGAGTTCACGTCCAAATGAGCCTAGAGCTGCAGCAACGACAGCAACAACAGGTGAGGGATGTGAAGGCTTTCACCTTACATCAGTGCTACCGGTGCAATGAATTTTGATAAATGACAGCCCAGGTCTATGTAGCCCCTTCAGGGTCCTTCAGGTCCATTACATCAAGTCAGGTTAATACAGATTCTTTCAAGTCGTGACTGTAATGATGTATGGGGGATGGAGGAAGGTGCACAACAGGGTAGGATAGGCAACATGGAGCTGGCTGAATGGCCTAGGACTGTGGTGGGTGGTGGGACAGTGAAAGAGTTACCATACCCTGCGAAGAGTAGGTGTGGGCTGGACTGTTTGGACTTATTGAAGATATAAATCAAAGTTTCATTCTACGAAGCAAAGCAATAAAAACAACAATGCCAACAAAATTAGTGCGTACCCTCTCATATATTATCCACCATGCCACACAACTAAAAAAAATCCCACGGTCAATACCACTCTCTGCACCAGTCTCTCCTCGAAGCGGTGGGGCACAGGTGGGGGGGGGGGAGGTGGAGCAGCCATGTTTACCCAGCATTGTGAGGAGGTCCTAGAGATTCTTTCTTTTTTTTTTTTTTTCATGGGGGCCTAGTTTTATATTTACAAACTTTCTTAGGCTTAGGTTGTGCATAATACTGCTTGTTTACCAGAGTACTTTACAGACACAGACCAGTGAATATTAAAGTGAATAATTACGAAAAACAAAACAATTTCTGATAACAGTAAAGTGTCATGACTTGCTGATGGCACAAACTGATTACGATCCTTGATAAACACAGAGCCAACCGCATTTATCTCCATGTCTTCCTTCCTTTCCCCTCTCATCTACCTTGATTTTATTATATTTACGCCCGTGGCATGCGAGGGGAGAGTGGGTGTTATGATTACAAGCATGTGTGTGTGTGTGTGTGTGTGTGTGAGAGAGAGAGAGAGAGAGAGAGAGAGAGAGAGAGAGAGAGAGATTATGTGTGTTCGGGGGGAAAGGCGGGGTTGTACCTGACAGCCCAGCAGGTTGAACACTGGAAGGTATGCTGCTCTGCATAACAAGTTGTGTAAACGTTATTACCTTCGCAGACGAAGTTGTCCTGTGGTTATGACTGTATTCAGTCACCCGTGTCTGTGTGCCTGGCTGTCCGTCTGTTTGTGAAGATGTCCCCAAAAAACTGTTTTCGAATTTTAATTAAATCTGGTGGACAGGTGTGCAGTGGGTCAGGGATGGGTATATTAGATGATGAGGTGGATCCGGATCCGGATGCAGGAAAAAAACAAAAATTTTATTGGCGTTGACGGAGGTATGCACTGAATGATGACTATCCAGTACCTTGCGTGAACCTTACCATTTCCCAGCGTCTACGTAATTAACCTAGTATGCACAGTATTATGGTTATTAGTAACGTGTGTGTACTTATCTGTTTATTGCCTAGGCCGGACGGAGTCCACGAGGTATTGTTTTTGATCGAGTTTGTTGGTTGATTGTTTGTAAGCAACATTACGGAAAAACGGCTAAATGAAATTACATGAAACACTCAGGATATGTGGGCACTGGTCCCAAAAGAAACTGATTGAATTTTGGAGGTAATCGAGTGGCAGTGAAAGGTCAAAATCAAGGTCACGGATTTTCAGTGGACTATAACTTGAAAAAGGTTGAAGATAGAGATATTTACTATTGGAACATACAGGAACTCGTAATATGGGCTATCATTTGGCACCAAGATCTCTGACCTTGAATGACCCTGAAAGGTCAAACTCAAGGTTACGGATATTCAGGGGGCTATAATTCGAAACTTGTTGAAGATAGACATTTACTATTATCAACTTGTAGGAAATCCCATATGGGATTTTAATTGGTACCTTGACCTTTGACCGTAAGTGACCTTGAAAGGTCAAACTCAAGGTCAGCATATTCAGGGAGCTATTAACTCGAAACTCGTTGAAGACAGAGGTATTTACTATTACCAAGGTATAGGAAGTCTTATATGGGCCTTCATTTGGCAGCATGGCCTTTGACTCTGGGTAACCTTGGAAGGTCAAACGCAACACCGCGGATTTTCAGAGGGCGTAAATTGAAAACATTTGCACCACTACCTTTGGCTTTTATTGTGCATGATGTTACATGGCAGAAACCAGTCAGTACTTAACAAAAATAACTGCTGTCGGGCAAGGTTTGTTGTGCTTGGCATCACTTGTTTATTCTGTATATACGAGAAAAATTTTAATTATCATCTGGCTACTAACGGACAGTTTTATCTATATTAGGAATGATTATCCGTCACTTAAAGGCGATTACAACATCTGCGGTTCTTGCTAAGTAACGACCCTCCTCTAACGATACATCATCCGCCCTCAACTGTTCCCTGCATCTATGCTTCCACCTCGTATTAGGTATGCAGTACTTTTATTCACTGATCATCCTATAATACTCTTGACAGCCAATCTCTCTCTCTCTCTCTCTCTCTCTCTCTCTCTCTCTCTCTCCAACCTTTTCCCTTATCCTGCCTGTGTTCCTCTACCAATCTTTATTTGATTTTTTTCTTTTTGATACTCTTGCAGTTAGTTCATCCACCATTCTCTCTATGTAACTTTTTTTCCTCTTTCCAGCATCTTTTTATTCAGTCGATCTCCTCTATTCCTCACTTACTTTTCAGACTTAAAATTCTTCATTGCAGTTTCTTTTACTTCTCCCTACAGACATTCCTTCCTCCTATCTTTCATTCCTATAATCTCCTTTTCATTTTCCCAATCCTCTCATACTCCCGTCTGCAGTCCTTCCCTCATTCTCCTGGCCTGAAGTGCTCCCACTCCCCTTCTCCCTAAATCCCCACCAACTTTTACTCTTTTTATCTCTCATACCCTATTCAGTATGTTCCTCATTCTCCTTCCCTTCCGTATCCTTTCTACCACCACATACTCCTTTCACAGTCTCTTCATACATATCCAACGTCTGTCTGTATTCCTCCAACCTAACCACTCCTCAGGCATTCTTTTCACAGTCTTTCTCAGCTCTTGATTCCCCATCCTCTATCCTTGGCAACGCCCTGTACTTCTCTCCCTCTCTCCTTTCCTCAATAGCCTTCCATTCCCCTCACCTCTCATATACTTCTATAACTGTCTCCTACCATTCCATAACTAACACCTGCTAGGCTCCTGGTCCCCTGTAATAGGCAGGTTACATCAGACCAAAAGGTGCCGACATAAGAAGCAAAAAGAAGAGGGGATCGTGAATGGAATGGCAATGTCCGGGAAGGAGTAATATATTCAGTGGAAGACAGAGAAAAGGCAGGAGGATGAGGCAGAGATGGGCAGAGAAGAGTGAGAGGTGGTGAAGATGGTAATTGTCTGGAACAGAATGCAGTGCAAAGGGAGGAAGGACATCTGGTTTTGAGAGGAAAGGTAGGGGTAAATGACGGTGTGTGTGTGTGTGTGTGTGTGTGTGTGTGTGTGTGTGTGTGTGTGTGTGTGTGTGTGTGTGTGTGTGTGTGTGTGTGTGTGTGTGTGTGTGTGTGTGTGTGTGTGTGTGTGTGTGTGTGTGTGTGTGTGTGTGTGTGTGTGTGTGTGTGTGTGTGTGAGCGTTCGTGCATGCGTGCGTGCGTGCTTGTGTTCTTACCTAATTGTATCTTTACAGGAATAATTCAAGCTCGTACTGTCCCGTGTTTGACCCATTTCTATCATACATATAACTTAAATCTATAAATAGTTTTGCACACACTATTTCATTCGACAGTTCATTCCACTGATCAATTGCTCTATTTGGAAAACTGAATTCCCTTACTTTATAACCTCTCTTTTATGCAATTTTTTTGCAGTGTCCTATTGCTGCTGCTTCCCCATAGGTTATATACTCACTTATGTTTATTTTCTCGTTTCCTGTGACGCATTTATAGAGCATAATCATGTCTCCTCTTTTTCTTCTTTCTTACAACGTTGGTAGGTTTAATTTTTCTAGTCTTTCTTCATAGCTTATATCCCTTAAGTTTGGTGCCCATCTTGTAGAGGCCCTTTGTACCATTTCAATCTTATGTATGTGTTTTTTTAAGATGTGGCTTCTAGACTACTGACGCATACTACAGGGTTGGTCTAATGAATGATGTGATTATCTTTCTCAGCATGTCTTCATTTATAATTGTATGTGAATGCTACTCTCATATTAGCAAGCAGTGTGTACATGTTCCATACACTCTCACTGTTGTGGTCAGCCGGAGATAGTTCATTGTTGATAATCACTCGTAGGTCCTTTTCCTCTTCTGATACGTGTAGAGTTGAACTTCAAGCTTACAATCCCAGTCTAGTCCTTTTTCACATTTACTAAACTTGCTTACATGGCATTTGTCTACACTGAATTTCTTTTGCCATCTACTGCTCCATTCACGAATCATATTTAATTCTTCTTGTAGTTCTCTGCAAGAGTCTGTGTTTATAATGCTTCTTTGTATTTGTACTGAGCCCTGTCGGACTCCACTAGTCGCTTCTCTCCAAGATGAATAATTTCCCCTTAGTACTGTTCTCATTCCCCTTTTTCTAAGAAAACCGTGCATCCAACAATACAGATTACCTTGGATTCCTCCTTGATGGTACAGTTTCCATAAAAGTCTTTGGTGTGGTACTCTGTCAAATGCCTTCTTGAAATCCAAATATATACTGCCTACCCATCCTTCTCTTTTCTGTAATGTTTCTGCAACTCTATCATAGCAGCTTAATAGATTACTTCTTTTTTTTCTTCTCAGTTTTACGCCATGTCCCCTTTTTTTGATAAGGGCTAAGGCGTTACCACTGGACAGAGGACTGGCTTGGAGCCTGTAGCATTTTATAACCGGATGCCCTTCCTCATGTCTACCAATGACCCTTGGGTAGACTCGAACCTCCGACTTTTCGGCCCGAGCAGAGCGCTCTAACCCACTGAGCCACAACTGCTATTAGCTTAACAGATTAGTAACACATAATATTCCCTTTCTAAAACCGAACTGTCTTTCTGTTATGATACTGTCTTTTTCCAGATTATGTACCCAAACTTTTCTTATCAGCTTTTCTAATATCTTACTTACAGTGCTGGTCAGTGATAATGGTCGGCAGTTAAGTGGATTTTGTCTATTTCCTCTCTTGAAGAGGGGAATAATATTTACTTTCGTCCAAATATCGGGTAGTTTACCTTGACTTACGGACTCCTTGAATATCAAATATATTGGTCTGCCTAGCTCTTCTGCACATTCATGTAATACTCAACCTGAAAGCTCATCAGAACCATTTGCTTTTCCTTTGTCTAATTTCCTCAACTCTTCCTGGACCTCTTGTTTCGATATGTCTATATTAGCTAACATGTGTGGGCATGCTTGTTCCTTTTCAGCTCTCTCTAATCAACTTTCTTCTGTAAAAAGAGACTAGAATTATTTGTTTCATACTTCACAAATATCTTATTCATTGATATTGATTTTCCCCTCATCCATGATGGACTGCATTTTATCTCTGACTTTAGTACTATTTCGTATGGGGCTGTAAAACAGCCTTGGTTGATCAGTACTTTTATTTATAATGTCTTCCTCAAACTGCCTACTAGCTTCTCCCCCTTGTCCTTGTATAATAATTTCTTCTTGCTTATAGGTGTTATATGCCCTCTCACTATTATGTCATTTGTATCTATTCCATAGCAAATCTGTTTTCTCTTTTGCTTTTTTACATTAGGTATTAAATAATTTCTTTACCCTTATTTATGATTCTTTGTGCTGAGGAATGTAATTTTGGACTCCTGTTTTGTAAATTTCACATAATTTTATATATGTAACATTTACTCGTATGTCTTGTCCTCTAAGCTCCTTCTCCCAGTATGTATAAATATACAATAGAGCCACATCGCTTGTCTGTCCTTCAATCACGCCAAAACCAAGGGCCAGAGACACCAAGACCCATATATATTCTGGATCAGGGTGACCTAAAGATGGTTTCAGTGGTGTTAAAATTCAGAACTGGCTCATCTGAGGTCACCGGTAGAGTGTTCGCCTTTTTGGCCTGGGCAACGCCGGGTGCCCCTGCAGCCCAATTTTTGGCATGGAGGGTCACATGACCTCCAGTTCTGACTTAAGCTATGTGAGGTTGACCTTCGAGGTCATTTGAGGCCATCAGTCGGAGGTCATTTTAGATCACAAGTAAAAACGCTTGCACGGCGAACCCAGCAGCCCAATTTTTGGCATGGAGACTCACATGACGTGCAGTTTGAACACATGCTATGTGAGGTTGACCTCCGAAGTCATTTCAGGTCACCGATCAGACGTAATTTAAGGTCACAGGTAACAGTAAACAAGTGCACACAAATACTGTGCATTAGTACGCGAATGCTGAAACAAAAAGCTCCTGGACCTTTTATGATCCCTCTTCAAAAGTATAAGAGGTACATTGTCTTTCTGGAGTAGAAAGACTAAACTAGAACAAATAGAATTAGAGTGTTCGCCTTTTTTGGCCCAGGCAACGCCAGGTAAGCCTGCTAGTCTATTTCTATAAAGTACTTCTTTAGGTCATGATAGTTGCCTTTTTTGTAGTTTAGGCTCTTTTTATTACTTATATTATTGCTAACTATGTCATGTTCTATCCTGAAATCGCAATTTAATACTGCATGGTCACTTTTGCCAAATGAAGGGTGGTACATTATGTTGTCAATTTAATTTTCTTGCCGAATATATATAAAATCTAGTACTGATGGTTCTTCTTGTCCTCTTTTTCTGGTGTTCTCCTTTACATGTTGTGTTAGGAAAAGCCCCTGTATAAGATCCAGGAGCTTTGAATCCCAACAGCTTCCATAGCTATTTATATCTAGAGTATTCCAATTAATATTTGTGTTGAAATCTCCAGTTAACATAATTCTTTCAGAATTTTATTCCATTCTATGTAGTAGGGTTCTTAAGCTCTGTATTGTACTTTCTGCCAAATCTTCGTATTTATCTCTATCCCAAGTGTTTGGCTTGGGTGGCATGTAAAAATTTGCCACTATCATTTTCCCTTTAGATGTATTGATCTCTACTGCAATTAATTATATTTTTGAGGGTATATCTAGTTCTATCTCTTTGACTTGGAGATTTTTCTTTGTTAATATCATAACTCCTCCTTTTTTTCAAATTTCTATCTCTTCTCCATATATTGTATTCATCAAAACTAAGGGTGTCACAGGATATCCTTGGGGATAATTTTGTTTCAGTTAGTCAAATAATGAGGATTCTTTTCTTTGATACAGTCTTTCATCTATAATAATTTAGATATTGTTCCATCTCCATTTGTGTACATCAGCTTGGTCATGCTACTGTTTATGTGGATTTTCTTACTTCTAACCCTTCTACTTTGTGAAAAAAAAAAAAAAAAAAATTCATTTCCCTCTTCTTCTGATCTTTCCTCATTTTTTGTTTTTGCTTCTCCCCCCCCTTTTTTTTTATTTTTTTATTAATCCCCATTCCTCTTATGTCAGACATCTTTTTATCCATACTTTTTTGAATTCCTATGATTCCTTGTGTTGGATGGCAATTTTTAATATTTCTTCTAAAGTGTTCACATTTTGGAAGGTTACTTTCAGGGGCCATGACTTGTTTCTCTCATATTTCCCTAGCCTTTTGTGTTCCTCTATATCTTTCTCACAGATGTCCTTTGATACTTCTTTCAATATGTTTATTATATTTGCCATCTCCTATTGGTCTCT
The DNA here is from genome assembly GCF_032717465.1 of Coenobita brevimanus. NCBI lineage: Eukaryota > Metazoa > Arthropoda > Malacostraca > Decapoda > Coenobitidae > Coenobita > Coenobita brevimanus. Next base: position 20,291,993 of record NC_137024.1, on the reverse strand, counting down.
TAGAGATTCTGTTTCTTATTTCTTCTTCATCTTTACCGGTGATTACTATAGATTTATTAAACTCAGCTGGTTAATCAGCTTTGGGTTTTGGGTTATTTTTTATGATTTTTTGCACCTCATTTTTTTTTATACTTTTTTTTTTCGACCTTGTTTTTAAACTCTTGTTTAATTTTTAAGACCTCAGCATATGCATTTTGTACTTCATCTGTGCAGTTTCTCATCATTTCATTTGCCTGATTTATCTTCTCTTCAATATCACTGCTTTGTTCTATCAGACGGTTAACTTGCTCAATCGGTTGAGAGGTGGCCTGTAGTCTTACCAGACCCAGGTTCAAATCCCCGCTGGGGCAGGGAACAGTTTAAGGATCTGAATTTCATAAAATCAGACTTTACTAATCTACCTGAAGACCCGCCGACACGTTGTAAAAACACCCCCACTATTACTGATACACCAGTCCTATATGAGACAGCCCTAGCATGTATTCAATATGGACGGTAGAAGTTAGCACTGAACTGGTGACATGTGAGGTGTATGGTATGTAGGCGGACTACTGGGCCTTGGGAACAGGCTGTGATGCCTATGCCCAGAGTCGGACACATAAAAAAAAAAATAATAATTTTTGAACTTCAAAAATCTCTCATGGCTAACCACTGCACTCCCCATTTCACATTTTTTCTTTCTCAGTGAGTCTACCTCAGCTGACAACTCACCTGTTGCTGTGTCATTTCTGTTTATTTCTTAATTCTTCATTTTTTTTTTCCTCTGCAGACGTAGTTCTATTCTGACTGCCTCAATTTCCATTAGAAAAGTTTTCTCCACTTTATTCATTTTTTCCACTAATTTATTACAGTATATGCTTCCATTTCAATCAGTTCTCTGTATTCATCATTCTGTTTTCTACTTTTATCCCTTCCCTTACCTTCTATAGGCACTTTTGAAAAGTTACAGGAAGATATTTTTTCCCTACAATCTGGCATCTCCCTGCTACCGCCATGGCGTGGTACGACAACACCCAAATGTATGCCTTGTCTCAGCAAATTCCCAGGAGCAATTTTGATGTATACTTTCTCTGGACTACACTTTTTTGCTTATACTTACTCTGTTCTATTAAATCATCACTTGATTTAGCCTACTATAAGCTTGACTCTCTACCTATCTATCTATCTATTGCCAGATGCCATAATCCTGTAAGGGGTGGCCATTTGACTCTGAGTTATTTGTTTTTCAGGGAGGGGCACTAACCCTCCATAAACCCACTTGTTGACACGTAGGGAGCACGTATGGTTTGGTTATATGGTTACCACCTAGCGTTGTAAATGGTTTCTTGGCTTACAGGAAACCATTTGGCTTGTCACTCAATGTAAAGCCACCTGTAATGGAAAGAAAAGCAATATGAAGTGACAGGAAAGATGGGAGAAGTAGGAAGAGAGGAGGGTAAGCACAGAAAAAGAATGATAAAGGGTAAGGAAGAAGTAGGCAACACTATATCAAGTGAGTGGATAATGGTCGCCACCACCTACCACTAACTCATTTCTAGATATTCTTAGGTACGTCTAGCAGCGCAGTGCAATAATGTGCATCCATCCTTTCTTGCTGCCACAGTGTGTGCGTGTGTGTGTGTGTGTGTGTGTGTGTGTGTGTGTGTGTGTGTGTGTGTGTGTGTGTGTGTGTGTGTGTGTGTGTGTGTGTGTGTGTGTGTGTGTGTGTGTGTGTGTGTGTGTGTGTGTGTGTGTGTGTGTGTGTGTGTGTGTGTGTGTGTGTGTGTGTGTGTGTGTGTCCACGGGAGCCACCTTGTTGTGATGGGGGGGCTTCCATGCCTTGTAAATCTGGTGGATCGTACCGGGGGGGAGAGCCCTCCTGGACCCAGCAAAAGCACAGAGTTACCCATGCTAGAGGGGCCATCAGTGAGGGGTCAGACCAAGTGTTTCCAAGTCCACTGCCATTAGACTGCCCTTGGTCGGGTCAAGGCAACAGGAGTAAACCCTGAAAGAAAAATCCACAAGTGAGTCCCACGGAAGGTGGGGCTCGACAGACAGAGCTCTTGGCAGACTTGTGCAACCCTGCTCAATAGATGGTCGCCTTGAATCATCAGGCCACTATCACAGGCTGGAAAGGGTCATGTCATGTGGTGGTAAGGACTGAGCGCCCTCACCATCATATCAAAGTCATTCATTGTGCAAGCCCATTGCTATAACTCTCATCTCATCTTTCACCAAAACAAAGGACCTATGGCGAGAGGATAAGAAGACAGTTACAAGTCATGGATGTGGCTGGAAGTCACTATCTCATGTCTTGCACATAGGTGACATTGGCCCAGTGGTCGCTGGCATGATGGCATAGGTGCAGGTCATGCCTTCGGCGACGTCCAGTGTGACTAAGCGTCCGGAAATGGATGTCCAACTGCTTACCCCTGATGGGGAGGGGTTTAGAAAAGGTAACCTAAATATTTGTTGTTCTGCACCACCTGGACAGATAACCGCATCTGTCAAGGCATCCCACATTGTGGTCGAAAAACCAAAAGAACCCTTCTGACTCTTGCTACCTGGAATAAACCTTGCTTGATATTGACCACGACACAAGACCACACCATAGAACTGCCCTTATTGTCCATGAGCTGAAAAGATATCAAACTGACACTGCTGCCTTGTCTGCGACTCACCTCTCAGGAGAAGGCAACCTTATAGAAGCTGGAGAAGGGTATATCTATTTCTCAAGGAGATACTGAGAAGTGTAAGAAGAAACCATAGTATTGACTTTGCAAGCCGAAGCAACCTTCTACAGAATATTCAAGAAACACCTGTGGGTACAGTATATCAGTGAGGATGATGTCCTGACACATACCACTCTCTAAAGACTATTATGCAACAATCATCAGTGCCCATGCCCCAAAGCTTGAGTCTGAGGACACCATCAAAGATTCCTTTAATGACTCTTTGGATGCTACCAGTCATTCAACACCACCTAATGACAAAATGATCCTGCTTGGAGATTTTAATGCCAGAGGAGGGAAAGATAATAACCTCCGGCAAGCCATTATAAGCTACCATGGTGTTGATAACATGAACAGCAATGGCCTTAGACTGCTTTCCTTATGCTCAGAACACAGTCTGCTCATCACCAACACCATCCTTCAACTCAAGAATAAACACAAGACCACATGGATGTACCCACAATCTAGACATTGGCACCTAATTGACTATGTCATTGTAAGGCAGCAAGATCAAAGAAAAGTACTTATAACCCGAGCTATGAGAGGTGCTGAGTGCTCAACAGACCATAACTTTATGTCACCAAACTGCAGTTAGTCATACACTTACAAATATGGCACAGACCATCCACAAAGAAACTAAACTGCAGTAGCTTAAGGAATGTTGCAACGTGTAACACCTTCCACGGCACTGTTACGGACAAACCCTGTCAATGCCCACCACTTGATCCAAACAACAAAGCAACAAACCTTGATGTAGAGTGACTAAACATTAAACCACTGTTCCAAAGCACTGCAAAAGAAACACTACGCACCACCTGCCACCATAAAGACTGTATTGATGAAAATGCTGAGGTCATATGTGACCTTCTTACAATGAAGAATAGAAGACATAACTAGTTGGCTCATCCTAGCTCCTTAGCCCTAAAAATTGAATTCCAGAATCTCAGAAGTGAAACCCAGAAAAAACTCTGTGACAAGGGAAACGGTTGATTGAGCAAGCAAAAACGCTGCAAAGGCTGGCTGATATTAACGACCATCATGGGTTGTACAAGTCCATTAAAACCATCTACAGATCAACCAAACACAACATACACCCTATTCCATCAGCTGAAGGAGAGCTCCTGAATGACATGCAAGCTATCCTAGAAAGATGGGTGCAACACTTCAACACCTTTCTGAACTGAAGAAACCCAGTGGTGCAAAATATCCTTGATAACATCCCACACACCCCTCAAGTGGCAGATCCTGATGTTTCACCTACACTTGCAGAAACTGTTCAGGACATCCGATCTCTATAAAATAACAAAAGCCCCCGCCCTGATGGCAGTCCATCAAAGAGGGTGACCAGTTCATCAGCACCTCCATAATCTCATACTGACTATCTGCAACCAGGAACAAATTTCATCTGAATGGCTTACAACTGATATTGTAACCATCTACAAGAAGACAGGGGACCACTCAAACTGTGACAACAGCAGAGGCATTTCCCTTCTTGTGAATGCTAGTACAGTACAAGCCAAGATAATGTAATCCAGTCCGACAAAACATCTGACTCAGTCAACACTAACTGGTGGATTCGGAAGGAACAAAGTCCCAGTGATATGATCTTTGTTGCCCAACAGATACTAAAAGAACGTCAGGAGCATAACCGTGACTTGTATTTTGCATTTATCGATCTTGCAAAAGCATTTGACACTGTCAACAGTGAACATTTATGGAATTTTTTTTTCAAAATTTCAAGTTCCAAACATATTTCTTACCATACTGTGCATGACAACATGAATGCTCGTGTGTCCGTAGGTGGGAGCAAATCCAAACCCTTCAGTGTTGCTGTGGGCGCAAGCAAGGATGTGTCCTGGTTCCTGTCATTTTCAACATGTATCTCACTGGAGCCACTCTTTGAAGTCATCAGGAAATGAACCATGACGATGAAATAAAATTCCAGTTCCATCTGGATGATAACTTATTTAATCTCAGACACTTTCATGCACAATAAAAGACTGAAATAGCTCAGTTCCTAGAGCTGCAATATGCTGATGACTGTGCTGCCAAGAAGCCGTACAAGAGTCTCTCATCATCATTTCCAACATATATCATGCAATGGGTCTCTGAATAAATGTCAATAAAACAGAAATTATATCTGAGAGAAACAAGGCAACAGAAGCTCTTGCATTTCAGATAATTGGTGGAAATGTAAAAAAGGTGGAGAATTTTACCTACCTTGGAAGCGACGTCACAGATAAATATGATACTCATGCAGAAGTCCTTGTACGACTCAATCACACTTCAGTCTCTTTTGGGCATCTCAGATCCAGAGTCTTTGAAAACACCAACTTGAGGATCGAGACAAAGGTATCAGTTTTTACAGCTGTATGCCTCTCCACCCTCTCATACGGAGATGAAGCCTAGCCTACTAACCAGCGTCACATGAAACAGCTTGAGTCTTTTCACATCTGATGCTTACAGCACATCCTAGGACTCACATGGAAGATAAAGTCCCTCACGCACAAATTCTTCGCCAGGCAAAGTCAGCCAGCATTGAAACCATGCTAGCTATAAAAAAAAAAAAAAAAAAAAAAAAAAAAAAAAGCTCAGATGGGTCAGACACGTGTTCCGCATGTCTGAGCACCGTCTTCCCCGTCAGGTTCTGTATGGCCAACTCCTTGCAGCACGTCACAACCCAGGGGAACAGAAGAGATATAAAGATCATATAAGGACAACCCTGAAGAAAAGCAACATCATGCCAAAAGAACTTGAAACCAATGCCTCTGACAGAAAACAACGGCGAGCCCTCTGCAGTGAAGGAACCATTCATCTAGAAGCTCGGATACTGGCCAGAGAAGAGCATAGACAACGGAGGCACAACCAAAACAGAGTTCTCCCAGCAAACCCGGACTTGACATGATACTTTAACTGCAAAGTTTGTGAATCTAGAATTGGTTTGCACAGTCACACACGTGGGCATCAAAGAGTGAGAAACACGTCATCTTAGTGAGTATAGTAGCCTTCGTCTTCTTTAGCAGAAGGGCAGCATTGAGAGAGAGAGAGAGAGAGAGAGAGAGAGAGAGAGAGAGAGAGAGAGAGAGAGAGAGAGAGAGAGAGAGAGAGTATATATCAAAACTGCCATTACACAGTCACTAAATTCATAACACTATTTAGCTCTCCTTTATCCCAATTAACAATCAGTCATGTCAATGATGAATACTATCACAACGTTGCTTTTTATTGAAAGTGTTATTTCGTAAAAAAAATAGTTTAAATACCTATTGTTTTACTCATACACCTTTGTATAATATGTGACATCCTACTTTAGCCAAATGCCTAATTGTTCACCTCTACTATATCTCCATTTTCCTCAATTTGCGAATATTCGTATGCTGAGAGAGGCTTGCTGTGTTTCCCTGTCCATACATGATTCTCTGCTTGATATGATGCGTCAGGGATGAAAGTGGTGGACATGCCTAAGGACGATGTGATGTCAGTGGAACTGCAGGCGAACTTTTGTCCCTGACTGTACGGATGCAGTCAATAGTTATCCAATTTCGGTGTCCCTAATTAATGAAGCGAAATTCTAACCCTTTTAACCCACTTAATATCACTGGCTGTTGATGCAAGACAGCATTAAGTTTCGAGTACAGAGCAGTTATTGACTGAAACGGTATAGGAGTCTTGCCTGGCCTGCTAGTGAATATTTTCCTCGTTGGTCAGATAAATACAAGCATCGCCTGCTTACGTTTTTGCTATTGGTGTTGCTGTTCCACCTGAGGAAATTTTTTCATTTAAACTTCTTAGTATTACAACCTGTTTGTATGTGAATTCTTGGAACCTCCAGAGTATTTCATTCAATTATGGAATGATCTTCCTTAGTGAACCGAATACTGACGGCTAGATTTAACCCCTATACTTTAAAATATTTCCCCTAAGTTGAATTAAATCGTCTGGTGGAGGCCCCCCCAAAAAATAAATAAATAAATAAAAAGCCTTCACAGTGACTACGTGATAATAAAAGCATACCGACCCTAACTGGCAAAACTCATCTATACAGGGTGTACTCCCCCTCTTCACACTCCTCTCATCATGCTCCACCGCTGACCATCACCCAACCATTTCTGCTATCATTCGGCCGCCCTTTCCAGTCTCTTCTTCTCCTTCTCCTCCACCATTCACCACCATCTCCTGTCCACTCAGTACACCCAGTACCCCCGCCCCCTTCTCTCCCACCACCCCTACGCACACCTCCACAATCGTACACCAACTTCTGATCACAACTGCAATGGCCTAAATCACTCTGAACTGACCTAATTGGCCCTCAACTACCTTGCTGGATCTAAATGGACTTGGTTTGCTCTGACTGCATCTGAATGGATGTGATGACCCAAGCCGACCTGACGAGCCCAGATGGCTTGCATGAACCTAAACTGATCTCCCCGGATTTAAAATGACCTGAATGAAATGAACAAATGAGATATTCTTTACTTCTTTTACGTTCCTGATTTTCAGCATAAACTTTAGATCTGTTTCATGCGGCACTAGTGACCACTGTCCATAATAAACAAATACTAGAGATGGCTCATGCAGGACTGGGGTGATGTTATTAGCAGGGGTTATCAGTAACATGCTGGTGAGTTTTGTTGAAGATCTCAAACTTTCCCTTACCTGCCGGGGATCGATCTTATGCCTTTTCGGACAGAAGGCCACTGAACCCTCTACCACCTATTTTCCTAATTTCACCTGACTGATCCTGAGCTGATCTAAGTGGACCTCAGGGAACTGCAAGTGGCCTAAGTGGACCTAATATGACGTGACTGGACATGAATGGGTGTGCATGGACCAACAAAGGCCTGATGGTGCCTCAGTTACCCTAACTGGACCAGCAATGACCTGGCATGAAGCTTCCAGTCACTAGCTGATCTTCAATGATTACATTAACGAATATCAGCTCAAGCAGAAGAAAAGTAGGGCTTTGTGAATATTATCCTTTCGACTAGCACGAGTCTCGAAGTAGGCAGGCGGTCAGTATAAACTCGATTCTGAATGTGTGAGTGTGTGTGTGTGTGTGTGTGTGTGTGAGAGAGAGAGAGAGAGAGAGAGAGAGAGAGAGAGAGAGAGAGAGAGAGGGGAGTTTGTGAAAGCCTGGCTCCAAAGCAAATCTATTAAACATTTAGTGGACTCAATTAACTCTGTCTTTGTGTATAGCAGATGGGTTGGGAGCAGTGTTGCCAGTTCAGTTATATATACTACAGTAGATCCGGGGGCATCCTTTGCTATTTAGTGATTAACAGATTTTTAGCACTGATGGTCGCGTGCTTTCTACCATGATATTTCAACAAACACCACAAAACTGAATACAGATAAGTGATGGCTGAGCATGAGCATTCCTTAAGTGTACCCAGCGGTGGAGGTTATGAGGTTAGGTCAAAGGTCAAATAATTGCAAAAACAAATCATAATTTTATTCTAAGTAACACTGATCCCTTATAAACAAAGATATCGAAATGGGGTTTGTTACATTTTAAAGCATGAAGATATTTCTTTCTTTGGATACCGAGTAAAATACCTAGGGACGGTATTTCTTTTCGATAAACTGACATGAATGTCAGAGGTAGTCAATATTTTTATGTATTGTACATAAAGATACTAGACTGTAAATTTCTTAACTTTCAACCTATATGTGTGTAATTTTGTCAGTTTATAGATAATTTATTTGCCGATTTTTTTTTTTTTTTTTCAGAAATGGGATCACTTAAGTTGTTTATGTCTGACAGTGATTAAATGCTTCCCACTAAAAAAAAAAAATAAATAAATAAATAAATAATTGTGCAGAACCAGAGGATAGTACATCAGCACTGCACATACGTCGGAACACCCAGATGATTCAAGGAGATAGCCTAGTGAACCAAATATGCCACTGAAATATGGAATGTCCCAAAGCAGATAGACACTGTCATACTTAGGGGATTCTTGTGCTTGAATCTGGAGGACAGGCTTAGCTGTTGCTAGATCATGAAGGACAATGGCATACCTGTCACCACTTTCTCGTGCAACACACTGTGCTACAGGAAGTGTTTCTTGCACAACATCCAGTCTGGCTGGTGGTAAGTCTATATTTTTAATATATCCTCTACCCTTCTGTGAAAGGTGGTCCTGGTGAACATGTCTATAGTAACTAGTGGGTCAAGCATCGAGGTCAGTTACAGTCAAAGGTCATGGTACCAATTAAAAATCCATGTGGGACTTCTTACGTGTTGATAATAGTAAATATCTCTCTGTCTTCAACGAGTTTCAAGTTATAGCCCCCTGATCATCCGTGACCTTGAGTTTGATCTTTCACGGTCACTCAAGATCAAAGGTCTTCTTGCCAAGTGAAATCCCATATTACGAGTTCCTGTATGTTCTAAATAGTAAATAATTCTATCTTCAACCGGTTTCAAATTATAGCCCTTTGAAAATGCGTGACCTTCATTATGACCTTTCAGGGTCACTCGATTACCTCCAAAATTTAATCACTTTCTTTTAGGACCAGTACCCACATAACCTGAAAGTTTCATGTAATTTCAATCAGCCGTTTTTCTGTAATGTTGCTCACAAACAAACAAACCCGACCAAATATTAATTTCAAACTGGCAGAAGTAATTTAGTCTTCAGTATTATTTTTACTGTAGTTTTTTCGAACCTCCAGACGATTTTCCTAAGCCGAAGGGATAATTTTCGAGACATATCCACGGGTATGCAGTTCGACTTAACCCGTTACTTTATCCTTTCAGTACTATGAGCGATGTCTTAAATATATATTTGTGCTGCAAGATCTAGAAGCTCTCATTCACCCTGAAATTTGAGTGGTCCAAGAGAATAAATGATGCTAACAAGAGCAGAGTCTACGTGATGGATAGTGTGGTTGATATACTGCCGTTTGGTGGCCACTATTTAGGGCGGTAGTCAGTCGTGTAGATTTAATCATAATGAGATCATCCCATAACCCATGATATCTCTCTAACCCTTTGGCTGACCGGGGTGCAATTACGGGTTAATGAAAATCGTCTGCGGTATGCAACGATGAAGCTCAACCTTCTTAATGAGTGGTCAATGCGTTAAACATCTTTTTTTTTTTTTTTTTCATGAAGTACAGTGGTTAATCTCAGTTGAATACAATCGTCTGACGTTACCCGAGAAAGAGGGGTTAGCAGTTTGTAGTAAAAGGAATTAACCATTTCAGTACGAGGAAGTCTTCTCATGCTACACGTGCTATCTTCAAATGACTTTGTTCAACACAAAGAAAGTCTCTCGTCAAGGAGTTTACTGGCTACTGATTCCAACCCCTTCAGCCCAGGGGATCCCACATTGAGTAAAATAATCTTTAGTTATCTGGAATAAAAAAAAAAATAAATAAAAAGGCGTCATTGCAGAGAATGATTTCAAAAGGCCTACTTTCCTACACCTTTAACATGGAGACAAACTACCAGTTTGATATTTCAAATTTACTTTTCGCAATCCTTCCGTCTTCGGAATTAAAATGCAGAATAAATGTGAGAGACACACCAACCACTTTGCTGGCTCTTATGACTAGACGGGACGTCTCACAGTCTCTCACACTGATTTTATTGCCATGAATTTATGCAGTTGACTTGGGTCTGTAATCTCTTGCACTTAAGAGGCTTAGTAGCATCTTTTCCTTATTTCAGCGATTTACTTTGTACAACCTGTGGTTCTGTCTACCTGTCATTCGTTATATATCCATCAGTCGCTAGACAACTTTTGCGTCGACGTCGCCCTGTCCTCAAGCCATCACATGGCCCTTCTTCTACTCCGTACCACTCTCCACCCCTCCCTCCACATAAACCTCTCCATCCCGTCCCTCCACCTCATCCTTGGTCTCTTCTCCTCTCTCCCTCCACCCTACCCACATACATACTCCATGTCAATATCCCACTCCCCATTCGTTCCAGATGTTCAAGCCATCCTTGGGCACACCTCACACGGAAGAGAAAAAGCCCATAAGAACTGCAAAAATATCAATAGGAGTACGCCAGAGCACGGAGAAATAAGAACTCTCAGTACGATGACGTCTTTTGTACAATTTTCTTGTTACCTCCAGACGAGTTTAATCAGCTTAGGAAAAACGTCTCATAGTGAATGGGTAAACGTCTTTAAACCTTTCGCAACGAGAGGTCTCCCATTAACGGCTTAAATTCGCAAAGCTGGGAACGCTATTAATAAAAAGTAGCGGCGCTCCCATTCCCGTTACCAGCTCGAAAAAGTAGTGGCGTTACTGGTTTCGCTACTTGATACGAAATGTAGCGGCGCTCCCGCTCCCCCTACCGCTACTTTGGATAAAAGGTACTGTACACGAAGGAAAGGTTAAAAATCTGCGATGTAGCAATGCACTATATACTGTTTTGATAATATTAGTCAGTCTGAGTGGTTATGTTGTGTACCTGTTATGTCAGTATATACTTATACTGAATATATATATATATATATATATATATATATATATATATATATATATATATATATATATATATATATATATATATATATATATATATATATATCACACATGTCTGTGTCACTTTAATGAAGCTTAGAGCCGAAAGTACAGGAAAAAGGTATTTACTGTATAATGTAACAAATGTCCTTTTACACTGTTACCTAGTATAGCTACTGAAAGTTACATACGTAAATAAAAAAAAAAAAAAAAAGTGGCCTACCATTGATACATATTATATAGATTTATTATATTTTCAATGATACCTGTTTAAGATATGTACGAAAACGAAAGTAAAAATGAACTGGGGCTTTCTTTTAAAGGCTAATTATACAGTAGCAATTTTTTTTTCCATTACATTAAACTGAAAGTTACATACTGTTACGAAATAATAACGTAGTGAGTAAGAATTAGTTTGAGAGAGTGGGGGAGAGAGCGGGAGTTAGAGACGGGGATAGATTGAGGTGTGTGTGTGCTGCTCGCCAAGCTGCCAGTTACGTAATTTAAATGATCGATAGTTAACTAGCAAAGTCCTGTCTAATTATTGCACATTACAAATAATAATTAATAAATTACTGATGTAATACAGAACAAACATCATTGACAGAACGGACGAAAGTATTATTTTTCGTCATTAATAAACACAACAAACCGTCCGCATATCTGTATGTACTCACCGACTCCGAATAGCGCGGTAAAGCGGGTATCACATGGTACCTCGTATCAGGAACGGCCGAGGAAGATTTAAGTGGAACGAAACTTGGACGCTATCACACACGTTCCTCGTATCCTCGGCAAAGGACATGCTTCTCACACTGTTGCCAGAGCCCTATCTCGCGACTGTGGAAAGTGATCGTTGTCGCTGACTCGGTAGAGAATAAGAAGCAACTTTGTTTACAAACAGGTACACACGCCGATGAGAAGTATACATCACATCACATTATCCAGGAGCCCCATCGGTTAAAATGGCTTTCGGTAAAAATGACTGGTAGCAGTACGTCTAGCTGCAGTGGAATCCTCAGTTGTAAACACGTGATTATTTTATCGACATCACAGTTTCCTCGGTATAGGAAATATTAACTCTTTATAAGAGTTTCAAAATGATTGATATTTATTCTAAAATATTAATAAGTATTCAGTGTTAGGCTAAATGTTCAGTGCTGTAGAACGATGTATTCTCTGTCGAGTCGCCTGGGTTTTGGTCACACTGTTTTGCCCGTCATATCTTCGGCAGGAATCCATTCAGATGAATTCCAAATGCCCGTGGTATCGTCGGCAATTTTACCACGTCACCGTTCCGATTTACCATCGTATCCTCGGCAAACCTCGTATGAAATGCCGTGTGATTACCCCCTTAACGCGCGAGTACGGCCAAAAAGTAGTGGCGCTCTCAGTTCCGCTACTGGCTAAAAAAAAAAGTAATGGCGTTACCACTATCGCTATTAAAATTGTAGCAGCGCTATTCCCAGCTTTATAAATTCGTTGGGTAATATCAGAATAAAAGCACGGCTATAGTCACATTAACATCTCCGGTCAGAAGTTCCTTTGAACTTGTGGGAATCCGAACGAATAAAGGCCAAGCAAGACTTCTCGAGTTCAGAGGAAAATATAGGGGCAAAATGTAATCTCTTCAGTTCGAAAAACATATTCCTAAGCTTAGAAGAAACGTTTATTACTATCAAGAACATAATATACCTCATCAGACTAAAGAGGCTAACACTCTGTAACTACAGTTACTTTGTAGAGCTGTCCGACCATGTAGGTTAGGATAAAAATGGATAAAGAACAGTAAGCTCATTTCATTGGTTCACTGTTTGAAAATTCCGCCTCTCAGTGTAAATATATCGCGTGTGGCAGTGAGAAATACATGATCCATGAAAGGATACGGTACTTAAAGGTTTTATCCTGACCTATACGATCGGACAGTTTGAGTCTGATTATGTTCGGTTCCAGCCTCAGAGTGAATGCACTCTTAGGCGCCTTTTTTTTTTTTTTTTTTTTTCGTCCAAGCTGACTGGTCGGATTCGAAGTTGTCTCCGGTGAAACCAAGCTGCGCCGTTTTTGTCGATCAATGTGATGCGAATCCAGCCGAAGTATTTTTTAATGAAACCAAGATCGTCTTAGTACCACTCCGAAGTGATGTCGGGAGCAGCCTTGGTGCATCTGGTTCTTCCTTGGAGAGATGGAAAATGACCACCTGGGATAAATGAGTGATAAATATTTTGAAATCAGCATTTTCTACATAAAATTTGGGTGCAGGAAGCTTTTATTAATGATGTCTACGGCTAGTTCTGCAGAAGGCCGTGATCTATTCGTCAGATGATCTTTTACGGCGACAGCTACGTTTACGTTTTGATCGATGGCTATAATTTTTCGGTTCTACACAGCATGACTATGTCTTGGACAAAAACCAAGCAGTCCTAGACATGTTTCGAATCCCAAAATATAGCTTGGGCCGAAAAAAAATATATATAGCTTTTAAAGTTTGGAGCCAAAAGAATGACCAGTCATGGCTGTATAGGGTTTATTGCAATAACCCTGGATGAGTTTCCAGCCGCCATGATTTACGGTCAGGATCAGGGGTGTGGCGGCACAAAAGTGGCGGCAGAGTCGTACACAAGGTTTTTATGAAAAAGCAATTCTGACATCTTCAAACATACCCCAGAAGTTTAGCTGAATGTAAACGAAAAGCACAGTTGGCGTGTCTAATCCCGAGTGTTACTAAAAATAAGCTAGGAATATACGACAGGAACCTTACAGAAAACTATGGGATGGAGAGACCAAAGTGAAATGTGGAAGGAAGGGAAGTTTGCTTATTGGCAAGAATGGTGTCAGAGGGGAAACTGAGAAGTGTAAGGGGAGAGGCAGGACTGAGGGGAAAGGTGTGTGTGGGGGGGAGGGGGGGAAACATGTAAATTATTCATTGAAATGATAGGTGATAAATATAGTGAAAAGAATATGCATAGGGAGATATAATTGTGATGCTGCTGAAGGGCGAGAGGAGCAGGAGGCAGAGGAATGAAGAGTGAATGTAAAAAGTAGCGTTGGGATTAAATCAAAAGCTAAGGGAATTCGTATGTGGGGGGGAGGGGGGGAGAGCGGGGAAAGGAGAAAGGGAGGTTAGGTGAACCAGGGCGAAAGGGGAACAGAATTTTAGGGAAAGGGATGATAAAAGGAAGAATATTTTTTCCGCCAGAGGAATGTTAGGAGTTAGTGGGATCAGCGAATGGACAAGACTGAGTGGAATTAAGTGAGCAGCAAAATGGCAACAAGGATAAGAGAAGGAATAAAGGATGATGATGACTGAAGATTAAGGTAAAAAGAGGACAATGAGGAAGGTGAGGAGATTAGCGAGAAAAGTAATAAGGGAAAGTGAAGAAAAACTGAATACAAGTGAAATTGATGATAACTAAAGAAAGAGGAAGATTTTACACTAATGAAACTATGAGAACTACCGATAAGGACGGGATGAGGAGAGGTGGGGATGTAAAAATGATTAGCGATGCGAGAGTTACGATTCGGGAAGATGCTGGGAAAACGAGAGAAAGTAGTGCAATATACGATTGTAACAATATATCATTAATTCAGTGAAGAAACGGACATAAAGAAATCTTGATAAGTATCACAGTTTTTTTCTGATGAAGAGGGGAAAAATCATACATACATAAATAACATATTTACCGCAACATCCCTTTGACAGAGGTGGAGAAATATCACCATCATCATCATCATCATCATCATCATCATCCACCATCCTCGCCGCCGCCACCACCATTCTACCCCCAGTTCGCATTTTTTATTCACAAAGGAGGAATATCATCTTCCATATCGTAAACACTGAAATAATCATCCAAACCCTTCTTTTCCAATCGTAGAATTGGGTGGAAAATGATAAAATTTATTTTCTGTCTATTACAGTATATTTTGATGACTTAAAAATCTCATACACAAGTCTATCATCTATTTGACGCAATACCATGTATTTTCATAACAGATCTCTTTCCCCTGACATACCCTGTTAAGTATAGCAGTTATCTATTGAAAAATAATTATCCGAATATTATTAATAAAACATTATACGATATAGAGGTCACTGATGGAGAATTATCTGTGTCTATGTGAGTGCATAAGTGAAGGTGGGCAGGATAAAATTTCTTGACTTTTTTGATGATTTCACCTTGATTTTCTGAGCCCTCACCTTCACTGTGATGGCGTCTTTCAATTATACCCTTGAGAACTTCGAAGTTAAAGGATTAGGAACATTATACATTACTAATTTTTATCTAACCCAGGATCATTTAACTCACTTCAGCCTTGAATAACTCCCTATAATGAGAACTTAGGTATCTTTATACAAACATTTACACTTTCATTTTAATCCTCCTTTTCGTTCATATCCCTCTAATTTTTCTTCAGTTAAATTATTTTCCCAACAAATTTTTCTTTGATTTCACACCCTCATGCACTCTCTTCCCTCTATTTTTAGCCTTGTTAGTCTCCTCGTTTCTTGTTTTCTTTTTCTCGCTTCCCCTTCCGCTCTTTATATCTCCCTCGTTGATATTTATAATAATCTCGCTTTCAGACCCACTTCACTTTTTCCCTCGCATTCAGTCTCCCTTCTCCAGATCTTATTTCTGACTGGTCGTTATTTTTTCTTAGCATTTTTTTTTTCTCTCTTCAGCCCTTCATATGCTTTTTTTGTTCCCCTTTTCCTTCTGTTAAATTATTGTTTTTAGTGACCTCTCTCTCTCTCTCTCTCTCTCTCTCTCTCTCTCTCTCTCTCTCTCTCTCTCTCTTTTCTAACTACTTTGCCTTTAGTCAAAAGTCTTCTACTTCTACTTCTTCCACAGCACTTCTATCCACACAATCTCCTTTATTCTCCTCCGTCCATTTCTTTCATTTTAATCCCTTCGTTTCTTCTTTGTCTCCCTTCTCGGTTTCCTTCCCTGACCTTCTTCTTTCACGGTATTAACATTTTTGCTTTAGTCTCTACTCCATTCCTTCAACATTTCAAATTCTTCCATCGCTCTCTGTTTTCACATTTTCTGGATTCTTCGTTTCTTCTTCACTTCCCTTCTCTTTCCTGCATTCTCTCCTTTCCTCTTCTCCCTATTTCATTCATTAAAATTTCATGTCTTTGATTGCATTCTTTTTCTTCTTCACCTCAGTGTTGGAACAACTTCCCATCTCACTTTTCTTCATTTTTGGTCTACTTGTTTCTTCTTTCACTTTCCTTTTCTCACTCTTTCTGCTCTTCACACCTCCCCTTCTCGTTCCTTTAATTCCCTAACTTCTAGTCTCTGCATATTATCATTCTCTGTCCCCTCTCCATTTTCTTCCTATTTTTTCTTCTCTGCGTCTTTTCATTCCTGTCTTTCCTCTCTGTACTCCTGCCTTTCACTGATAGAATTTTTTAACTCTTCCTTCTTCTTTTCATAATTTTTTCCACCTCTGTTTTCTAATATGCTGGATAGTTTATTTCTTCATTGCCTCTCTTATTTCTCATCTTCCGTTTTCCTTCATATTCTTCCTTTGTTCTTCTACAACTTTCCTTGTTTTTAATCTCGGTTGCGTTTCCTTCATTACTCTCGAACCTCTACACCGTCACTCCTACATTTCCTTCCGTGTTGGTCTCTTTCTCTCTCTCTGTCTCTCTCTCTTTGATGAAATAAAGCTCATGACTGAAGAGAGAGACATAGATATACTTTGTGTTAGTGAAACTGGGTTGCTTTCTCACACTCCAGATGCCTATGTACATTTACCTAACTACAAAATCTATCGTAATGATAATGGACGCGGCGCGGGTATCGGTATATACAGTACATTAAGCAACATTTAACCTC
The DNA here is from genome assembly GCF_032717465.1 of Coenobita brevimanus. Classification (NCBI taxonomy): domain Eukaryota; kingdom Metazoa; phylum Arthropoda; class Malacostraca; order Decapoda; family Coenobitidae; genus Coenobita; species Coenobita brevimanus. The sequence continues at coordinate 20,274,955 of NC_137024.1, read as the reverse complement.
CAAACTAATAGACCCCAAACTTTCTAAACAAACAGTAGTAGAAGATATCTGGATCTCAGTACAGTGCAGAAAATTACCCTCAATCATTGCAGGATGTATTTACAGTCACCCGAAGGCTCCTTATGATTCCTTTGATTATATTAACGAGGTGCTAAGACCTGCTTTAATTCTCAAGAAAACTATATTTGTCTTAGGAGACCTAAATGACAATCTTCTCTCCCATAATAGCAAATTATCCCATATAATATCCAATAATAAACTGACGCAAGTAGTTTATAAGCCTACACGAATCACTCCTACATCTGCTACTCTCCTTGGCATAATTATAACTAACAGTCCTGAGAAAATAACTCATAGTGATGTTGTCCCACACATCATAGGTGTTCACGACCTTATAACCTTAACCGCAAATATAAGTAAGCCTAAACGTTCACCTACTATTAAAACCTTCCGTGACCTGAAAACCTATAGCAATGATGAACTATGTTCCCACTTACTAAATGAAACAAATAACTTAAATACTATTCTAGATACTGACAATGTAAATGAACAGGTTGATATGTTAACCTCAGTCCTCACGAGAAGTTTGGACAAACGTGCCCCCCTTGTTACCAGAGAAATAAAACGTCCTCCTGCCCCTTGGATTACTGATGAAATTCGAGAAATAATAAAAACACGGGATCACACACGGAACCAACTAAAACTGAACAGGTTCAACATGTCATTACAGGAAAGTTACAGGGATTTAAAGAAAAGAGCCAAATCACTTATTAATCAAGCTACAAACCAATATTATCACAAAGAACTCTCAAACTCAAGAGGTAATACTTCTGCAACATGCAAAATAGTCCAAGATATAATACCCAACAATAAAAACTCCAACAATAGCTCTTTTGATGATCCACAAAGTAAAGCTGAAATTAATAAGTTTTTCGCAAACGTTGGTAAAAGAACTTTTGAAAATACCCAGGTCTCCTTGCAAGCAAGCAACACCATAAATCCTCCATCGGAAAGACTTGTCACTGGTAATGGTGCACGCAGCATGACACAATTCCGACCAGATACTGTTGAAGTTAACACTGTAATATTAACAATTAAACATTTACAAAATACTAAATCTTAGGGCTCAGACAATATTTCACTTCGTTTTATTAAGGATTCCCTCTTCATACTCGCATTTTATTTAACCCATGTAATAAATTCTTCATTTGTTACGGGCGTATTCCCTAATGCTTGGAAGAATGCTATAGTCAAGCCTTTATATAAAAATGGGGACACTCAGGTCGTGAGCAATTACCGACCAATTTCATTGCTCCCTGTTTTTTCCAAAACTATCGAAAAAATCGTCTCATCTCAACTAATAACATTTCTTGAGTCAAACAAACTTCTCTCACAAACCCAACATGGCTTCCGTCCTAAACTATCCACAGACACAGCACTTACAGTTATCACTGATAGTATCTACCATAATATGGATAATAAACACATATCACTTTTAACCCTCTGTGATCTATCAAAAGCTTTCGATAGTGTCAGCCATCCCATTCTTCTCAGTAAACTCAGTAAAGTCAATGTCGATAACTTCTGGTTTGACAGCTACCTCAGTAACATAACACAGTCTGTTCGCATCCAAAACACCATATCCTCCAAATCAAATGTCACCTATCTCTCAGAAAATCTTAACGAATGTATTTCAGTGCAATATGCTGATGACACTCAGTTTCTCCACAGTGGCAAACTAGGTTCTCTTCAGGATATATTGCACAAGGCAGAGGAAACCTTGAGTATGGCCAGGGAATATTTTCTTAAAAACGGTCTTCTTCTGAATACCAGTAAAACACAAAGTATCTTTTTAGGGACCAGGCAAATGATCTCACTAATACCACCTAACACTACTGTTCAATTTGGTGACATAGCAGTTCAACCCGGCACCTCTGTAAAAAACTTAGGTATATATATGGATTGCTACATGACCTTTGATAAGCACGTAAATGAACTTAACAAAAAAGTAATGGGCATATTAATAAATACATTAACAGGATAAAAGATAGCTTTGACAAAGAAACTCGAAAAATCATTGTGCAGGCACTGGCCCTAAGTATCCTAAACTACGGCAGTGTAATATGGGGCACTGCAGGGAAATCTCAACATTCACGTGTGCAGAAACTACAAAATTTTGCTACTAAAGTTGTTGATGGAAAAGCAAGGAAGTATGACCATGTCACTTCAATTTTAAAAGAACTGAAATGGCTAAACATTCAAAACAAGACAAAGTTTGACACAGCTGTCACAGTCTTCAAATATCTAGCTAATCTCTACCCTGACTATCTCCTTTCTTTTCCATCGGTACACAATATGACACAAAGTATCACTAGACAAAAAAATAATCTGAACGTTCCAAAGGTTAATACTGACTCAGGTGCAAGATCCTTGGCAGTAACAGGGCCAAAGATATGGAACCATCTCCCAGAAAATGTCAAGGAATCACATAGTTTAAACACTTTCAGAATTAGACTTAACAGTCACTTACTAAACACCCCACAATAATCTTACTGTATAATGCTAAACAATAATAAACTAGCAAAACATGACTTAAAATATTATGTAATAATTCACAAACAACAATCTGAAATAGAAAATATAATGACATTTAGTATATTGGTAATTGTACAATTATATACCTTTGTATTTTACTCCCTAACACTTATATCTATAGGGTATAATCTTCAGATCTACGCTTTGTACTATAATTGTATATATAACTTGTTATATGAATTACCACCGTTTGTGGAAATAAACTTTATTATTATTATTATTACTCTCTCTCTCTCTCTCTCTCTCTCTCTCTCTGGCCCGTATTCTTGTCGGTTAGGGAAGCTCCCTGACACCTTGTCATAAACGACTTACTTTGCCTCTTTCACCTTACTCGGTCTCTGTATGTTATAAATCATTCTAATATCGCCATACTCTCCACAGATAACGTGCATAAGAATATTAATCACTCGCATCCAGAAATAAATCGCTAAGAAAGACGTGCTAGGGAGCCTCCTTAACAGCCGAGAATAAGAGTCCCCCCCCCTTCTCTCTCTCTCTCTCTCTCTCTCTCTCTCTCCACATGTCCTTTTTCACTTCTTAACTAATTTTCCTGTCAGTCATAAATATTTCCACACCCTCATTCACACTCTCCCTTCCTCATTTTCCTCCCTATTGGTTTCTTCGCTTCTTTGCTCTCCTCCCCCTCCCTCTTCCTCGTCTCCATTTCCCCTTCCAATTTCCCCCTGTTCCTGCGATAATGATTACTTTCACCTATTTTCCTTCAACGCTAAAAGGCGATAGAATCCCCTTGCCAACCCCTTTCCTGCTGTTCCCTCCCTCACTCCCTCTTACTTTTCCCATCCTGCTACCCAGTTCTTCCTCCTATCTCCCTCTCCTCCGTCCTTCAATTTCCTCTCCTCACTGTCACCTTCTTCACTCCCCAGTCTCCCCTTTCACCTTTCCACCCTTTCATAACCCCCATCCCTTCCCCTCCTTCGCCCAGCATTCAGGGTCTATGCATAACTTACCATAACATGAGTAATAACGTGTGATGGCTGGAAGAAGATATAAAAGACGTCCTCTACCTGAAAGGATTAGCAAACACAACCATATCAGGTGCAATTTTCCATTTATAATTACTTCTACTAATTATATGTTATTTTTTTTAGGGGTGGATATCAAAGATGAAGCTCAGAACTGGCCTGAGTGTTTTATATTGATTAAGGACAGTGAAGGAATGGAAACTTACTCGTAAATCTCCTGTATATCAGTACCAGTTATTACTCTTATTTTCCCATTCATTCTTCTTATCTCCTATATAAAAAAAAACTTTTTTAAGGGTTGGCTTTACCATAGAGGCCATCTGGCATTCCTCAGTCCTATACTCAATAAGGGCTCCCTTTCACACAACACACCACCCTCCATCACAAACCGTACTCTCCTATCTTCTTAGCTCTCCACCCAATCCGATTTAGATATCATGCCCTCTGTATGTCTGTCCTTTTCCCTCCAATTGTGTTGATCACTCTCCAGGCGACAGTGTAGTGGACGCATGTTACCACTCATTTTGCACCTCACTAAGGTTTAATCGTAAACTTCAGGCGCCTTCTATTTCTCACTTCAACAATTTCATAACACTTCTTTATTTCAAGCAACCATTTTTTACTCTCCGTCAGCATATTCATTCTACTTACTTCTCCGCATCCTGCATCTCTTGTCAGTCATCTTAATCCACCTTCACATTCTCATTCTCACTTCCTTATTATACAACCTATGGCATTAATTCCTTTCTAGGATGACGCCTGTACATACTCTCGCTACTGCCAGACGATGTGACTCAGTATGAAGAGGATCTCTATAAACGGAGGAATTAAAAACAATATCCATGAATCTTTCCACACCCTCACTCTCCATCCCAGTACACACTTTATGTCCTTAACTGTTTATTTCAAACTTTACAAATCATTAGATTCTCGTTTCACCAGTCTCTTAACTTCTTCCATGTTTGCCTTGTTAACAACTTCATCATTCACTGCCACATCCTCATCAACCAACGTAAAACCTATGTCACGATTTTTCGTCTCGAACTTTTGACTCGAGTCTTCAATTTCTCGTTTCACCAGTTCATAACTCCTACTTTTCTTCTGCCAGATGCCGCTTTTCAGCCCGTCAGTATATTCATGTTATCGCCTTCTCCTCGTCCTGCATCTTGTGTCTACCATATTTATCCATTTTCTCATCCTTATTTTCAGTTCCAGTAAACAATTTATTGTACCTACGTTTCATGCATCAATTCTCATATTCTCCCTAAGGAAGGAAATTCAGGAGGAAGAAAAGGAAGGTAGCAGAGAAGGGGCAGGGGAGAGGGGAATGAGTGGCGGGCAAAGCGGAAGGGAAGAGGGAAAGGAGGAAGTCATGAGGAAGGAAAGTTAGATAATGAAAAAAAAAAAAAAATCAGGGGATAGGAAGGAGGGTGTGAAGGAAGATCAAGAGGAAGGGAGAAAGGTCTGAAGAAGGGGAGAAGGAGAGAAGGCAGGAAGGTCAGAAGTACGCAAAGAGGGAAGGTAGGTTAGAAGGATGGGAGGAAAGCAGTAGTCGAAAGAAGGGAAGGGGGGGAAGAGAGGAAGGTCTGAAGAAAGGAAGGAAGGAAGGTCTGAAGAAAGGAAGGAAGGAAGGTCAGAAGGAAGGAGGGAAGGAAGGTCAGAGGGAAGGAAGGTCAGAAGGAAGGAAGAAAGGTCAGAAAGAAGGAAGGAAGGTAAGGAGAAAGGTCAGCAGAAAGGAAGGAAGGAAAGTCAGGAGAAAAGTAGAAAAGTTGAGCAGGAGGAAGAAAGGAATGTATGAGTAAAGTCAGGAGGAGGGATGGAAGGTTTGGGAAAAGGAAGTAAAAGAGCAACGACAAATTTTATAATAGCTGTCTGGGATCAGGGAGGACCCAATGTATAGCTAACGAAATCCAGATCATTTTATGCCGGAGGACTCACCCTGCGTCCTTGGTATGGTTTATATGACAGGAAAACCACCAGCCACCTTTCGGATTCGAATCACAGCGCGTTAACACCAACGTGAGAATTTTGCCACCATGTCACAGAGGCGTCAGGTGAGGGGAGGGAAAGGTGGAAAAGAGGAAAGGAGGGAAAAAGTAGAGGAAGGAGACATGGGTGTTAAGTAGGGGACAAAATGGGAAGAGGTGTACAAAGCACAGCGAACAGCAACAGACCTAATGGTCCTTTCGAGACTTTGATACAGAGAGAAGACTGTGACTATAATATCTAATTCTATGAGGGGAAGATAAGGATGGCAAAACAAGAAGAGGAATAGGAAAGAAGAGAAAGTAACAGAGGGGCAGGAGGGATAGGAGAGGAGAAATTTATGAGGACGAAATAACAGTACAGCAGAGAAGAATATGGAAGGAGAAGCTGGAGCAAATGATGGAGTATAGAAGGAAAGTAGAGAAGAAGGAAGAGGAAGAAGTCGGAATGTTTTCAAAAATGGGAAGAAACGAAGACATTAAAGAATAACTGATAAATGAAAGACTGGAATGAAGGAAACGAGGAGGATGACTAAGGAAAACCGATGGTGCGAAGAAGGAACAAGAGAAGAAACAAATAATGGACAAAGGAAGGAAAGATAAAGTGACGAAACGAACTGAGAAAAATGAAAAAAAGGAATAAGAAATTGACGTTTATGTACAGAAGGAAGCCAGAAAAAAGAAGGGAAATGGGATTGAGAAGTAAAATCTACCACGAAAAGGAATGGGGATGAATGAAAAAAAAAGGATGGAGGAAAAAAAAAAAACCAACTGCGAAAGAATGGACTGGATGGAATGAAAAGAACATCTCAAAAAAGAGAGACAACAGAACGAGAAAAGGATGAAGCTGAAACAACGAAAAACCGAGAACGAGAAACGACCAGAATATGAAAACAAATGATAAATATGAAAGGATGGAAGGGGAATACAGAGGGAATGAGGGAGAGGCAGCAGGTTGAATTTTGGCAGAGGTGTGTGTGTGTGTGTGTGTGTGTGTGTGTGTGTGTGTGTGTGTGTGTGTGTGTGTGTGTGTGTGTGTGTGTGTGTGTGTGTGTGTGTGTGTGTGTGTGTGTGTGTGTGTGTGTGTGTGAGAGAGAGAGAGAGAGAGAGAGAGAGAGAGAGAGAGAGAGAGAGAGAGAGAGAGAGACTGTTTGTTCTTGGAATATACAGGGGGGAAATGGTGTGGCAAATGCCAGGGGAAAATGTGGACTTGGGGAAAAGGGAAGGGGAAAAGCAGGAGAAGAAAATTAACAGAGGTCGTGAATGGCAGGATGAAGGAAGGGAAAGATATCATACAACAAAGGTAGAGGACGGTAGAGGAAAGAATTTGGTGGTTGGGGAGGTGACAGGAGGGGAAGACAGGGAAGGGCACGAGTGAGGATACATAGCGTAAGAATAGGACGAAACAGCTGATAAGAATGGCAAACATGAGAAAGTGGTTACACCCTTTATAAACATCCACCTTATCCACCCACCCTACTCATGGTCTTCTACACCAAACTCCTACACACGATCATTCCACCTTGTTAACGGTCATATGGTACTCTTCCACTTTCCCTTACAACTTATTCGTGATATTCTTTTCTTCAGTACTGTCTGTCTGTCTGTCTGTCTGTCTCTCTCTCTCTCTCTCTCTCTCTCTCTCTCTCTCTCTCTCTCTCTCTCCTTTAACCCCGTTAGTGCGATGATTTTTATTCTTGCCAACGTCACACGACTTTATTCAGCTTAAGAGACACGTACACTGAGAAAGAAACAGAAACTGACTCCATTGGGCTAACCCCTCCAGTCCCATGGCTTTTCATGTATTTGTTCTTGTTACTGCTGGGCAATTTACAGCTTTAGAAAGTTCCCTCTTGTGGAAGGGTTTGGAGGAAGAATCTTTATTTTACCTTACAGCAATATTACGCCTTTTATCCTTGTTCCTGCCTCCGCTAGACCACTGGGTTATTTTCAGCAAGGCAATACATCCATCTGTGGAGTCAGGCCAAAAACTCAACGGCAAATTGTTCCCAACATCAGAATACATTTCCGGCAGAGATGTATTGCACACTCCCAATCCCTCACAACGACGAAAATGTTCACGTCGGGTAGGCAGAAGATGGAGCTGATGCCGGGATCTAAGGACTGAACGTACCCACATACTGCAATGAATATTATAAAGTGAGCCTACAAGCTTTATTTGCGAGTATTTTATTAAAGACGCCGAGAAAAGCAATGTCATAAGTTATTGCATCAGTATTAGAAAAATAACACTGGAAATTTAAATACGGATTTTTTTTTTGTATTTCCATGTTCTTATACATATGAAAACCACACAATGATAATGAAATATAAATAAATACAGTTTGTCAGGAAAGGTTGATAAATGAGAGGTATTTTCCTAATGGCTTTTTTGTTAAGGTAATTTTTAAAAATTCACAAAGACAAGAAAAGCACACAATGCCCATGAGAAATTTACCCGACAAAATCCCCTCAAACAACAGAAAAATAAATGACGAAAGAGCAAAGGAGAGAGAGACAAGGACACCAACCCAACGAGTAAAGATGTCAGGATGAGGGAGGGGGAAAAATCTAACAGTTTACTAATGAGGTTCCTGAGAAAATACACGGAGGTGACACTGGTTTTAAAGGAAGAAAAGTTTGTGTGTGTGTGTGTGTGTGTGTGTGTGTGTGTGTGTGTGTGTGTGTGTGTGTGTGTGTGTGTTTATGAGAGAGAGAGAGTCATGAAGAAGGACGCATAATGATCAGAAAGAAGCAGCAGAGATATGGAAGAAGAGGGAAGCAGAAAGTGAGGACGTAAGACAGAAAGAAGTAGGAGAGAAGGGGAGAGAAGGAGGGAGTCGGAGGAATGGAACAAGAAAGAGAGTATATGAGAGAGGGGTGTGTGAGCTGGGAGCAGGGCAATGAAATGGCGGGGGACAGGGCGACATGGAGGCGATTTGTTTGTGGCCACCCCTTACGGTGTAGATATTATATAGGCACAATGTACAAGATGTAGTGTCTGCTTGAGATGTACACAGCTTCTCACAAGGAATGTCAATTCGTATAATGTCTATCCACAATCTTGTTGTCCCAGACCATCAAGAATCCTTAACCATATGATGTATTTCAAACATCCTCGTAGTCCAGACCACCAAGAATTTCATGACGTATTCAGACACGTGGAGTAACCAGCCCTAGTTGGTTAGTCCACGTTAATGGAAATCTACCAGACACTACATCACACACACACATCCTCTCCAAGCTGTATATAACGTCAGAGAGATTCCCTTCAGATCAGATTACTGACAACGATTTTCAACCAGATTTATAAGTTGGATAAGAAGAATTGGAAAAATAAATGTTGAAATGAATGAACGGGATTATTGACAACGATTTTCAATCACATTTATTTTACCTTATATTGCTAATTATAGACAAGGGTAATAAATAACACTTGTATGTGTATGTATATTGTGTATATGTATGTATATGGATGTGTGTGTGTGTGTGTGTGTGTGGGTGGGTGGCTGGGTATATATATGTATTATCCTAAAAGGATTTTGATTTGTAAGCCAAGACACAATGTTATAATGTACACATCATATGTATTTCATAACTTTCTTGGACAATAAACCATTACTTATTATCATCATTATTATTATAAAGAGGATAGAGGGGTTAGAGAGATGCCCCGACACTAGGGTCATTAGGGGACTCGGCTGTCACGCACCGTTACGCTGTAACTCACTATTGATATAAATGTACAATAAACTCCGTAGCCCAAGAATGCTGTAACTCACCTCGTTGACACTACTGTACGTCTCACGACTTTGTTCTGGCTGTGCTTGACGATCCACAATCGACTTCCCTATCTCCCTACAAGTACCTACGACTATGCTACCGAGAACAGGATTAAGGCGTCTGGCAATAGAACAAGAAAGACTGAAGTAAGAGAGGAGGGATTAAGAGAAAAAAAGGAAAGGAGGGACTGAAACGGGAGAGGGAGGAGTAGAAGAGAAAAAGGAAGTAAGGAACTGAAATGGCTGAGGGAGCAGAAATAGATGAGAACAAGGACGGACTGAAACGGGAAAAGGAAGATGAAATAAGAGAGAAACGAGAGAGGGGGAAGAAGTAGGAGAAAAAGGAGAGAAGGGACTGAAATGGAAGAGGTAGGGGGAGAAGGTGCAGGAGAGAAAATGAAAGGAAAGATTACCGGTAGCTTTTTTCATTTATTTAGTCAATAAATCTTTACAACAGTATTACAGTACATTTTATACAGCAAGTATTGCTAAGCCCTTTGAAAGTTACCTTGTATGTTTGATATTCGAAATATTGTTTGTAAAAATATTCGTAAATCTGCTAATGCCAATATGAGAACACAGTATTACCTACTTCCACAAATGTCCAAGTGCTGCAGTATTTATGGTAGAATTTCTACCTAGAAAATATATTGTTACATACAATGTATTCCTTTTCATGTCCATTCTTAAATCACGACAACACAGCAACATTTGAATGCACATATCAACTGTTACATATTATAAACATTGTTTTATCTGAATTTTTTGAACTTTATAATATCAAACGGGGTTAATACTGACGCAGTAAGTAGGACCTGAGTGACTAGTTATTGTGGTTTTATTTTGTAGGCTTATGTGGTGTGGCCGGCTATTCCAGACCTGAACGCCGTGGAACTTGGTACATGTTTGCAACTGTTTTGAGCTTATCAATGGAATTTCTAAATAGTTGATATTACGTAAACTATACCTTACATTTGTACGATGACTGAATACTCCAGTGTTACAGTGGTTCAGTAGCGATTTATACACAAATATAGGGTATAATAGGCAATAACGGCATCTAGTTTCAGCAGCCTCAGATTCTGAAACAGATCATAGTGTGGGCGTATTTAGAGCTATAGGTAATAGTTCGAACAACTTTTTTCTGCGCGACTACAATAAATATTATCTAGTTATTCTTTCCTGCTGATCCTCCTACTGTGTGGCAGTAAGAAAGATATGGATATATTACAAAGTGATAAGTATGTTTATGGCACCAGAACTGAAGCAACTTTGTGTGAGATAAAGAATGCCGCACTGTTTATTTATTTTATTTTGTTCAGTAGGTGATGAATGTGATTATTCCATGCCAGTTGTTTATCTACCACAACCACAAGAAACTTTATGTTCTCTTCTCTTCCTCCACTATTGTGTTTCAGATTTTTATGAGTTGATTAGTGTGAGGAATTTTCTTGTTTCTGTGAGACTATGTATTCAGTATTCTCAATATTGTGTGTTAGTTTGTTGAGGTTACCCAGTTTTTTACATTGATTAATTCGTCACTTACTGACTAAACCAGGGTGTGCTGGTATCGGTGGCTGGCATAAATGGTGCTACCATCGGGAAGCATGATGAATTTGAACACTGAACTGGAGTTTACTGTATCATTAATGTATAAAACAAAATGTAATGGGATAAACCATAAGTGATTACGTGCGAGCGAGCAAGTGTAGTGAAGCGATGTTTACTTAAGGTTCAGCTAAGAAATGAGCGGCCCGACTCGACACGGCCCGGCCCGACACGACTCGGCCAATCCACGATAGTTTTCAGAGGCTAATACCTTTCTGTTACGTGAGGTAGAGAAGAGGTTCTTTCAGCAGGTAGTAGATATATTCAATATATTTTGTTTTTAGCTATATATTTACTCATGAGACCAAAGACATCTTTTAGAATCTCAGCTATCTAAAGGAATGTACTGAGGGCTTCAACTGACATGCTCCACTATGATATCGAATTAAAAAAGATTTTTATAGTGTAATACTATGTTTTCTTGCATGAACTGACAATTAAATATAGGTATTACACTCATAACTTTAAATGAACGTTTTTTTCTATGTTTATGGGGTGAAATCAGCAAGGGTATTGACACCATTTTTGGGTTTTATCAATTGAGCAATACCCAAGCGTTTACCGACGCAGTTTGTTGACATGACAAATCTGGAGCAGAGAACTGAACACTGCCTCACTACATGCACATTCAGAGATAAAAAGTGAGAGAGAAAATGTAAGAAAGTAAAATTTTAGCTCCATTATTCTTCTATTAGTGTGAAAGTTTACATTAAGATGAAATTATGATGATAAAAGTATGTACAAACGCTCGCTCGCTCGACACGCGCTAACAATGAGCATTTTAGTGGTATATTTAGTGGAGGATTTGCGGTCATTATACTGTACAAACTGCTAACGGTTCCTGACTTAAGCCATTTGTTTGTAGTGTTTTTAATACTACAGTACTCAAGCCTCTTCAAAATAACTTGATCAACTGTATCACAAATTTCGAAAGATCATAGAATAAGCTTACTGTACAATATTTATTGTCAAATGACTATTTTTCAAGGTGGTGAAGGCAGACTCCGTTGATCGACCTCTTCTGAATCCATACTGTGCCTCAGATATCATTTTATTAGATACACACTACACAGACCTAAAACCTTGTTATACATAATTTTTTTTCCCCAATATATTACTCATAGCAGGTAACACTGATAACGGACGATGATTACTGAACAATTTTTTTATATGTTGCCTTAAAGATGGGGATTACTTTACCAGTTTTTAGACGGTTGGAAAAAATACCAGTAGAAAATGACGTAGTGCAGATATGTAAAATAACAGGACAAAACTGGGATCACTTGTTTCAATACACTTATGTGTTTCATCACTGCCTGGAGAGGAATCGTGTAGCTGGCTGATGGCATTCATTAATTTAGCTGCAGTGGTGGAAGACATGAAAAAAGTTGATTCTTGTTTGTCATACATAATACGATGTAATGCTTGTGTTTGATCCTTCGATGTGTTTTCCTAATGCTTTCGAACATTAATGAAATATGAACTGAAATGGGAGAGGGAGAAGGAGTAGGAGAGGAAAAGGAAAGGGGGGGACTGAAATGGGAAAGAAAAAAGGAGTTGTAGGCAAAATAGGAACAGAAAAGTAATAGGAGGAAAATGGAGAGGGAGAAAAGTAACAGGGAAAAAAAAAAGGGGTGGGGGGTTGGGAGAGAAAAGGAAATGGATGTGAAAAGTAGGAGAGGAAGGAGTGGGAAATGTGCATGAAGGAGTAATGAGTACGTCAGAAAAAGGAAGAGGACAAAGGATAGGATAAAAACAGTCAAAACAAAGTACAGAGAAGGATGGAAGAGAAAGGAGGAAGAAAAGACTAGGAACGACTGAAAAAAGGGAAAGGGGGAAAGGGGCAACAGAGTAGGAAGCAAAACAGAGAGAGGAAAGTACCAGGAGTAATAAAGGAGAGGAAGTAGGAAAAAGAACGAAAAAGGATAGGAGGTTAGCCCTTTTGCTTCCTTTCGGCTGAATATAACAATGTGCAATTAGCTGGAAGGGAAAGTACGATAAGGTTTTGAGTCCTGACCAGTATTTTATTCGAGATAATTTTCATTTTCCTCATAGTGTCTTTTCTCTGACCAGAATTAAAATGTCTTAAGTTAAACAAAATGAAATATAAGGGATTAAAAATTCACTACAGTAACTCTATGACGACTTTCATTTTATGTCATTGCACAACGATTACCGTATATTCGTCTTAGTGTATCCGTGTCATAGTGCGGGTGGATAAAAAAAAAAAAAAAAAAAAAAAAAAAAAACTAGGCGACGATGGCCAGCTCTAGGCGGACCAAGCTTTGTCAGCAACAGATAGGGAGTATTGACACTAAAAGTCATTTCAATATGGAGGTACTCCAGTGCAACATACCACCCAGGAACCATGGCCCTGGCTTAATAATCTTCGGAGCCCTAGCATTTCGCGCGAGCAAGGTCGTAATTTTAGAGCTTTTCATATTTTCTTCACTTGATGACCTTTTATCCCTGACCCGGCAGATTTAAGTCATGCATGTACGAAACACACTTGTAGTACTCATTAACGTCTATAAGCATACAAGTTTTCATTCGATTCCATACACCCAATGTGGAGCTAGGGAACTTGAAATTCACGGAGTGGCCCACCACAGGTGCAACTTCTAGGTGGCGCTGCCAGTGACTGGAAGTGAGCTTCGACACTAAATGTCATTTTTCAATGCAGATACTCCAGTGCAATATTCCAACCTAGAATCATGGCCCTGGCTTAATAAATTGTCAGTAAGTCACGAGAGAACTCTAAGGTTCTCTCCTTACTTACTGACAATTTAGTGTCATTAGTGAGAGATAAATGTCCTAAAGTTTCCACCACTTACTTGTACAGAGTAAGTTACCGTACTCTAGTGACCAATATATTAAAGTTTTCCCATGCACTTATAATGTTTTGCTTCAGATCCCGCAACTAATTTATCAATTGACCCAAATTTTGGATACAAATACTAAAATTCTCTCTACTCAGTTATTAAACGAGGTACTCTAACAAAATGTGACGGTGTTACCACCATTACTTCAACTTAGTCTCATATATAAGAAATGTGTTCAAGTCCCGGTATTCACTTGCATAATTAGGCTTCGCCACTCATAAACTGTCATACAATTCCCGTCATTCACTTAAAACTTTGCTACAGTTCCCTTCATTCATTTGTAAACTGTACTACAGTTCATGTGGAAACTGAAGACAGCTTACGTGGAAACTGAACTACAGTTCCCGTGTAAATTGCACTACAGTCCCGTGTAAACTGAGCTACGTATCACGTGGAAACTGACTACAGTTTCCGTGTAAACTGTAATACAGATTTTTTTTTTTTCAAATAACGGAACAGAGGAAGAGAAGCAAAGGTAAAAAAAAAAAGGGCATTCAGTATTGCCATGCAATACAAAGTCCCCTACCGGATGAAAACCATACATATGTAATTGACCTTACGAGATGATGGCTGGTTGCTGCGCACGACACACCATCATGGTATGGGGAACAATTGTGTAAAGTTATACTAAAATCTGTCAATGCATGCGGAAGTTACAGCGCGGACACAATGTAGCACTCGACTTTGTTTGAGCCCCAAATGTGACCTTGACCTTGGAAGTAGATGTCTGGCTGTTGTGCGAACATACCGTCATGGTAGCCTATGGGGAACAATTGTTTGTAGTTATATCAAGATCTGTCTGTGCATGTGGAAGTTACAAAGTGGACACAAATTTGCAGACGGACTGACGTACTGACGGAATCACGCAAACCTATAGTCCCCGACTGATTTCACCGACTGGGGACTGTTAATCCATACACTAGATTACAGGTGTCCTCCACTGACTGTAACAGTTGGACTTGAGCAGCTGTAAGTTGACGTCCGGGGGGAAACTACTCTGAGGAAGCGAATTACAAAGAGATGCAGTTCGAGGAATAATAACAATAATAAAAAAAAATCTGATATGTTCAAGTTCTGCATTATGGCACTGTGATAGTCCAGTCATTACAGCTACGAGATGCCCGTGCAGCACAGGGGAAGGCGGGGAGAGGTGACACAATAGATACAACTTTGTCTGAGCATTTACCATACAAGTATCTGTAAAATAATGCAAGGGAGGAAACATTCCTTCTTACTAGTAGGGGAGGTATATAGTTCATTTGTATAAGTAGGGTTATTAATAATTCTAACAGCTTTTTTCTGAAATTTGTCCAGTTGTTTTAGTGCAACCTCTCCACATCCACTCCACAAGGGTGATCATTATTCAGTCTGAGAGCACACACGACTCATGTAAATTATGGTTAACTGCTCGTCAGTGAAGAAGTTACGGACTCTTTACAATAATCCAAGTTTCTTTGAAGCTGTTTTAGCAAGTGATTTAACACGAGAGGTCCAGCTGATGGCACTGTCAAGTGAAACACAGAGAGTTTCAATACTTTTAGGGCAGGAAGACCCTGTGTCGCCAGCCCTACTCTACCGGTGGTGGCAATCCGAGATACCGCCGAGTTTGCTGATAATAATGTAGCGGCCAATGCACAGGGATGGAAATTGAGGATGTGATATCTAATGTGCGTGTAGTGTGGTGCAGACGGCTGAAGGTAGAGGTATTATGAGAGTACGCTAGCCTACTCTCTGTGTTAAAGAAAACACTGAAAATGTTCAGCAAAGGGAGATGGTCAGGAACAGGTTCTGAGGGCTGGTGAAACGGGATCTCATGCTCTGCCTATCACCAGCTTGCCATCCATCTCGGGAGTACCGTCCTGTTCGACTGGTGCTACAGTCTACGCCCGTCATTCCCATATACAATGTGCAAACATTATCCCTCTCCCCCGTACCTGTTCACAAACGGAGAAACAAAAACTATGAGTGAGTGTTTACACAACCGATACTTGGCAAAATGAAGTTATTAGTTTTAAGGACACAAGTTTCTGGATCCAGTCTTTGTTACGAAGTTTTGTTCTTACTTTATTATAAAAAAAAAAAAAAAAAAAAAAAAACTCGGCACAATGCGCGAAAAACTGTTGATCCCACAGATTTCCAAGTAATGAAGGATATAATGCCTCTCCAGTTCGATAAACTTCTCCAGAGCTAAATGAAACTGTCGAGACAGGAAGAAAAATATTTACGATACGTACTCGGCTTGAAGGGGCCGATGGAATCAAGCACGCAGGAACTAGTCAGTGGACAGGGTGTCCTCACCTATTCATACAACAGAGGATTGCATGGAGTTCTTTGGACTCTCAGAAATAAACAAAACTTGCATGCTTTTCTTTTCTTTCACCTTGCGTATATTAAATGGGGATTTCAACTTACCTTCACATCCCAAGGGTAATATATCCATAAAAGTTAAGAACAATTAATTCCCCAAACATTCAGCTGCTTCGGCCAGATCCATCAGTAGGTTCGTGTTTCGCATTATTTTCTTTATTCAAGGTGCCCCCAGATGAATGCAACCCATAAAAGTGTGCCATTTGTACAACTGACACGAGATTTGTTTTATTTTTGCATTCATGTTGAGTGGCCCCATCCTGCAGGAACTATTGCTCCCCACAAGTGATGTCCCTACGTCTTCCTAGTGTTATAGGTTGCATTCATTTTGAGTCACCCTATAGGAAGACTCACTGTAATGCACCAGTCACTAGAGATACTAAATTAAGGTTTCATTTTGTGAATTGCTGTGGGAAAGGCAAAACGCAGGGAGAAGAGGGAGGCATGCAATGATTATATCGATGATGCTTTCTTCATTAAATTTTCCAGCAGAGTGCATTTCTGCTTGTTACCTCCGCCAAGGAGGGTATGTTTTTGCCGGCATAGGCTTGTTTGTTTGTTTGTCTGTTTGTGTTAGCAACTTCACTAAAAAAAAAAAAAAAAAGTTATGAACGGATTTTGATGAAATTTTGTGGAAGTGTGGGCCATGGCTCAAGGAAGAAATGATTAAATCTGGGGGCGGATCGATCCCGCACAATATCTCCAAAAGTTCTCGATGAATTTCAATGACATTTTGTGGAAAGGTGAGCCATAGACCAGGAAAGAATTGATTACATTTTGGGGCGGATCCGGATCCTTTTTAATGGCAATGGCACTGGCGGAGGTATTAGCTCTAGTGGCGTATACAGAGAGGGGGGGGGGCCACTCGGCCATGACCCCCCCCTTTTGTCCCAGTAGGCCTACACATCTGCAGATGGATTAGCTTTACTTTTTGTACCGTACATAAGGATACTGAGTTGAACTATGATGAAATAATCAATGAATTCAGCCGTAAAAATAGGCTGCTTGATTTCAAATGATCAAATTCCACACGACTCGAGTAACTAAGCTCTCTCTCTCTCTCTCTAAGTCATTAATGCGAGTTTTAGTTTAATTTTTTAAATGTTTCATATAAAAATGAACATTGCAACTTCCAGGAATGAAGGAATCAACAATCATACATTATGATCTAGTAGAATATATATATATATATATATATATATATATATATATATATATATATATATATATATATATATATATATATATATATATATATATATATATATATATACTGCTACTGCAGAATTCCCTGATTAAGCATTTTTCAAACAGCTCATTTTTGTTTTAGCCAAGATACCTAAGCTTCTTTATATTGTTTTGCCACTGAATATCATATTAGTGCAATATATCCCTCCTGAGGCCTCAAAATACCCCTAAAAATGTTTGATTTTCAAAAAATTTCCTGGGCGGGGGGGTTTACAGCAAAAAACTGGATTCACTCCTGTGCCCCCCCTCCATCTTTTCCATGGACCTATATACAGTACGCCACTGATGCGTTCTCTAAGCTTTCTGGCTATTGCCAAACTATCTCTACCGGGTTTCCACATGATGAACATAATAGGATATTATATGCTGTGCCAAAGTAAGTAGAAAATGACGGGAATATGGGTGAACGCCTAGACTCACTGCAACTCACAGTCACGCCCTTTCATTTTGACAGCCAGACTGATACTGGTGTTCCTTCAGGCCCAGATAGTCCACTGCCCCGACCATAATTAGGACTGCCATGTCTGCCATATTATAAATAAGGGCATTCAGGGACTGAAACACCCGCGCCCATCAACTACTTTAAGGGCCAAATGTGACCTTGCCTAGTGACCTTGACCTTCGACAGATTACTCTCAAATTCGAATGACCTCATTCTTGCCTAACCTATAACATTTCCACCAACTTTTGTTGAAATTTAATCAAAATCTTTTGATTTTTCACTGTGAACATGAGCTTTGCATGTTTGTTCTCAAAATCCCGTTATTTGTGATTACAACTGGTAATGGTGACAACTGAAAAATTTGAGTGCATCAATAACCCTTATGTTTAACCCTCTCAACAGGAAGACACATTATAAATTTAATTCTTACTGTCTCCTCACGATTCTATTCAGCATGGCTGAGACTTTTCGAACTTCAAGGTATAGCATTCACCAACTCCTTTACAAATAGGGGCCTTTCTTTATACTGAATAAAATGAAGGTATATACAATATGTTAGAAGCAAGAAAAAAAAAAGAACAGGAATGCGTCATCGAAATTAGGGGAAAATACTCGTAAAATTCGTCTCTCTACGCTACATAAAGTCATCGGACAGTGGCAATAGTAGTAAAAACAATAATAGAGATTACTTCTGCTTTTCCATTATGACAGGCCTCACTTAAGATGCACATAAGAGAGAGAGAGAGAGGGGGGGGGAGGGCGAATGTGTTAGAAACCGAGTGCAGCGAAAGGTGTGGAAAGAGAAATAAGATACAAAGCCATGTGCAGGGATGGAAGGTGTGGGAATGGAAATAAGAGAGATCGGGTGTATTTGACGGGAAGAACGAAATGTAGTTGCAAATATATGTACCTTTACACTTTCTTATGATTAACAAGATAGCGAACAGTAATTTACGAAACTCTGTGATGCGATCTTTGGAGCCGAATACCCTTTTCAGCAATGTTGCAAAGGTTAACTATTTTTCTACTAAATTAAAGAGCATTATTATTATCTGCAACACTGCAAAGAGAAGACATGAGCAAAGTAACAAAGAAACGAACGAGAGCATTATGAACACTGTATCTAATCATTTCATTTTCTCGGATCACTCCACAGGTTCTGAGGTAATGTTCCCACAGCTCACAAACTTAAGCTGACAAATAGATGTGACGAAGGAAAATAAGTAAAACGAAATGAAGCCGGGAGCAACAGGAACTGGATATTACTTGGAATGGAAGTCCCTCATAAACATAATTATATCAACTGCACTACAAGGATACATTTTCATCGGCCTCTTCACTATGATGACGTCCCTTTTTTTATTCTGGCTCCCGAAAAGGCGCTTTTATGAGACTTAGGACAGGCCACTTATGCTGAACGGTTTCATGAAGACCAAAGCTAATACTTACAGTTTATAAAGTCTCTCTCAGGATGAATGAAATTGTTTGAAGGTAGTCAGATTAAAATTAGCAAACGTCATCGCACTGAAGAAGTTAACTGGTGATGCATATGTCAACTGGTAATGAAATAGCGCTAGGTGGAGGTAATTAGTAACCATGGTAATTAATGCACTGACCAGGTGGATGTACAGGTGAAGGCGGAACACATTACCTGGGGGAGGAGAGATAAAACCTCATTAGTTATCACAGCAGCCACGGTGACAGAAAAAATGAAATAAATACGTAAAGAGCTGGATGAAAGGTGATAGCAACTTAACACACACTTCCCTAGAGAAATAAAAACCATCATCATCATCTTCATCAACATCATCATCATCTTCATTATAACTATTTTTTGCAATAACTTATGGGAAGGTTCTAAGACAGGAATGACAATAACAAAAAACTGCCGTACTCCCAAACAGAATGCCTTATGAAATGGGTCAAAACGCCATTCACACTTTTTTTTTTTTTTTTTTATGCCTTCGAAACTCTATGCTCCACCTCACAGGTCAAATGATCCACATAAAACTGTGCTTTGTAATGGCTGTAGGATAGCCGTTCCGTCGACTATCCACTTAAAACCAAAACAAATAAATAAATGAATAAACAGAGCTTTGTCATGTTCATCTTCATCTATACTTCATTAATTCATTTCTATCTTTCAGTTCTTTTCCTTCGTCAATTGGGCACCTCGTATATTTCCACATTCACTAACATTATCCATCCACCATCTTCGTATGCCACGCCTTCTCCTGCTTTGAAACTCACACACAATATTATTTTCACCACTCTTCCTACGTATCCATTCCCTTCGTGTGACCAAACCACCTAGGGGAGGTCCTTTTTGCCCCATGATCAACTGACTTCCTTGCTACACATTTTTTATGAATCAATATATACATTTTTTATCCTATCCACTCTTCATAGCTCACATACACTGCATAACAACTGCACTATCATTGCCATCACTCATGGTTTTTGATATTCATGTCATTCCTAATTACCACACCCATAGGCTACGGTAAAGTAGGTGCTGTCATACCTTCACTTAATTTTCTTGTCACCTCCATGATCAGTCCTCTGTTTCGTATCAAGGACTTAATATTACCAAATACTTTCCTTTCTGAACAGAATCTACTAACTACTTCCTTTCCATATTTACCTCTCTCTTCTTTCACTTCAGCAAGGTACTTAAACTTCTCCAGTAAGTCAAGTCTCTCTATTTACCAATATATAATAATTGTGAATTCTCTTTCTTTACCATTTCTTCCTATCTTCCTTAACTAATTTTCAATCCTCGTTGTTTCTTTCATAAAACTCTGACCCAGTTAGCAACAGTTTCATGCACTATTAGCCAGCAACACAGTATCATTTCTATTCACCAGATTTCAACTCTTCCTTTCATCAGCATTAATCAACAGCTGCACATCAGTCTCCACAACACTTGCTTTCGTCTCTTTCATGGGTTCATATCTAACATTCAGAAGTACTAAACATAAGTAACGCCTTTAATCTTCCTTCCCTGTTCATTCTGCCAGAAATATCTCAGACACATTACTACATATCTCTGTCCATCATCTGACTGGTTGCAAACATTTACCCCACACACCCCCTACCAGTCCAGAAACCATCCTGTCCATCGCTCACCCGATATTCCGACATCTTTTTTTCCCTCTCTATCGCTGTTCTTCCATGCACCTTTCCCGCATCGCTCAGTACCCAACAAAACAGTCATAAGAGTAACAGCGACCGAGTGACTGACTGAGTGGGATCCCTGCGCGCGCGCGCGCTCGTGTGTGTGTGTGTGTGTGTGTGTGTGTGTGTGTGTGTGTGTGTGTGTGTGTGTGTGTGTGTGTGTGTGTGTGTGTGTGTGTGTGTGTGTGTGTGTGTGGAATACAATTAGTACCTCAGTGACTGCCACGCGGAAGGCCCGGAAATATTCATAAATTTACTTATTGGAATCCAGGGTAATTAATGCTGATGTACATACGTAACTATTTTTTAAAAATATATTCTGTTGTGAAGCATGCACTGAGCATTTACTCCTGCAATTCGAAAACATACTGTATTTATAAATTCCTGGTACTGCTGAATACATTATTTTTTTGTTTCATATATTTTACACAAAGATTTTTTAATTAAATCATCATGAAGCCATACAAAATGATGACATACTTTCTTCTTGCCATCACCAGACAATATAAATTACTGAGTAAATCTCTCTTAGATTTTTTTTTTTGCGTTATTATTCACTCACGTGGAGTAAGAATATACACGTTCAATACATGAACTATACCGATAAGACTGGTTCTCAAGTGAGAATGAATATTGCTAATTTTATTTTGAGTAATTCACTATCTTACTGCGGTATACAGAAAGTAATAACTTTCTCTCCCTCTTTTTATTTCTCTCTCTCTATTTGTGTGTGTGTGTGTGTGTGTGTGTGTGTGTGTGTGTGTGTGTGGAGGGGCGTTGGGGGTTGTGTCCATGTGCGAATAAGTGTGCGTACATACGAGTATTTACCCGCAAGAGTTTGCATAAATGTGTATACTGTACATATACTGATTTCATGTGACAAAAGTTAATCTTGAACTAATTTTACTATTAAATGCATTGCCAAGTGTGCAATTCACAACCGTCATGGACCTACAGATGCTGATGACATTAGGGATGAAAACTGATTATCATTCCACACACACGCTGCAACTATTTATAACTAGCAAGGGTACCCGGCGTTGCCCGGGTAAAAACTTATGATCGTGCATACCGGCATTGCCTGGGACCCTGGACGGTCTCCCCCTCGGTGGGAGAAGACCCCGGGGCCCCATTTTACCCACTGAACCGAGGGCCAATTTCCTCAGGGTTATATTCCCCATGGGCCTATTTCTATGATGGACCTTCTTTCACACAACCACTCATCCACCAACCTTTCCCAATCACCCTGCTCATTCACTCACTCACCTACTCTTCACATCCACCCACCACCCACCCTCCCACCCACCTACCTATCTTACCCATGCACCCACCCACCGTACCACCCACCCACCTACCCTACACATCCACCCACTCACCCCGCTCACCGACCCACCAACCTACCCCACCCATAAGCTAACTCTTCCCACCTGCCCTGCTACCTCACCTCACCCACCCACCTACCCTATGCAGCATGCATCCACCCACCCACCTAACCATCCACTCACCCACCTTCCCACCCACCCACCCACCCACCTTGTCCACCCACCCACTCACCCACCCACCTTGTCCACCCACCCACTCACCCATGCACTCTGTTTCACCACACCCACCCAACCAATTTAGTTATTTTATTTCATTTACACCATTCTCACACTAAGCAAATTATTTATGTCTGCTGACGTAAGTTTAGGCTTTTTAGTAAGTTTTTCAGGTCTTTTTAGGTCACTACTAATCGTTTCAGGCCACGATTATGAATGTCTCAAAACCACGCCCTGTGTATTTTCTGATGCGTCGATTCAAATCTTTGAGGTATGGACAGTGAAAACGAAAGCGAATGGGCGGGATGGGCTGGGATGTTGGTGGGGCGTGATGGGGTATGTACTGTATACTTGTACCATGTGATGATTGGCGTTGCACTTCTGCTGACAGTGGAGGGAGTAATATTTACTAGAACAATTACATCAGGGAAAAATTTGTAGAGTGGGCAAAGGAGAGTATGTAAGATCTGCTGAGATGGTTATGGATGGTCAGTCATAATGGGGGAAATATACCTTGTGTCAATGGTCTCTGTAGGTCGGTCGGTAATGTGCAAATCAGTAATTTATCCTAGAAATTCCTTCATGGAAAGCAAAATGGTTGAGGTGGGAGGAGAGGAGTGAATGAAGTTGGCAGGGATAATGGTGGTTGGTGGAGCAAGAGTGTATAAAACACCGTTTGGACAGGGGAGTTGTATGCAGTCCATGGCACACGGTCCCGGATGCAGAAAAAGTGTTACCACTGGACTGTACTGTGCCATTAAACTCGTACCCTTCCCTACTCTGTCACTGGCGGGTGTTCTGCACTTTGTGTCCCTTTCCAGTCAACACAAAAACTGTTCTCACTGTCGCAACACATTCTTTTTTCTTTTTCTTTTTTTTTCGTATACTTTCTAGTGTAGCATATGTAGTTTTTGCCAAACAGGAACGGTCAGATACGTATGTGTTCCAAACTGTTTCAGTCACCGACCAAATCACGATACCTTTCGGAGGTATGAAATTTGGTATGTTTAAAGTGTACTCGTAGAGGTTTACTGGCTTGTATGATTGACAGGGCTGGGAATGGTATTGTAGTTCACGGTAAGGGTGTGGTGAAGGATTTAAAACAGACTTTCTCTCATAAAGAGATAATGAATATGAAAAAGAATACAAGCATCAAGAACAACAAGCAAGTAAGCAAAGCAAGCAAGCCTCCTATATACCTAGCATATAAAAATGCTGGCAAAAAGACGTCATGGTGTTGAAGGGGTGAGTGAACGAGTAAATGTAGGATGGGCCATCTTGCCTGGACCTTCCTTCCCATCCATGTACAGGGCTTAGGAGGCTCCCTAGTGTCTTTCCTTCTCATATTTATTCACAGTGATAAGCTTTGGAATTTTTTTTAGCAATGTGTACATGGCTGGCATCAATATCACACCCGGGAATATAACCCCCTGCCAAAAGACGTCATTCTTTTACCGATGCTGCAAAGACAATTTTATTCAGCTTAGGAGAGCAAACTGATAGTTAAACAGTAAAAGAATGCTGTATCTAATCTCTCTAGTAGAGAAAAAAAAAAACTTATAAACTGAATAATATTGTCCAAAAATAAAAAATAATATGGAATTTAAAAAAGATCACGGAGGTTTACGTGCGATATACAAGAAATAAGTTGTATGGGGTGCGAGCTTAATATAGGCGGTGTGTGATGGTCGGGTATCATGGTGTCAGTCACGGTGCCAAGAGAACCTCGAGTGTGTTTACTGACCACCCTCCACTCCCCCACCCACGACAACCCCAACCCACTCCCCCACCCACGACACCCCCATCCCACTACACCATGATCACCCTTACATCCACCCACTAGCACACCCACCCGCGTAACACAACACTTGGCACCACCTGGGCACAACTTCTGCACCCCTGAACAAACGTCAGTCAGTACCCTTTTAACTCCTCCTCATCTCCATCATCATCATTCACTTTCGCTCCCAGCGGATCATTTCATCAATTTTGTACAAGGACGTCCCTTTTTGTATTTCTACTTGCTTCTACTCTAATATTAGTACTGAAAAAGTTATATCTATCTATCTATCAGACAGATAGAGGTAGATAAATGGACAGATAGACAGACCTCCCAAAGCTGTTATAGTCACTTCTATGCCCAGTAAAATCGCACTGCAATTACTGTAATAAATACAAGTCCTGAGACTGAAAAGGTTAGTTCAGGGGTACATAGCTACGGCCAGGTTAGCACAAGGGTACGCCGAGTGAGGGGAAATTATATACAGTATATTGATGCGGCTGCATGCAGGTGTCGTGCTCCCCTTACTTGCTTTACTCTTTGTCTATTCTCCTCCTATGGAAGACTAAGTTCAGTGACGTTAAGTCCAAATCAGGTTTAGTCAGATTTAATTAAGTTCCATTAGGTAGCGCTGGATAGGTACAAGAGGGGAGCCAGACATAATAACACAACAAGTAATCATAAGTCCACTTAAGGCCGGCGCTACGTGGGAGCGTCTCGTTCCTTATTAAGAGGAAGGGATTCTGTTACTCAAAACTAAATTTTCTTTTTCCGTTTATCTACAAACTATGTACAAATTATACACTAAGTCAAAAACAACAACTTATTTGGTCCACTCCACGAACTCAAAGTTATGTACCTGCCTTATGGTCTTACTCTATAATAACACTATTAAATCATGCCACCTTACAATAGTAATCAACAATACAACTAAGTCCCATTAAACAAGTACAATTTCACAAGTATTGTTCATGTAACACTTGAAGTGTCACTACGATTATTACTCGTCAACTAAAGATGATACTAAAAGTAATATTCTCCTACATTTAGAATAAAACTAAGGATAATACTCTAGCATACCATCATATCACTATAGCGTTGTCATTACTAGAACATTAATCACTAACATTTTATTCTAGTATCACTTCACCTCAAGTTACTTCCATATATTTCTGTAGAATTAACACCACTCTTTGACACAGTTATCTGCCCTACTCAATACTTCTCCTTAATAAAGACACTTAACCCTTATGTAATCTTTGTTCTTTTCATCATTGAGCAAATAAGGTAATTTAACAATCATACAAATTATCCGGCCCGTCCTGTTATACCCTACCACGGCTCTACAGTATACTCTCAATATATTTCACAGTGTATTTCACATGCCTCTCCTTTCTCTCTTCCCTACTCTCAGTTCCACTTTCCTCTATGTCCTCTAACAAGAATGTCTACTCACTGATACCGTAGAGTACCAAGACATCACCAGTCTCATCGTCGTGGTAGGGTGCTCAGGCGGGCCTCCTAGACAAGATCTTCCCCAAGTTCTCCTAGACTCTTTGCCCTCTCTGCTTCGACTGACTTCCAACCTTCTGCTTCTCCCTCAGGAATAGTACAGGGGCCGGAAGTAGGCGTGTACTCTTCATATTCTTCGTTCACTTCTCTCAGTGTTCTTAGTCTAGTCGGTCCACAACATTTTAAAATAATGTCCATTGTATAACGTCAATTCACACTAGACATGGTTATCTTTTAGTTTTGAATCACTTTTCTCATATCTCTGTATATATACGTAGGATACTACTCCATTAGGCCGTATCTAGCTCTTCCGTTAGGGCACATAAATTTAATTAAGTGTAGACAGTACAGGGCTGTGAGAGTAACTGTGTTCCTCGGCACTCCCTCTTATTATTACTCACTGTTCATTCACTTTTCATTTTTCATTCTTCACCATTCACTGATCTGCGGCTTCTTCCATCTTTTCAAGGTGCCGCAGGTAACGATATTTGTCGCGTAACGTTTTTCGATATCCTTTATCCCTTACTGATTGTTGTGGATGACGTGGTTGTGGTCGGATGGTGGGTGGTCTGATGGTGGGTGAGTCAGTCGCAGCCGCGTGTGTTGTGTTCTCATCGAATGCCTGGTGTAAGTCGTCATCACCATCATCAGCGTCGTCAGCATCGTCGTTGTCTTCCGTATTGCTGTAGTTGTTGCCGCAGCTTGCCGTGCGGCGACACAGGGAAGTATATAGTCATAAAGTGACAACGGGACGCTAAGTGTGTGTGTGTGTGTGTGTGTGTGTGTGTGTGTGTGTGTGTGTGTGTGTGTGTGTGTGTGTGTGTGTGTGAGAGAGAGAGAGAGAGAGAGAGAGAGAGAGAGTGACAGACAGACAGACAGACAGACAGAGATTAACAATGACATAATAGCTATATATACTCGAATATTACATATACGCATACCGGACACATATATACTGACAAATATACATAGCTAATGGTATACCTCTCTCTCTCTCTCTCTCTCTCTCTCTCTCTCTCAGTCAGTAAACCAGCTTTTCAAATGGAGGGAGAGATAAGAACCGAAAAAAAAAAAAAAAAAGGCGTGAAAGTGAACGTGGAGCAAAAAATCTTTTGGGGAAAAATTTAGTCCCTCCCTCACACACACATCCTTAGTTCCCTCTCCCACACCCAGGGGCGCGGCGCTCCCGAGGGGGGCTTTATGGTGAGGTTACTATGGCGGGGAGAGGAAGAAAGAGGAGGAGGAGAAGGGAGAGGAGGCTGCAGAAAAACTAGTTTAAGTGAAATGAGGGGAAGAGAAGAATGGGAGAGGAGGGGTGTAAAGGGGAGAAATGAGGAGTTAAGGAAGGAAACAAAATAAAACACATGAAGGTAAAAAAAAATATGTAAATAAGGGAAGAAAGGGAGCAAAACAGAGAGACAAGGACAAGCAAACGAAGATGAGTAATGGATGGAGAGGAAATTTTAATAATAAATGAAAAGGAGAACAAAAGGAATGAAGGAAAGGTAATGAAAGAATGAATACGATATATAAGATAAAGAATATAGGAAAACGAATGACGGAAACAAGACAAAAAAAGGAAGGAGGAAGAAACCAAGGAACAAAGGGTGGGAAGGAAGGAATTAAGGAGGGGAGGAAGGAAGGAAGAGCGGAAGGATGGAAGGACTGAAGGAAAGAAGAAAGTAAGTAAGGAAGGAAGGAAGGAAGGACGAACGAACGGACAAATGGCGGAAAGAAGGAAGGATGGAAGAATGGAAGGGATAACAAAAATAAAAGAGCGGATAACAGAAATAATGAAGAAAAGAAGGAAGATAATGAAGACGGAGTTGAGGGAAGCGTCAAGGTTTGCTAATTATTTACCGGTATGCAAATTATTTAATTCGATTAATATAATTCTGGCAAAGATACACAAAACTCATTACACTGTTTTGCCACAATTTATATCCCGGTCAGACTCGGGGGTGCTGTCCCAGCTAACTAAAATTGTATAGTTTCAGGCACAAAAAATCCAACATTTATTGAAACAATACACAGCTCACTGGGAGTTGAATAAATCCCAAGGAACTAAGAAATGGTAAGGCACACAAGGGTGGACATAACTAGTGGATGTTTGTAAGTGAAACTGTTCCACTCGTGGAGAGTGGTGGATGAATGGTAGGCAACAAACTGATTGATAACTGGTCACCAAAGCACAAGCCATCCTTCACCCACCGTGTGGTGGGCAATCTGGAACAAATTTCATTCATCCCAGATGTTTGCCTTAACCCATTCACTACGATGTCAAGATAATGATGGGCTCCGACGCCACAAGGCACTTAGCCGCAGTCCTCATCACAGTAACTTAAGCTTTCCAGCCACTGGGGAGCTGTTCACCCAGTATCGCCCACACTCCCCCCCCCCTCTGCTATAATTGTATCCAGTATCAATGAGGTGAACGTTATCCCACTGAGTGACACAGTGACGGTAACGTGGAATGTCATCGCAAAGTGACACTCATCTGTAATTAACTGAATGCACATTATAATCATTCTAGATCCGGACCTACTGTTTCTGTCTATCTGTCTATCAATGTATTTAACAATGTAAGTAAACAAATATAGCTGACATATGTATGTAGGCCAAAGTAGGAATGTGTGCATATATGCATATATATGTGTATATGTAAACCAAACATGACTGGAAAGCGTGCACTCAGTTAAAGACAAGTGGAACTGAACTTATTACTACGGGTTAATATGTTTTATCATACAAGACAGCTTAACAAAGCAAATTATTTTGTCAACGGAGCCATTATAATTTTATTCTTGTTACCACCGGAGGATCGTAATCAGCATATGGACAACCTCTCGTAGCGCAGATGTTAACATACGGGTTCTCTACAAAGATCTAATGGCATAATTTCCAACATATTACATAATTCTAGAACTCACACTTGTGTATATAAACATCAGCGTAAATAAGAAGTATATTTAGTGACCTCCAGTAATAGCTAATCAGTCAGGTTTCCGATAATTTACAGAGAAACGTTATATGTTTCAGTCAGGCATTATCTAGACAGGCGAGAGGGGACGCGGTCTGGGGGAGGGGGGAGGGCACTAAAAATACTCCATGTCTCCATTTGGCTTGACCGGGGGATTTAGGCTCACATGGGACCAATCACTGTGGACGATGCTTTATGAGGCACTAACAAGGCTGGGGAGTGAGGGCAAGGGTAAGGCGAAGGAAACATGAGAAAGACAGGGGAACAGGAAGGAAGCATGAGGAAAGCGAGAAGGGGACGAGATAAGGAGATATAACGGAGGTAATGGGAGGAGGTGAAGCGGAAGTGACGTAGCCGAAAATAAGGGAATGGAACATGGGCGAGGCATGGGAAAGAAGGGTGGGAGAGGACGAGGGGATGGGAACGGGTGCGGCGGGTGAGGAAAGAAGAATAATTTGAGATATAGCTACTAATTTAACAAAATACATGACCTGGTTAACAGTATAATACCTGTGTTTAGTATTCTTCTGTCTAATACCACACGACTGGGGTGGTGACGGGGAGGGGGGGAGCAGGACTGCCGTGGGGTGAACTAAGATCTATACTTGAACTCTTCAGTGCATTGTTAATAATTTATATATCCATTAGTGCCAGTTTTATTCAGTTTGAGGATACCTGTCGTCGTGAAGGGATTAGAATAAATCTCCATCAAATCTGGATCAACCCTTTCAGACAACGAAATCTCTCCTACGCTGAATGATATAACATGGTCGTCGTCGAAATAAGTATGGTACCCTTGAATGAAAAGCTACATTCTAGTATTCAAAGCAGACCTTTCACATTTTATTACTCTCTCCTTTCCATGTGCTTGTACACTGAGTGACAAGACTAATGATTTCCTGTAAGCCAGGAAACCATTTACAGTGCTGGATGGTAACCATATAATCAACCCATTCGTGTTCTCTAAGTGTCAACAAGTGAGTTGGCGGAGGTTTAGTGCCTCTCCCCGTAAAACAACTAACTCAGAGACCAATGGCCACCCCTTATGGGCTTAAGGCGTCTGACCATAATAGAGACAGAACTCTGACACCAAACTCTCAGCACATTTTACCCTTAAAAGAACTTGTGACTTCAGCCTGGATAACAGTGATTAAATTACTTAATATACTAGTCTCTTTTTCCTCACCTCTCTGACTTTCCTTGTTCAGGCATGTTGTCAAGGGTCAGGGTCATGTTCAACAACTTTGTGCGGGAAAAATTTGTTACTGGTGTTGAACAAAACTAACTTTTTTGCTGTAGTTAGTTCACGGGAATTTTAGGGACAGAATAAAATCCAGTTTGTTGAGAGTAACCTTTACATGCTGAGTGCAAATTTTATGAAGCTGGTATAACAGAAAAGAGATGACTCTCTCTCTCTCTCTCATTAATAAATCATTAATGAATGAAAACCATTCGGGAGCTGAATGCTAATCGTCCGCCAGAATATGCTCTTGACCAAGTTACAAGCGTGGCCCCCCCGGGGAGGGCCGGGAGACAGCGGCCTCCCCCGAGGGAAGCTAGAGGGGCGGCGCCACTCCCAAGGGGGCCGGGGGCGGCGCCACTCCCAAGGAGGCCGGGAGCGACTCCCCTCCCGGGGGAAGCCCGAAGCGGGGCTGGGGGTCGGCGTCACCCCCTGGGGGCTGGAGGTTGGCGCCTCCACGGGGGAGCCGGGGGGGGCGGTGGCTCCCCTGGGAGGGGAGGGTCAGAAGAGTTAGGCCACATCCTGAAGGTTTCATGTTGAGAGCTCAAGCCATTCATGAGATATAATGGGAACAGACAGGTAGACAGACAGAAAGACACACACACACACACACACACACACACACACACACACACACACACACACACACACACACACACAGACGCCGGCAAAAACACTGTCGCTCTGCCTTGGTGAAGGCGGGCGAAAACAATAGTAACAGGTTAACCCTGTTATTCCATTTGATGGATATTTTATCAATGGTATGTCTGCTACCGCCAAATGATTATGTTATTTATGGAAGAATCTGTCATAGCGAAGGGGTTATGAGAGTCATCCCTTCAATAAGAAGGATATCCCAAAGCTATATAAAGCAGTTTGAATGTAGGAGGAATGAAAAAAAAAAAAATGACACTAAAATGATTCCTAGAACTCTGCACCGTTCAGTCAACTGCACAAACGAAAGCTTGTTTGTTGCATGCAGTCTATTTCAGCAAACAAAGACTTAACTGAGAGGGTTTCACGTTACACTGCTATGTAGACGCGTATCCAGATATCAGCTCATCCTCTGTGGCTTTTGATGCACCAGTATCGGAAAATGAATACTTACTGCAGTATCCTCGTCTTCTGAATCCAGGGAAATGCGAACTGTGTACGGTACGATGTTTGATTTAACATCGTATGATTTTATTCAACGTACCCTACCTCATCTAAAGTCTTAAATGAAACAGTGGTTAACCTTGTGGCCGTGAATTAGTGACTATGAAATTCCACCACCTGCCACCTGACGACTTTATTCCGGTGGAGAGATTCCATCGCTGCCATGGGGATTAAAATGTAGAAAAGAAAACCTCAGCTTTTCATACTAGGTGATTCGGCCTTATCTTTTTCACTGAGATGGGAGTTTCTATATTCTTACTGGTGCTTCCCGCAGGCCATTAAATTCGGTATAAGATAGACTTACTGAACTGGACGGTTAGGCTGAGTCATCATTTATTCATTTCTGAGCAGGCGGCCGCCCATTCTGAATTATAAAATGGTAGGAATAATAAGTTAGAAATACAATCGTCATCGTACTGAAGGGATGAATATTAACTGATGCAGAAAGGCTTATTATTTGATAACAGCAAAGTAGAAGGTTCTCTCCCCTACCCTTCAGGCCCTGCGTGCATTAGCCACAGGAAAATATGGCTATAGTTATAGTAATGCAGGAGACCCTTGAATAGGGGCCTTTTTTTTTTTTTTTCCTTAAGTAACTCGTCACGGAAGGATAGCCGTCAGTGCAAATTCTCTGCAAACCTGCTCGTGTGATGTGGGCCGTTTAGTCTGGTAACAGTGTATGGGAACTAGTTGCCACAGAGGCTTTTAAACTATTTAAAGACGTGTTTTTAAGAATTAGTACTAAAAATCGCCCAGAATGCAATATTCTTTATATCTAATTAGCGCAAAAATGTGCTAAAAACGACTGATGAATGTTGTCGAATGATCAAATTCCCGCTCTTTCCTCGTATTCATCCCATTTCCCTCCCCACCCTCTCCTCCTCCTTCATCCTCCCGCTCTCCTTCATCTCCACTCACTCTCTCTCTCTCTCTCTCTCTCCACCCTGCCTACCTTATATTACCCGCGGCGATAATCTACCTATTAAACCACATTCTTCTCAATTTCTTGTCTATTTCTGTAACTTTTTGCTCCTCAACATTCGAGAGTTTCATGCCATGCAACAGTCTCTTTCTCCCACTCGCTACTCCAAACATGATGCAGTAGTTCGAAACATTAGTGGTTCTGATACTGTTTCATGATCAGTGAACAGTATGAGGAGAATGGGAACATTTTTCTAGGGAAGAGAGAGGGCGAGAAGTAGGAGGAGTGGGCACAAATGCTTGTCTAATTTCGCCTACTGAAATAACAGCCACCGACTGCCAGGCTCACCCAAACAAATACGAGCAAGAAATACATCACAAGAACGAGACCTCAGTGTTCCTATATCTCCCGGCTGTTGGTAGTGACAAAGGATGGAGAATAGAAAGACAACTGGAGAGGAGTGGGAAGGAGACAAGGAGGGTGAGAATGGGACTAGAATAGGAAGGGATATTGAGAATAAACCTTGGATATAGTTGGTAGTACTGCAGACAACTGGGAATAAGGCAGACTGGGTTTAGGAAACAGTCTGGAGAGAATTGCGATGCGCCAATCAGGTTAGTGCCGTAGATAAATGAATGAAGGTAGAGAGGGTGGAGAGAGGAGACAGTGGCGAGGCATGTCAGTGGAGGGTAAGAGGGAGAAGGAGGGGTGGGGGGAACATCAGGAGGAGTAGGGGGGAGAGAGGGGAAGGTAGCTTAGACACGATTATATTGAAGAATACCAGAGTATTACGCTCATAAGTCATTCCATAACATTCTGTCAGCTCTTGCACTTTTTTATACTAATCAATTACGGTATACAGAATATTGTACTCTTCGCAGTCTCTAGTACCACTTTTTAAAAACACGTCGTTAAAGTGTATAAAAGTCTATGTGGCAACTCGTCCCTTTACACTGTTGCCAGACAAAGGACTCACATCACACGAGTAGACTTGCAGCGAGTTTATGCTGACGACTGTACATTATTTACTGCTGTTAACTTGATAGATACAACCTTCCCCTTTCTGAAAATGCATGATGACAAGCTGGGAAATTTGTGGAACCTACTATTTTTAATGTTTTTTATTTTTTGACCAATGCAAAAAATTCCCAAATGCATTCAGTTACAGGAATCAAATTATATTGTATGTAAAATGTCTATTTTTTAAACAAATAAATATAGTAATGTCTGTTTTGTTAATCCGTAAGATAATCTCTGACTTTAAACAAAAGTTACCGTTATTCACCTGTGTGTGTCATATCAATGTGTCATGTATGATACACTCTTGCACAATGTATTTGACAAGTACCTGGAAGACAGCATCAAATCATAGACTAGGACTCAGAGAAGCACAGGGCAAAGAGGTGCAGTTTACCAGGTTAGACCTGAACTTTAAGTCCCCAGCAACTAGAAGTAGTTCCTCTCCGCAGGAAATAACACATGTCTAGCTGAGTGCTCACTATTTGGTGAAAAACACTCACGACTCCCTGAAACCTTCCCAGAAATTGTTCCATGGTGGTTCTGGAAAAGATGAAACCACTGCCATATCCACTACTATGAGAGCTGCGGACATACGTGCATTAGCATCAAACCAGGAGGAAGCTGAAACACGCCTAGTACTTCATGCAATTTTTGCTGCATGCACAGGGGTTCGAAGAATTGTCATCAACAGCCCAGACACAGATGTGTTGGTTCTGATACTTCACCACAGGGCATCAATTGCTGCTGAGGAGGTCTGTTTCCTGCCAGTGCATCATGGTAAGCATGTAAACAAAAGGTGACTAATACCTGTGCAGTATATTTACAGTTATTCAACGCCAAATCAAAGGGATGTCCTGTTGTCATGCTAGTGTCTCAGTGGCTGTGACACTGTGGGTGCTTTGTATGAGCATGGGAAAAAGAAGGCCTCCAAAATGATGATGACAAAAGTGGATCAGCTCCCTGAACTGGGACAGCTTGGAACATCCACATCTCTGCCAGAGGAGGCACACAATGCAGCTAAGCACTACGTCGGCTCTTTGTATGGCAGTACTGAATGCTGTTCATTCAATATCCTAGGGGCATCCATGGCTTCAACCAAACGTGTCTCACCAAAGAGGATGCCTCCCAATGAGGATGCCTCCAAATTCCATGTGTTGCGTGTCACATATCAGTCATATGTTTGGCAGCATTCACTGCACATGTTCCAAAATTGCAACTTCTTGATCTAACAGAATTTGGTTATGAATGAGAGATGGAAATCTCGACCCCTGCATCATGACGCAAAGTGCCGCTGCTCCTAGCTTATTTAATGACATTGTTTGCACCTGCAAACAATGCAAATCAGAATACCTCTGCTACAAGAGCGGTCAACCCTGCACTTCAGCATGTGACTGTGGTGCCATCCAGCCATTTGACCAGGAGGAAGGATCTTCCTGTTTGAACCCAATTTTCGACGAGGCCTCTAATGTGACAGTGATGATACGTAGCCTCATGAATAAGCTGTATCAAATCTAAGTTTTCTGACTCAGTATGCCATAGTGCTGATGTACAGTTGCTTCAAGGAGTTCCTATATCCCCTGTTTTATTTCCTGTCAAGATGTGCCAACGTCACAGTAGTGGCGTAAATATCTATGAATGAATGGGCATTCGTACTGTAACGAGGTACGTGAGTGGTAGGTATGTATGCCAGACGTCATAATCGCTGGCAATATTATGTAAATAGGAAAGTACAAATGCCGTTCATTTATTGATACTTAGGCTACTACTGCAGTGTTGCCACATCTTGACGGGAGGTAACACGGGGGTATAGGAACTCCTTGAGGCAACTGTACCATAGGCTACACACTGAAATTCTAGCTCCCCAGATTTGCCATAATTAGTACATGGATAAATATTGTAGAATAGCATGTAGTTACTTGATATACCGGTACTCGTATTTCACCTCTAGCTGATAGTTCATGGTGATCAAGTATTGAACTGATTCTTAACTTTTTGCAGTATATATCAAAAGATTTGTTGTAGTTATATGACTTGTTACATAGCCTATGATTTCATCATCCTTTGTGTAATTTTAACGCACAGTATGCTGCATGTTTGATCACGAGCGTGTTCTGCCTCAGTTCCCCCCTTCTACCGTTATAGTAGAGTAAGTCGTCATTTCTGGAGTTCACAGCAGGATTTTCAGCTCTTTGTCCCCATGGCTTCATTTGCGCGTCCTTCTTACAAGTTGTATCAAGCTCTGCCGGCCCCTATATAATGAGCTCAGTCTCTGCATCATTGCCACTTAGATCTGCTCCTCATTTTGTTCACATCTCTGTCCTCCCCTGTACAGTTATTATTATTGTGAGTGCTCAAGAAATCTCCAAACATCTAGCAGCTGTGTGTAATTTGAGTATAACTGTTATTGCATTTTTTCCTTGTACTGTATAGCATAAGGTGTTGATTTGTAGGCCTAGTGAGTTTTTTGTAATTTATGTAAAGTTTTACTATCAGCCATCATTAATAATAATTTGTATCTGTAATAATATATCTCGCATTCACTGAGTATTATCCAGTATTGTCATTTTATCAGGGCTGACTTAGATAAATTTACTCTTGCTAATTTCGTGTTAATAGAGGCTATTGCAGTTAACCATATATTTAACCTGTTTATTTGCCATTACATTATCCTTATGAGTCCTGAATGTTTTGTTGTTAGTTTGAGCATTAAACTTTAACTTGTAATTTTACCTAACTCTTTTGTTTTGAACCTGGAACTTTACGGGACAGTAGTGACTCTTAGTATTCTCACTTAATGTGTACATTATCTTTCTCTGTTCCGTAACATAAATTTGGCGACCTCTTATCAGGATATTCAGGATATTATCATAAGGATATTGCTCGATATTTTGTGACTGTTACTTATTCATGATGTCTACTATTACTACACTTGATGAAGCCAAAGATTTTTTGTCAAATGTGCAAACAGTGTGTGATGTAGAAAACAGAACAAAGAATGAACTTAAGCTTGTTGCTCAACAATTGGGAATTGCTGTTCGCTCTCATCATTCTAAAGATCAAATTGTTGACATGATTAATGAAAGCTTGTTTAATGTAACTCCTCGAAATGAGCAAACGCAGACTGAATTAGCTAAGTTACAGCTAGCCCTGCAGGAGTCTCGTGCTAAGGAGGCTGAATTTCAGGCCCGTTCTAAAGAGGCTGAGGCACAAGTTGAAATTGCTAGGATTCAGGCAGACCATGAGTATCGCATGAAACAAGGTGGAACTGGATCATCTAGCTCTGATGATTTTGATGTGGCTAAAAATGTTAAACTTGTCCCTCCTTTTAATGAATCTGATTTAACAAAGTATTTTCAGTTGTTTGAGAGGGTAGCTACAGGTTTTAATTGGCCCAAACAGAATTGGCCAGTACTCCTTCAAACTGTTCTCACCGGTAAAGCTCAAGTAATTTATGCATCTTTGCCTCAGGATCAATCTGATAATTATGATGTAGTTAAGAGCTTGATTCTTAAGGCCTATGAGCTTGTTCCTGAAGCCTATAGAGTAAAATTTAGGACAACTTACAAGCAAGATAAGCAATCCCATGTTGAGTATGCAAAAATCAAAGAAGATCTGTTAGAGCAGTGGTTAAATTCTAAGAATGTGGATTCTGATTTTGACAAATTTAAGCAGATGATTTTGCTGGAGGACTTCAAAAGGTGTATTAGTAAAGATGTAAGCCTATATCTTGATGAGAAAAGAATAGATAATTTGTCTGATGCTGCAGTTTTAGCTGATGAATATGTTCTCACTCACAAGAGATATTCTAAAGAAAAAGGGAAAGCTGAGAGTAAGTACGTTGCCTCTACTCAGAGTACAGGTAACAGGAAAGAGAATAAGGATGATGTTTCTCAGGAAGTAAATACCAGCTTCACCTCTAGATTTCAGAAAAGTAAATGTACTTATTGTAGTAAGCTTGGTCATACTACGGAGAGATGTTTCAGGAGACAGCGTGATGTGAACAAAAAGGAGTCTTTAAATATTCAGTCAATTGGTCTAGTGTCCACTCTTGAGAGTTCCCAGAATTCTTTAACTGAGTTAACTGAACCTGCTTTGAGGGGTAACTTAAATTCTCATGATGGAGCTCCTCTTTTGAGCAGTAACGTGGGTGACACTCTCAAGAGTTCATGTGCTAATTTCCTGTCTGATGGTTTTGTCAGTCCTCTGGACAGTAATGACAGGAAATCAGTTAAAATATATCGTGATACAGGTGCTTGCCAATCCCTTATGCTGACCAGTGTTCTAGGCTCTAATGTTAATTCCTCTGATGAAACTGTAATCTTACAAGGTGTAGGGAATAATTACTTCTCTGTCCCTCTGTGCAGAGTGAATTTAGAGTCTGGTTTTGTTAATGGTTCCGTTATGGTTGGGTTGGTTGAGACACTCCCAATGTCAGGTGTAACTTTCTTACTTGGAAATGATATTGGTGGAAGTCAAGTGTGTCCAGCTCCTCAGTTGTCTAGTGAGCCAGTGGCTGCGACCCGGGATTGCGATGTCCCTGATGTGTTCCCTGCATGTGCTGTCACTAGGGCTAAGTCTAAAATTAATGGTGATTTAGAGGATAATGATGATGATGATGTTATCCTAGCTGACACTTTTCTTGCTAATTTGGACCACTCACCAGATGAGGCAGTACCCCGTAGTGTTGATAATTTGTCTCGTCAAGAGTTGGTTGAGTTGCAGGTTGCTGACCCTGAGTTGAAAGGTCTAGCTAACTCTGCTTACAGTGAAGAAGAGTCAGCCGGTGCTTCTACTTGTTATTATGTAAAGTCAGGAGTACTTATGAGGAAGTGGAGACCCCCAACAGCATCAGCCGACTGTGAATGGGAGGTTGTACATCAAGTTGTCATCCCTCGTGTTTGTAGGCAGGATATCATTACAGTGGCTCATGATTCCAGTTTGGCAGGACACCTTGGAGTCAGGAAGACTGTGGCACGCATTTTGAAACACTTCTACTGGCCAGGTATCTTCAGGGATGTTTCCTGGTATTGTAAGTCTTGTCACACCTGTCAAGTTGTGGGGAAGTGTAATCAGACCGAAAAGGTTGCACCTCTAGTTCCCATTCCTCCTTTTGAGGCGCCTTTCACCCGTGTGTTGGTGGATATTGTGGGCCCTCTTCCTAAGACTTCTTCAGGATTTTCTTATGTGTTGACCCTGATTGATATGGCTACTCGTTATCCTGAAGCCATTCCACTTAGAAATATCTCAGCAAAGAACGTGGTTAAGGAAATGCTAGGGTTTTTCACAAAGTTTGGTCTGCCCAAGGAGGTACAGTCAGACCGGGGAAGTAATTTCATGTCAAATGTTTTCAAGCAGTCTCTGAAAGAGTTGGGCATCACCCAGATCACGTCTTCAGCTTACCATCCCCAGACCCAAGGAGCGTTGGAGAGATATCATCAAACACTCAAATCGATGCTCAAGAAATACTGTTTGGAACATCAGAAAGACTGGGACAAAGGTCTTCCATTTGTTGTATTTGCCGCAAGAGAATCTCCAAATGAATCACTGGGCTTCTCACCTTTTGAACTACTGTTTGGCCATGAAGTAAGAGGACCCCTTAAGTTACTCAAGGAATGCTGGCTGTCGGAGGAAGATGACGTCAACCTGCTGGAGTATGTGATGAAGTTCAAAGAACGGCTGTCCACTGCTTTACAGCTGGCGAGAGAGAATTTAGGAGCTGCTCAGGAGAAGATGAAGACTTGGTATGATAAGAAGTCCAGGTTACGCCACTTTCAGCCAGGAGATCAGGTTTTGATTCTGCTACCAGTGCATGGGCAACCTCTTCAAGCCAAGTTTAGTGGCCCTTATTTCGTGGAGAAGAAACTCAGTGATGTCAACTATGTCATCGCCACACCAGATCGTAGAAAGAGCAAGCAACTATGTCACATCAACATGCTAAAGTTATATCACAGGCAGGACGAAAATAATCCAGTCTGCACTGTAGCTGTTCCACCAGAGTCTGCAAGTGAAGCTCTCCCATGCAGTATGAGCCTGAGTGATAGTTTGGGGAAGAATCCTGATATCATGAATGATCTCCAGACTAAGCTTTCTCATCTACCTCCCAAGGAAAGGCAGGAGTTTTCGGCATTACTGCAGGAGTACCCGCAAGTGTTCCGTGCCACTCCAGGAAGAACCACTGTGTTGATGCATGATGTCGATGTTGGAGACGCAAAGCCAATTAAACTGCCTCCTTACCGTGTGAACCCAGTGAAAGTTCCTCTCATCCAGAAGGAGCTTGGCTACCTGTTGGACCACAAGATGATTGAGCCCTGTCAGAGCGAGTGGAGTTCTCCTGTCACTCTGGTCCCTAAGCCAGGTGGGTCACAGCGGCTTTGCATTGACTACAGACGTATTAATCAGATAACCAAAACAGACACTTACCCTCTCCCTCGTGTGGAAGATTGCATAGACAAGATCGGAAAGGCTAGGTACATAAGTAAGTTTGATTTGTTAAAGGGATACTGGCAAGTACCTATGACTGAACGTGCTAGGGAGATCTCATGTTTTGTAACACTAGGAAAGGCTTTTGCATGTTCGGTAATGCCATATGGTATGAAGAATGCACCAGCCACATTTCAGAAGCTCATGAATGTTGTAACAGAGGGTTTGGCAGGGTGTGTTGTTTATATTGATGATGTATTAATCTTCAGTGACAACTGGAAAGATCATCTATGCCATGTCAGTAAATTTCTTGACCGTTTAGTTCAGGCTAATCTTGTAGCTAATTTATCAAAGTGTGAGTTTGGTCAAGCTAAAGTTCAGTACCTTGGGTATGTAATTGGTGATGGACATGTTGCACCACCAGGAGCTAAGGTTCAGGTTATAAGTGATCTTCCCAGACCTAAAAGTAGGAAAGAGCTACAAAGATTTTTGGGAATGGTAGGTTATTACAGGAGATTTGTTCTTAACTTTTCTATTCTTGTATCACCACTTACAGACCTATTGAAAAAGGGAGTTAAATTTGTCTGGACCGATAACTGTGAATCCTCTTTCAACAAACTTAAAGCTATTCTATTAAGTCAGCCAGTGCTCGCTACTCCAAATTTTGCTAAGCCTTTTAAGATGGCTGTTGATGCAAGTGATACAGGAGCTGGGGCTGTTTTGCTGCAAGAGGATGATCAGGGTATTGAACATCCTGTATCTTATTACAGTAAGAAGTTCACTCCACCTCAAAAGAACTACTCAACTATTGAGAAAGAGCTTTTGGCCTTGATTTTGGGTTTACAGCATTTTTCATTTTATTTGTGTTCTGGTTTTGACCCCATAGTCATTTATACCGATCATAACCCACTGAAATTCCTTAGTAAGTTTAAAGATAAAAATCAGAGATTGACAAGATGGAGTCTACTTCTTCAGGAGTATTCATTAGACATACATGTCAAGGGGAAAGAAAATGTTATTGCAGATTGCTTATCTAGACTTTAGACAGATTGTTTTAGAGTAATAAGAAATTTCCTTTGTAAATTTCTTTTTCTTTGTGGGGAGGTGTTACATAGCCTATGATTTCATCATCCTTTGTGTAATTTTAACGCACAGTATGCTGCATGTTTGATCACGAGCGTGTTCTGCCTCAGTTCCCCCCTTCTACCGTTATAGTAGAGTAAGTCGTCATTTCTGGAGTTCACAGCAGGATTTTCAGCTCTTTGTCCCCATGGCTTCATTTGCGCGTCCTTCTTACAAGTTGTATCAAGCTCTGCCGGCCCCTATATAATGAGCTCAGTCTCTGCATCATTGCCACTTAGATCTGCTCCTCATTTTGTTCACATCTCTGTCCTCCCCTGTACAGTTATTATTATTGTGAGTGCTCAAGAAATCTCCAAACATCTAGCAGCTGTGTGTAATTTGAGTATAACTGTTATTGCATTTTTTCCTTGTACTGTATACCATAAGGTGTTGATTTGTAGGCCTAGTGAGTTTTTTTTGTAATTTATGTAAAGTTTTACTATCAGCCATCATTAATAATAATTTGTATCTGTAATAATATATCTCGCATTCACTGAGTATTATCCAGTATTGTCATTTTATCAGGGCTGACTTAGATAAATTTACTCTTGCTAATTTCGTGTTAATAGAGGCTATTGCAGTTAACCATATATTTAACCTGTTTATTTGCCATTACCTTATCCTTATGAGTCCTGAATGTTTTGTTGTTAGTTTGAGCATTAAACTTTAACTTGTAATTTTACCTAACTCTTTTGTTTTTAACCTGGAACTTTACGGGACAGTAGTGACTCTTAGTATTCTCACTTAATGTGTACATTATCTTTCTCTGTTCCGTAACAGACTATAGAACACTTTATAGTTTAGTTTTTGCTATATATCAAAAATTTAGATACGTATAAATACAAAATGTAGTATTTTATCATTATTTGTGGTATTGTGATCCCTACCCTGACGTATGGAAGCGAGGCGTGGACCTTGCAAGAGGGGAACAAGTCAAGAGTGAGAGCAGTGGAAATGAGTTACTTGAGAGGAGCATGTGGAGTGACGTGGAGGGACAGGTTGACGAATGAAGAAGTGAAGGAACGTTGTAGGGTAGATGTGGATGTGGTTGAAAAGATTAGGAGAAATACACTGAGTTGGTTTGGACATGTGGAGAGAATGGAGAATGAAAGACTGACTAAGAGGGTGTATGTAGGTGAGGTGGAGGGAGGGAGAGGGAGGGGTAGACCGAGGATGAGGTGGAGGGATGGAGTTGAGAGGTATATGAGGGAGGGGGGGGTGAGTTGGGGGGAGGGGAGTCAAATGGTGGGTGACAGAGTGACTTGGAGGCGTTTTGTCTGCGGCCACCCTTTGCGGGATTAGGGCGTCGGGCTATAGATAGATAGACAGATAGACTATTAAAAAGGTTCAAGTGTGATAACAGACATTCTGTCATGAGTCTGCAAAGTACTGTACATCTTCTATATTCAGACTATAACGAAGTGCTGAGAAAACCTTAATAATAAAACATTTCCAGTTTGGGGACTTTTATTTAACTACAGAGTTCTCACGTACATATTTTTCATAAATATTGTGTCTCAGACTGAGTTTATCACCAAAAATGGTATGACTATGAATTATCTTAACATAGAAATAAGAAATTCCTGCGAAAATTGAATCTGATAGGTACTGATGGACTACGACTTATATCTCCAACGCCACAAATTTCCTGAGATGTCATCATTGATTTTCTTGAAGTGGAGGTGTCTGTCTTAAATTTTCGCTATGATGACAGATGTTGTACTTCGGCAACGGGTACCCTCCACCATAGCTGGACCCTCCTGCAGTACTGCTGCACAGACACCGGAAGCTTTGTTCAACTAAGGCAAATCATGAAAATAAAATGTTTAGAAATAATATGAAGTAACATTTTCTCTGCTGCTTACACATCTATGAATATTACTTCAACATCAGACAATTTTCTTCAGCTGAGAAATACTACCTGCCACTCACTGTCACTGGTTATCCGTTGGTTCGGTCACGCCCCCTATTTATGGGTGTGCAACATTTGGAATTTCTCTAGGCTGTGCCATATTATTCTCTTGTATATTACTTATGCCAGGTAGTTCTGTGGCTTATATATCATGGTTTAAATCCCACTGATCAATGGAGGTCTGACTACTATGTAAAAAGCTACCAGGGGCGTAGATCGGTTTGAATGCCAGTGACACCCGAAGGTGTGACAACCATGTAAGGCGCTACCAGGGGAGTAGATCGGTTTCCCACCCAAAAATGATCTGAAAGTACAGTAAGCTTTATACCTTGAACACCGCTTCCACGAGGAGGTACAGAACATATAGAATCATGAGATCATTCTTCTTGATATTTTTAGTATATATAAAAATATACTAATCTCCTATACCAGATAATCAAGCAATCACAAATAGAATAATCTACTAAGGAAGTGGTTCACAAGAAGAGCTGGAAGGTCGTAAGGTCAAAGATACTTCTGACAGTGACTTGAAAAAATATAAAGTGGCAGACAGTAGTCAGGTGATGTCAAGGAAGAAACCAAGAAAAGCTCCCCACTCTCTAAGTCAGTGTGTTATGAACAATGAAGCGATCGGTTGAAACAAATCTTCCAAATGGTAGTTTAATTTAGACTTGGGACCCGCATTTTTTTTTTTTTTTTTTAGAATTTAAATGACTTACTTTTATTCCTTTTTATTAGTTTTTATTTGTCTTGGATTCCCTTTTACTACAAGTATTTCGGAATTTGAATCAGTATTTTTACTGCCCATGCCAAATTAATTTTGTTGTATTAAGAGATAATACCTGAGCACTGGAGAGGTCAGGTATAATCCTCTATGGAACTTAAAGTTTCATCTATATGCCATTGAAGAATTGTTCCAATCAATGACATGTCCTGCTTTTTGTACATGTTGAAACATAGCAGAGTTTTCTTGACCATACCTCAGTTGTCGTTTGTGTTCTACAATTATTCTATAGTCGGTTTGTTTTCATCTGACGTAACTAGCTCCTATATCAACTTGGATACTAAGTCATAGTTACATGGAATTCAATGTATCTTAGTTCTACGAGATAGTACAGAGTCTCCTTGTTACTAGTGATGATTACACTCGTCTCACTACACATAGCCGTCAATCTGAAATGGCTAATGAATCTCTGCCAGCTGAAAACAAACCAACTATAGCAGGAAGATTGAACCAGTATGTTTACTGCCCATGTCAAATAAATTATGTTGTATTAAGAGAGATTTTCTTTTTTTGGATAAGCATTAAAACTAAAATTAAGAATAACGTTTCTGTCTCTAATCTTCCTTCTCTTCTCATGTCTTCTGATTAGGCTAATAGGAACATATTAATAGAAAAATATTCTTCATTGTTGATGAAGAAATAATCAGCATTGTTACAGAAGTCTCTCTCTCTCTCTATCTCTAATATATATATTTTCACATAAACTGCCC
This sequence comes from Coenobita brevimanus, assembly GCF_032717465.1. Lineage (NCBI taxonomy): Eukaryota > Metazoa > Arthropoda > Malacostraca > Decapoda > Coenobitidae > Coenobita > Coenobita brevimanus. Next base: position 20,230,788 of record NC_137024.1, on the reverse strand, counting down.
ACAAAATATGCAAGTTACCCGTAAAAGTGGCTTTCTGTACCTGTGCGTCACGGAGCCCCGCCCACCAACACCCCCGCACTGCAAACCTGTTTGGGGAGGCCGGTCCTGGCACCATTATTACAGATTTCGAAAATTGATTTTTTTTTTTCCCTTACCAAAATGAAGAGAAACGTTTGACACATCTGGTAAAGCAATTTTTAGCTTCCTAAACCCATCCAGTGCTTCGCAATAAAGCTCGAAAAATTTCGCCAAATGACTGCCTATACGCCCGTGAAAACAAGGAAGACACAATCCAATCCATCAGGCAAGCGTTCTATTGCCCACAAGCCAGAGAAAACTAAGCAGACACAATAAGAGCCATCAAGCAAGGGGGGAAAGAGGAGGACGAGAGAAGGGGAGAAGAAGGGGGAGAGGGGGGAAAGGGAAGGGGGGAAGAGGGGGGAGAGGAAGGGAAAAGGAGAGGGAGGAAGAGGGGAGGGGAGAAGAGGGGAGGGAGGAAGAGGGGAGGGGGAAACAGGGGAGAGGAAGATGAGGGGAGGGAAGGAAGAGGGGAGGGGGAAGAGGGAGGAGAAGGAAAGAATCCATCCTGCAAGAGCTCTGGGTAAAGTAGTTTCATCTGTCTGTCTGTCTGTTTGTTTCTCTGCACTCCACAGGTCACAATTTTTCGGCAATCGTTCTTAAAAAAAAAAAAAAAAAAAATCAGATGGTAGATATCCATAAACCCTGGAAGCCTATTGTTTTTCATCAAAATCAGTCAAAGACCCTAGGCTGGGTGGAGGGTTGAACATTTTTATGCAAATTTTCAGATAATTCATATCTCCGTCAATTCTCATCGAATCTTCATGAAGTGTTATAGACACATAGAGGTTGGCAATGTCTAACGTCAGACATAATCGGATCCAGATAGGATCGAAAATGACAATTTCTGGAGCACTTTAATTTAATATTGAAAATACCATTTGGAACATATTTTTCGCTATAACTCGTTGTTGTAAGAGATATCGACTTCATATCTGGTATGCAGATTCCAATCCAATCCATGTGGGAAGCACTCTGCCTATGGCAGTTTCAATTTATGTATCAGTCTGTCTACCTTTCTGTCTGCCTTCAGTATCTATCTTTCTATCTATTTATCTATCTATCTGTCTATCTATCTATACATATTAGCTCTGATTATATCATTTCAGCTGTAAAGGGAACAGTTCTGATGATGTTACGCAACGTTAGACGCCGTGTGTTAAATGCGCCACCATTTCTTACAATGTTACTCGATAGGTTAGTGCCTGGATTATGAAGCACAAGTAAAAAATCGTAGGAGAGCAGGTTTCCTACAATACACAGGTTCAAACCGCGTTTCAAAGGTCGTGAAAGGCAACTGATGCGAAGGAGCGAGGAACATGACAGCTAGAAAACTGACCCTTCCCCTCCCACTACGTTCTGCCGAAGTACAGGTGGGAAGGTTTTCTGGAAAGTAGGGTCGAGATGCATGTGGAAACTGTGTTGAAGTGACAGCGTTTGTGAAGGAGACGGTCTGTATATGTGTTGTACGTCATGTGTTCAGTCTCTCATGTGTCCTGTCTCATGTGTCCTACTAATTATTTATTCTGCCTGGTTATGTATCATGTATTCTCTCTGACACTCCTTGTTTCATCTCTTTTCTTCGTATTTTCTATGCATTTTCTTCCCACTCTTCGGTTCATTTGGTCTTTCCCTTTCTTGTCCACACTATTTCTTTCTGCTAATTTCTCTCTTGCTCTCATTTTCTCATTTCTCTACATTATCTATCATTTATCACATTCTTTGTTTTCTCATCTTCGCACTTGTTCTTTCGCTTTGTTTTCTGTCCCTTTCCCTTTCGTTTTAGCTATCATTTTTATTCTAATCCTAGTGTTATGTGTCTTACCTCTAATGTGTTCTGCTTTTCATGTGTCCTGCCTGGTCTGCGCCAAGTGTCCTTCACCTCAATATTAGTCTTACTTTCCCAGTGCCTTTGTGTCCTGGTGACTGTGGGGACATTTCTGGTGTGTCAGTTTTCACACTTTCACTCTGTTGTCACCTTAGATCCATGTCATCCTCATTATTTCCCTCATCAAAAATCTTTCATTTTTTTCATGTTTTTGCCTTTCTTAGTCTCGTTGTTTTTAAATTGTTCTTCCTTCATTTACTGATTTTCCGCAGTTCCTTATAATGTTTTCTTCACCTTAGTGATCCACTAGAAACTTTTCTGCAACCTGTCTCTCTCTCTCTCTCTCTCTCTCTCTCTCTCTCTCTCTCTCTCTCTCTCTCTCTCTCTCATTGTTTTCTCCACCTTTCATTACTTCACATTCTTTGTCTTTATTTCGTTCTTTATTAATCTGATTCCCCTCTTTCCTGTTTTATTTCCTTTTTTTTCCTATATACGTTTGCTCTTTACCTCCTCCTCCCACGATAGCCATTGTTCTGACTTGTTTTCTCTCTAATTTTCACTGTTTCACATTTTCTTCCTTGAGGTCTTTAATCTTTTCCATTGTTCACTCTCTTACTCTTTTCTCACATACTATTTTCTTAACTATTTTCTTACTGTCTTTACTTGCCTATATTTGTTCTCATTTTCTGTGCTCGTTTTCACTCTACTCACTCTTTGCTCAGTTCACTTTCTCAGCACTCATTTTGTTTGCCTCAGCAGCTTTGTTCTTACTTTCTTATACTATTCTCTGCTTCATTATTGTCACTCACTTCTGTTCTCACTTGCATATTTTGATCTTTCATTCTTCTTACTTCCACGCTTTGATCTAATCTCCCCTTAGCTCTCGTTTCCTTTGCTCTCCTTCACTTATGTCTTTGTTCTATAAATCTTTTCCCCCCCTAGTTTATTTTTCATATTTTATCAACCTTTATTCTCTCCCCTACACCTCTCCTCTTTGTCTCCTGTTCTCTCTAGCCTTCATTTCATTCTCTCCTGCTTCTTTATCATCTCTTTGCTACCTACGTAGGGGAGACTCTCGGAGTTAAGGGGGTTATATTCAATCTTCATTAACCCTTCCACAAACACGAAACTCTGCTAATCTGACTAAAATGTAGAGCTATAGCAAAAGTAAAATAAATACGTCACCGTAGGGACCGAAAAAATGGTTTAAATGGATTGTGCTGTAAATGTGGAAATTAGCGTTGTGTTCACTGGTTGATAGGAACACGAGAAAGCATAAAGACCTTTGTGGAGAGACATGGCGGTTGATACTTATGTCTACACTATATGCCATCACATTTGTATGCCTGAAAACATATGCAAATAAAATACGAAGAATCATTTTAGTGGTAGGCACTAACGACAATTCTCCACTGAACTGATGTAGTGCTGCATACGTTTTCCTTCATCATCATTCTTTTGTATGTATGTGTGTGTGTGTGTGTGTGTGTGTGTGTGTGTGTGTGTGTGTGTGTGTGTGTGTGTGTGTGTGTGTGTGTGTGACTTTCTATTTCTCCGATCCTTCCTTTCACTTTCATTATTCTTCCTTCTTCTCCAGGATGGCACTACACTAAGTGGTAAGCCTAAAGGTTTCCTGTAACCCAGGAAACCACTTATAACGCTGAGTGGTAACCACATAACCAAATAACGGGATGCTTGCGGCGTCTGTCTTGGAATCAAACCTCCACGCTTTTTCCCGCGCCTCCCTTCGGCGATGTACTGCTTCTTGCAAGGAAACTTAGGTTCACAGCACGGGACGGCCCTGCAATGACGGTAACTTTCCTGCGGTTAATGAGTCTGCTCGGCCAGAGAGATGTGGGTTACTCAACACCACCATCATTTTTTTTTTTTTTTTACCACCTTCAAACATTTCCTGATCTTTGGAACTACCTCCCGGGCTAAACATATTAAATTACTTCTGATACTGTTTTTCAACAATAGAGGTCTGTTCGATGTAGACTACAATCATCCTGAGGTAACAAGAATGCAATAAAAAAGACGTCACCAGATTCACTGGGTTGATGTCTGATACGAGCAAGATCAACATGATGGCGTTTAGTAAGAGGTACATAGTGTGATATATCGTGTATGAGGTGATATGTTATCCCCATGGCGGTGAAGGATACACTGTGAAGACAAAATGGAGGAGGGATGGGCCCGTATTCTCGCCGGTTAAAGAAGCTCTTTCACACCTCTCCCTTAACGATTTATTTTTGGATATGGCTAGTTAATATTCTTTTGTACGTTATTTATGCACAGTGTACTGTAGTGATGTCTGAAGAGTTTATAAAACACAGAATAGGACAGTAAGGTGTAATGACACTATAAATCGTTGAGAAAAGGTGCTAGGGAGCGTCCTAAACTCACGAGCATACAGGCAATGGTGTTGAGTGTAACATATCTGTCAACATTAAGCCACCCACCCGCCCGTTCACACACCTACATCCATCCCCCCCCCCCCCAAACACACACACAAACAGTGGCGCGGTTGATAGAGCACTCGACTCCCAGTTCAAGAGAGCCGAGTTCCAGCCCCGCTCAGACAGCGCTACTTGCGTGGGTGAGGTGAACTCTCTCCTGTCAAGTGTAGTTCAAGGCGCCCTGTGGTGGAAGACCCGGAAGGGTGCGGAACTCAGCGGGGTAAGGAGTAGGCGGACTGTCCCCTTGTATCTACGTCTCACTCGAGCCTCGTTGAGGCTTGATAGTGTGTCGACGCTCCTCAGGAGCAGCAAGGGTCAGCCTACTGATCCCCTTAGGTTGGGATACTTAATTTAGGACTTGTATATTTTCAACCACTGGCTGCGATGAATAAATCAACCGAAAATTATTATTATTATTATTTTGGTTGTAGGAATTCGTGTTGAGTAAAATGAAAAATGAGTAATAACAAGTTTTCTTCGTTTCGTTCGATCCATGTAGAACCTAATCCCAGAATATTACATATAATTGACCTAAAAATTGACGATGGTCTGAGTCATATTTAAGTAACTCAACCATAGTCTAACGAAAGTAAAAACAGGACTCAAGAGGAACACACGTTTTTGTTTTTGGCGTTGAACGAAAGAAAATAATGTCATACTACGGAATTTCTATGTAGCATTCGTAAAACTGATCAGTTAAGGACATGATTTTTGACCAAGGTTCATTTATCATCAACCACGTTACTGAGTTACTTTAAAACCCTTTCGGGGCAGTAGTTCACTTGGGTGTTATTCTGGCTACCATAAGCCGACTACACTAAGTCGAGGGAAACGCCTGGCCTATGAAAGGATTAAAATTGCTTGAGTTTCTTAAGTTCTTGCCGAACTGAATAGAATCATACGACATTAGCTGGAAATATTACTTCATAACAGTGAATGGTTAGAAGGGGTAACCCATGCACTGTTATGGTATACATATTAAAATATATATATATATATATATATATATATATATATATATATATATATATGCCTCAGAGAGAACCCCTAAATAGTCAAAGGGTTAAAAGCTGTCTCTACAGCCCTTTCACCGAGATGATTTAAAAAAAATATGAGTATCGGTATAGCTGGGTCCGTAAGCGGACGAGTAGTACCAACTGTCATTAAAAAAAAAAAAAAAATCTTTAACCTTTTCCTTCAGCGTTGGCCGATCAGTCAGGTGCAGTGCTGGCACGGCTAACTGACTGGACTCAAAGGAACTGATCAAAGGTTTGGCGCTGCGTCTGAGCTTCCTTAGAGATGGTAGGTAAGGAGCCTTCACCTCCTTCACCCGCCTAGTGATCTGGAAGTAAAGGATGAAACAACGCAAACACAACTTTCGGCGCTGTCTGATGCAGGATACATGTCTGCATATGAGATGCCTTTCTTTACTTCCGGTTCCCTTGCATGGCTGTTGACTTTATACAAGGGTCTTATTCATCCCTGTGTGAAGCACAGCTCTCATGTGTTGAGGGGATCGCAAACAACACTTTTCCATCTTCCCTTCCACTTTCCCCTCCATTTATTCTTCTCTCCCTCTTCTATTTTCTTCTACTTTCTTCCTTTTCTTCTTCCTGACCTTGCTTTCCTGCTCTTGACCTTCCCACCTTCCTTCCTTTCCTGCTCTTGATCTTTCTTCCATTCTTCCCTCCCTACTCCTGAATAACCTTCCTTTCATATTCCTAACTTTCTTTCGTTTCTCCTCGCTTTCCTTCTTTTCTTCCTCCTTTTCCACTTCCTCTTTTCCTTCTCCCTCCCCTCCTCCTTCCTTTTCTCCCTCCCGTTCTGCCTTCCCCTGTGTTATCTCATCCCTTCTATATTCTACATTCTTCCTCCCTTCCCTGACCCTTCCTCCTCTCTCTCTCTCTCTCTCTCTCTCCTTTTCTACATCCTTTCCCCTGCTCCCTTACTCCATATTTCTCACCTACATTCCCTCCCTCCCTCCCTCCCTTTTTCCCTTCCTCATCGCCACCTTACCCCTCACCTCCTCTTCCTCACACCCGTTCTGTTGACGACCATTATCCCCTCCTTTCAATTACCCCTCTAAATCCCCTCTCCCCCTCCATACCCCCCTCTCTCTCTTCCTGTATTCCCTCCCCTCCCCTCCGTCTATGTTCCTTATCCTGAATTCTTCTCCTCTCCTTTCTTTCTTCCATTTTCTCTCCTTCCTATTCTCCATAATTCTCCCTTTGTTCCCCACCCACTCTCTCCCCCGCTCTATTCTCCCCCTCTCCTCGCGTCCCCATCTCCACCTCCTTCACATACCGGTACCACTTTACTTCTTCCCACATCCATTGTCTTCCCCTCCCATTGTCCCTCTACCTATCACCTCCCTACCCCCCCCCCCGCTGCTCCCCCATTGTCCTCGTTGCATTCACTTTTGTTCATTCCCCGTGTATATCCCATTGCAGCCCAGTGTCCTCAGTATTGGGCAAAACTGGGAATTTTCAAGTCTAAATAAAGTAGGGAACCCCCGGGTAGGGACCTACGAGCTTCGCGACTATAAGCCGATAAGCGGAGGGCGGTACGCTTAGTACCCGCCCAGGGCAATGCCTCGCCCAGCAACTCTGGGATCCAATGGAGATATATATATATATATATATATATATATATATCGCCGAACGTAGTTTATCGTCGTTTACCGTTGTTCAACGCTGCTGCCAATAACGATGAGCGTGGCCGTAGATAGACGTTGGGAGAAAGGGAGGTTGGCTGTAGATCGTCGAAGCACCGTCGTGAGGCGTCGTATGGCTCGAACTTGACGCTGCTTAGTAAAATGGTGTGTCGTCGGCTGGTGAATAGGTAGGTCTCTCTCTCTTTCTCACCTGCTCCCTTTGTGCAACACAAGCGAGGTGAGTTACAGAGCACTCTTGGGATACGGAGTTTATTGTACAGTTATATCGAAGTGTGATTGACAGCGTAACGTAGTGTGACCGCAAGTTCCTAGCTGACCCTATCTCCTGCCTTCTGTCCTGAATCGTATTCTCAGGCTCTCTCTCTAACCCCTTCTAACCTGAAGGGAATCTCTCCGACATTACTTACAGCTTGAAGAGGATGTGTGATTGTGATGTAGTGTCTGGTCGATTTCCATTCACATCGACTAACTGACTACAGCTGGTTACCCCACGTGTTTGAATACGTCACGAAATTATGAAATTCTTGGTCGTCTGGACTACAAAGAGATTGAGATACATCATATGTTAAGACATTCTTGATGGTCTGGGACAACAAGACTGTGGGTATACATTATGTGGATTGACATTCCTAGTGAGAAGGTGTGTCTCTCCAGCAGACACTACATCCTGCACACTGTTATATGAAATATATACAGTACTAGTACCTATATAATGCCTACATATCGCATAGTCAAGCAAAGCTGTCGTACCAACGACAGTAAATACTGTCATAACATATTAATGCATATTATATACACATTACAATCAACTTGTAAACTAATTAAGTGAAATACACAGACACGAAAAGCACACACTGTCCATAAGAATTTAACCCGATAAAATATTCTAAAACAACAGAACAATCAATGAAGAAAGAGCAGAGGAAAGAGACAAGTAAACTAACCCAAGGAGTACAGGTGCAAGGTTGAGAGAGGAAAAGAAATCTTCTATCTCTATCTATCTATTGCCAGACGCCACAATCCCGTAAGGAGTGGCCATTTGACTTTGAGTTATTTGTTTTACGGGGAGGGGCACTAACCCTCCACCAAACCACTTGTTGACACGTAGGGAGCACGCATGGTTTGGTTATATGGTTACCACCCAGCGTTGTAAATGGTTTCTTGGCTTACAGGAAACCATTTGGCTTGTCACTCAATGTAAAGCCACATGTAAAGGAAAGAAAAGCAATAAGAAGTGACAGGAAAGATGGGAGAAATAGGAAGAAAGGAAGGCAGGCACAGAAAAAGAATGATAAAGACTAAGGAAGAAGTAGGCAGCACTACATCAAGTGAGTGGATGATGGTCGCCACCACCTACCACAACTGGTTCCTGAGAAACAACACGGATGGTGACAATGATATTAAAGGAAGAAAAGTTTGTGTGTGTGTGTGTGTGTGTGTGTGTGTGTGTGTGTGTGTGTGTGTGTGTGTGTGTGTGTGTGTGTGTGTGTGTGTGTGTGTGTGTGTGTGAGAGAGAGAGAGAGAGAGAGAGAGAGAAGCAGCAGAGGGATGAAAGGGAGGGAGATGGATTAAAGGAGCACGTGAGACAGGAAAGGTAGTAAGTGAGAAAGGTGAATGAAAGAAGGTGTTGGAGACATAAGGAAAAAGTAGAAGGATGACTGAAATGGGAGCGGGAGAAGAAGAAGAGAAAAAGAAAAGGAAGAGGGAGATGGGCTCAAATGGAAGGAGAAGAAGGGAGCTGGCGAGAAAACAAGGACGGGGAAGGAGTGGGAGGGAAAAAATGTACGATGAAAGGATTGGGGAAAAAGAATGGAAGAAAAAGAAAAAGAAAGAATGGAAGCGAACAATAGGAGAGGAAGGAGGAATGGTTATATATGCAGGTGAATAATGAGTCGGAAGTGGAGAAAGGGTAGAATAAGAACAGAAAAGGGTGTATACTCGTATAAAGGAAGAGGAGGGACAAAAGAAAAGGACCGGAAGAGGGGAAAAGGAAAAGAAGATAGTAGGAAGGAAAATAACAGAGGAAAGGGAACAGGAGGACAAAAAGGGAGGAAGTAGAAAGGAAAGTATAATGGAGAGAGGTTAGCCCTTTAGTATTCTCTTGGATGAATATAACAATATGCAACTGGCTGGAAAAGAAGGTACGATACGGTCTTAATCTCTGACCATTTTTTAATCGAGATAATTTTCTTTTTTGCCACGGTGTTTTCTCTGTAACCTGAATTAAATTGTCTTAAGTTAAACAGAATAAAATATAAGAAATTAAAAACACACTCCAGTAACTTCAAAACGACTTGTTTTCTGCTTTGGCAAGACGATTATATTCATCTTAAGTGCAGCCTTGTCATAGTATGGGTAGTTAGAAAATATATAAATGTGTAATGATCCGGCACCGGTGTGGAGTGTGGTGGGGGCTAGGTGGGGTCATGGGTAAGGCTAGGTACGGTATACCATGAGAATCGCCGGGACTGCCAGCCCTTACTGCCGCTACAGGTGGTTGTGTGGGGGTAAGGGGCATAGGGGACGTGTTGAGGAAGGAGAGGGTGTGTTAGAGAGGGTGTGGTAACAGTAGCGTGGTAGGATCAGGAAAGTGTCAAGTGAATGACGGTGAAAGTCAGGATGTGGGGAGGGAGTAGGGGTGGGAAAAGAAAGATGGAGAAGAGAGTGGATTAGGGAGTAGTGAGAAAGGTGAAAGGAGTGGATGAAGGAATAGTGAGAAAGGTGGTGAATGGTGTGGACGACGGAGTAATGAGAAAGGAGATGAAAGTAATGAGAAAGGAGATGAAGAGAGTGAATAGGCTAGTGGTGAGAAAGGTGGAAAAAAAAAAGTGGATGAGGGATTAGTGAGAAAGAAAGTGAAGGAAGTGGATGTGGGAGTAATGTGTGTGGGGAGAGAATGGTGAAAACAGAACGGGGAGGAATGCGTGGGTATGTCCCTTTTATTGTGCTTGCTTTTTGAGGAAATTAAAGAAAGTAAAGCTTATTCGATTTCGTCTAAGAGAAGAGCCTTAAGCTTTTGAGACCTGTCAGTTGTTTGATTGTCTGAGTGCATTCATAAGTAACAACATATTTTAATAATTCTTATTTTAAGGTTTACAATAACCGTTTCTGACGATATGATTGCACATATAAAACATATGTATCGTTATCTGCATGGATTAATTACAAAAGGTGGAAGGAATATGTATCGTAATCTGCGTGGATTAATTACAAAAGGTGGCCTTCCAAAGTCTATCAGATGGCCTAGATACGTGTGAAATTTTTAGTTCTCCAGCCAAATCAACGTTTTCGAACAAAGTTTTCAGAGTTTCTTGATTTCTTCCCATGTTAAGGTAAAAAGGTAAAGTATACTTCGGTACTGCGACATTATGTTGATTTGACAGGAGAACTGAAAATTTCACACTTATCTAGGCCATCTGATAAACTATTGTAAGGATCCAGTTTTAAATAAATTTATGCAAATAACAATATACAATTTATTTCAGCAATCCTATCGTCATATACGGCTATTGTAACCCTTACCTGTATACCAGTACTTATTACGAGTATACTGTACTAATTCTACATAATGATCCGATTTCTGTATGTTTGTTGGTTTGTCCATTTGTTACCGTAACACAGCAAAAACGTTGCATTGTAGCGCAATTTCTGGCAGAGCAAAGTACCGCTAAAATGCTCTAACTTTGAAGAATAATGCAATTTCCATTTCAGTTGAGCTACCGGTTCTCGAGTAATGACTCATTTCCTGAATTCGCAAAATGACTGCATACACGCCTGTGGAAACTAGGCAAATGCGCTGCGCTAAAAACTATCCATATTTTCGGGGGGGGAAGACGCTTGAAAAACTGGTTTGGAATGACAAGAAACACGTAATACGAACAAAATCAGTACATATTATTGGAAGTTATATATATACAATATATATATATATATATATATATATATATATATATATATATATATATATATATATATATATATATATTTATGACGCTGAAATGTAGTGCAACTTTTGTTAGAGCATTCTTTTTTTTTTTAAATACAATGTAACGAAGAACGAACCAAAGGCCAGGGCCTGCATATTGTTCCCTCCAAGAAAAAGAAGATAACAGAGAGCAAAATTCAAGATCCATTCATTTCGAGATACCTGGAAACACTGCATATGCAAGACTGGAGATCGCAGACAGTAAAAAAAACAGACAATTCCAAGGTTGACCTACTGCATACATGAAGGACTGAGAGTAGCGTTTAACATTTACATTACAGAGTTGGACAGAAAAGGGATGACAGTTTGTTGCTGGACGGGTGCTACATGCCCTCTGTAGCGGTGCAGGGATGCAAGCAGACAGTTCGGAGGAGCAGTGACCAATGAAGTAGCGATAGAAAAAAGATAAAGATGCAACAGTGCGACGAAGAGACAGAGGTTGAAGGAAGCCAGTAACAGGTGGACAGTTAATGAGACAAAAAGCCTTTGACTCCACCCTACTGAGAAAACCTGTATGTGGGAAGCCTCCCCAAGCATGAGAGTTGTACTCTACACAGGGGCGAATAAAACCCATGTATAAAGTCAACAACTGTGCAGAGGTATAGAAGGTATGCAGTTGGCTTAGCACACCCAATCTCTTGGAAGTAGATTTTACAAGGGGGATAATATGTTGTTTCCAAGATAAATCCCAAGAGAATGAAACCTCAAGTTTGTTTAAAGATGATGCAGAATTGAGCTGGATATTGTTAAAAATTAGAGGGTACTCCTGTGGAAGATTTTGTCGGGTTGATAGATTAAAGAACTTAGTTTTTGATGCACTGAACACAAAAAGGTTATTTTTACCCCAATCAGAAATATGAGCCAAGTCGGACATTAGGTGTTCCATAGTCTCATCCCTTGTTTGCTGAAGTAACTGCTGAGATGGACGTTGCAGGAACAGAATGGAAAGGTGAAGGGAGGAATCATCAGCATATGAATGGATAGGGTTAGATGTACAGCTTAGAAGGTCATTGATGAATAAAAGGAAGAGAGTTGGTGATAGGACAGAGCCCAGAGGAACACCATTACTGATAGCTCTAGGAGATCAGTGGCCATCTACAACAACAGCTATAGAACGACTCGAAAGAAAGTTAGAGATGAAGGCACAGATGGATAGAAACCATAAGAGGAAAGTTTGGAAATCAAAGATTTATGTCAGACTCGATCAAAAGCCTTTGAGATGTCAAGTGCAATGGCAAAGCTTTCGCCAAAGTCCCGAAAGGAGGATGACCAGGAGTCTGAAAGGTAGGTGAGATCAACAGAGGAGCATCCCTGATGGAACCCATACTGACGATCAGAAAGAAGGTTGTGATAGGAAAGATGCTTTTATTTATTTATTTATTTTTTGTTAATAACAGTCACTAAAACTTTTGAAATACAGGATGTTAAAGCAATTGGGAGGTAGTTAGAGGGCTGGGAATGGTCACCCTTCTTTGGGACAGGCTGAATGAGAGCAACGTCCAGCAAGAAAGAAAGGTGCAAGTTGATAGACAAAGACGAATGAGCTTACCAGGGCAGGGTGTAAGCACAGAAGCACGGTTCTTGAGGACAACAGAAGGGGCCCCATCAGCCCATATGCCTTGTTAGTATTGAGGCCAGTGATGGCAGAAAATACTTCATTTGATGAAATCTTAATGTCAGCCATAAGAAAGTCAGAGGGGGAAGAGATAGAGGGACAGGAGCAGAATCATCTAAGGTGGAATTGGAGGAGAAAGTCTGAGAAAAGAGTTCTGCTTTATCAGTACAAGAAACAGCTAAAGATCCATCAGAGTAGAAATGTGGTGGGAAGGATGATGAGGCAAATTTGTTAGAAAGGTTTTTGGCAAGAAGCCAGAAGGAGCAGGAAGAATTTGCATTGGAGTGTTCAGAGCATTTTTAGCAAAGCGAAGAACAGACTTAACCCCTAAAGTACTAACAGGATCGATCGATCCTTTTTCAGGATTATGCTAGATGCCAAATGTGATCGACAGAGGAGCCTCTGTAAAAAAAACTACGGACGCTAGGCTTCAGCCCACCTGTGACATATATCAGCAGCTCCAAAGTGCCACAATCAACGTTTCTTTGGAGAGTCCACAGGCCGTACTGGACCAACAGGAGAGGTTAAGTTAATAAGGTTGTGATCGGAGGAGCCCAACAGAGAGGAAAGTTTTACAGCATAAGCACAAGGATTACTTTTAAGGAAGAGGTCAAGTATGTTGAAACTCTCTCCAAGGCAGTCAGGGATTTGGGTAGAGTGTTATACAAGCTGCTCTAGGTCAATAAGGATAGAAAAGATGTTGGCTTGCTCACCAGGCAGATCAGTGAAAGGAGAGGAGAGCCAAAGGTGGTGGTGAACATTGAAATCTCCTAGAATGGAGATTTCAGAGAAAGGAGAAATGGATAGGATGTATTCCATGGAAAAGGTACCAGTAAGACAGTCAAAGAATTTTTCATAGTCAGTGGAATTATAGGATAATTAAGCCCTGAAGCGCGGCCATCGACAGCCGATCCCCCCCCCCTGTAGCGGGGTTGTATCACGGTCTGAGTACCTGTAGGAAAATATTTGCCAAAAATCAGAGATTAACCCTTGAACATTATAATTTTTATGGCAGATAGTACTTACATTCAGCTTTCTCCTGAGACAGGTGTTGAGCCTTCGTGTACTACCCAAGGACTTGTGGAGACTTGCAAAGTTGGGTAACAAAATCTTCACTTTCACACCTCCAGCAACCCTGTTTCCCCTCTACCACAGCCTCAATCTATCACAGTACACTTTATACTACAATGTACAGGTAGTTTGGAATCCGTATTTGTACAATAAGCACTGAAAATAAGGCTACAATCAACGGAGCGTACGGCCGACATACAGCGCAGGGGCGGTCTTCCCGTCACTGAACAAACATTTCCCTTTTCACAGCTAAAAACACGTATACTACATTATTTTCCTTCATAGTACTTCCCAAAGGCTCGCATGTCACTATTACGGCCATAAAAATCGTTGTCACTGCCAGTATTGTGAAGCTGGAATGAGAAAGACCACTGCAGCGCGATTTTATTCTGCCTTACGCCAGTCTCTTTATTCTCGCTTCTGTCGGCCGCTCGCACTTCATTTCTATCGCTCACTTTCACTCTCGGTGTCAGTTTAGTGCCTTATTCATCAGTGTCACTGTCATTACTTATAAAAATAATATTTTCTACGCACCAAACTGTCTCTGTCATATCATAGAATAGAAAAATATGCTTTCAACTTCTTACACTGGAGTGACTGTCACTCTCAATACTTATATTATTACTATGTACAATAATTTACACTGAAATCACTGTCACTGCCAGTGCTTTTACAACTACATACACTAATTTACACTCAACTGACTGTCACTGTCAGTACATACAAGAAAACTAAACGCTAGTATCACTGTCACTCTCAGTATTATTTACATATTTTCACCCTTATTTTCAATATCTACTCAGGCCGTGGTAGTCAAAGAAACACGGGTAAGCGCACAGGGGAATCTGACACTCTTTGCACTGCAAGAAAGTGCATCTAAAAGTTCGTTCTTGCCGGTTTGTGTGGCTGCAAACATAGCACCTCCTCAGTGCTTTCCCCCTCTTGGCAGTGCTAGGCAGTGGCTCCAGGCGGTGTCGCTGAAGGTAGTCCTGGCACTGTAGGCAGTCTGGAGGTGTCTGTGAGTGGTGCCTGGCACCTGATGGCAGTACCTGCCCAAAACGCTGAAGCAGCTGGTAGACACAAGTCTTAGAAAACCACCTGAGAGAGTAGTTAGCTGGCTTCCTGTTTTTGATCTTATACAGGATGAAGGCATTCAGCATGCACATATCCAGCAAGTGCAAAAACACCTTCCTGTACCAGTGACGGTTCCTCCTCAGGCAGTCAATCTCTCCGATCATCATGTCGGACTTGTCCACCAGCTGCATATTGACGTTGTAGTCAATTAGAGCATCAGGCTTCATCACAGGATCGCCAATCCTTCTGTCGACCTTCCCTGTGGCTTGCATTTCCCCCTTGTGGACTGTGGTGAGCATATTGACGATCCTCTTGTCGTGCCACCATATCGCCAGCATCTTGTCGGATTTCTTCAGGTGCACGTCTCCCCGCTTCGATCTTTCAGCCTCAGGGAAGGAAGGGTAGTGTGCCCTATTGCTCCTGATAGTGCCACAGGATCCGACGCCGTGCTCTGAAAGGTACTTGGCTTGGGTGCTGTATGATAATTGTCCATATACAGGACATGATTCCCGCCAAAGTACTTTTCCAGAAGCACTTTCACCACAGAGCCAGAGAATCCAAGGGGGTCAGTCTTGTCCAAGTCCACATTGCTGGTGGTGTAGATAACGAAGTCTAGGATGAACCCCGTCTTGCAGTCGCACAGCACGAAAAACTTTATTCCAAAGCAGTGGCGTTTGCTTGGAATATACTGCACGAACCGAAGACGACCCATGAACAAAACCAAGGACTCGTCGATCACTACTTTCTTGATGGGCCGAAGGAACGTCATAAACTTGTCCTTGATCATGTTCAGGATTTCCCTCACTTTCCATAGGGGGTCAGTCTGGGAAGGCTCATCGTTGTTGGCAAAGTGAAGGTACGTCGTGAGTTGCCTGAAACGATCCCGAGTCATGTACTTGTTGAAGATGGGTGTGGGGCAAAGATCGTCAGCACTCCAATACTCCTTGAGCTTGTGCTTCCAGTTATGTGGCATCAGAAGCATCAAGCCGATGAATACAAATAGTTCCCGGATCGTCACAGGAACCCATGCTGCCATCCGCGAAGTGGATGGCGTTGCACCTTCACCTTGATGAACTGCAGCACACTGTCCTTCGTACCTGTTCGTCTCGGTACAAATCTGCTCCATGACTTCGTTATCCAGGAAGGCCAACAGGTAGTCCAAGCATTCACCACCCTCGGGGACAGGGAAGTCAGCCTGGATCCCACACCCAGTGGAATCAAAGGGCAGATCCACTGGCACAAAATAAGAGCCCTCAGACCACACGAAGGCGTCCAGAGTGCCCTGCCTAGGCTGGGAGTGGGTGGGTGCGGCGGGGGGTGAGGCAGGCCGTGTGGCAGTGGGTGAGGCAGGCGGTGAGGCAGTGGGTGAGGCAGGCGGTGAGGCAGTGGGTGAGGCAGGCCGTGTGGCAGTGGGTGAGCTAGGTCGGGCCTGTGCGGTGGTGGTGGTGGTGGGGAGAGTGGGAGAAGGTTCAAGGTCACTCGCAGTAGGCTGGGTGGTGAGTTGCCTAGTGCGGTAAACCTTACCACTAATTTTACCACTAGAAGACACTTTCCTACTCATGCCAGCATGAACACGGGGCCTACGGAAACCTCTATGAATACCAGACTGCCTACTTCCCTTCCGAGGTGGTGAAGGAGACTCCGAAGACTCAGGAGAAAGCACAGCAGACGAAGATGACGAGAGAATGGGGCTGGGGGTGCGAGGCGGTATGGCGACGGCGTGACCTGAGGTTGGGGACAATGGCCGGCCTGAGGAGAACAATGGCTGGGAACTGGGGTCACCACTTCGCCATACGCCACTCCCCTCTGCACTGGAGCCTTGCCTGACGAGGTGCTAGGCACAGGAATTGTCTCTTCCTGCACCTCAGACTCAGCACTCGATAAAGTGTCTGACCCAGCAAGGCTCGATAACACCGCAACGTCACTACCGTAGTCCATAGAGGCTTTCAGTAATTCTAGGCCTATAGCAGACTCGCTCAGGCCCTTTGCACCCCTGGTAAGGGTTTTGACGGGGTAGAGGTCACAAAGCCCTTTTTCGGAGGGCTTGAAGGCACTTACTCGGAAGAGCTAGAATTGGACATGATGTCACCTTGAAAGACTGTGGTAAACTGATGCTAAACAGGGGCAAACCGCGCGAAAAAAAGCTAGTGTGACAACTGGGGAAACAAGCATTTCCAATTAGCATAAAGTGCTTGCGAGAGGAAGGCACAGATTGACATTTCTGAGCAGTCCGCGCGCTGCCATATATCACGGCGAGGGTGGCCAGGCCGCGGTGCGTGGGCGGGTAAAAAAAAAAAAAGATACTTGGCAACAATGGAGGTCAGTGGTACAAAGGTCAAGTGTGCTAATAGTAGCTAAAGGGTGGCAGTACTGATAGACAATACCAGCTTGAACCTGCTTGCCTGCGGTTATTCAAAATTAACTCGAATTGCAAACACGATGATCCGCTGTTATGTCCTTTTCAGCAAGCATCGCAAACACGACGCCCAGCGTTTTAGGGGTTAAACAGCACTGATATATTAGTAAGAGAATGAAAGCCAGAGAGCAGAGAGTTCAGAAGAATCAAGTTCAGGACCACGAAAGCAAGACGAGTCATTGCATTAATAAATGCAACAGCCATCTTTGGTTTTCAAATGAGTATAGAGAAAGCAGGAGGATGTAAAGAAGGCTTTGCTATCAGTTGCCTCAGACAGATGAATCTCAGTCAGGAAGAGGTGAGGTTTAAAGGAGGAGAGGTGGTACCGTTAATATGCTGTAACCTGAAGAATAAACCAATTTCCAGTGCAATCAGGCCACCAGTTCCCAAGTTATAACTTATCTCTTGAATTTGCAAAATGACTGTGTACACTCCTGTGGAAACTAAGTAAATGCACCGGACTAAAAAAAATCCATATTTTTGAAGAAAAAAAACTTCAGCGTTGTCAAACTGGTTTGGAATAAATAGAAACATGTAATACGAACAAAATCTGTACATATTTTGGGAAGTTTTATAAAAAAAACATATATATATATTATGATGGCGCAGTGTAGCGAAACTTTTGTTAAAGCAAAGTACTGTTAAAATGCTCTAACTTGAAGAATAAAACAATTTCCAGCCCAATCGGGCCACCGGTTCCCGACTTATGACTCGTTTCTCAAGATAGGAAGTGATGACATCGAGGGGAGGCCAGTGAAGGTGGCCCCTCACCGAGCAACAACAATGATTTCAAATGCATTGTTAATAATGAATGCACTCGGAGAAACCAATCACCTTCCAGCTTTCAAAATATTAGAGTTCTTCTCTTCTCAGATAAGATCGAATCAGCTATACCAAAGTTATGTTGAAAGGGTCCCAAGGATTGTCTAAAGGGTGCCATGATTAAGTCCGGAGGATGCTAGGGAGAGGTCCGAGGAATGAGACTTTCACTGTTAGGTTGGTTGATAAGGCTTGGTTTGAATATCTTCATTCCCATCCCTTTAGAAGTGTCTCAAAGTAAGGTCCGAAACATGCCAAAGTCAGAATAACCTAGGCATTTTACACCAGTCAGTGATATTCTGTCATTCATTATTCTCTTGTATTAATTTACATCTTGAAAACCATCACCTTCTAACTCATTAGTGCTATCACACACACACACAAACACACACACACACACACACACACACACACACACACACACACACACACTTATTCTTACACTTCAGTGTTTCACGTCAGAATTACCTTGGCATCACTCATATGCGCCACTTTTAAAATACGCTATGTGATCTGGTTACTGACGTATAAAATGCCCTACGGTTCTCCTCTTCCCCACTGACAGTATTTAGTCTCAACAATGAGTAATAAACTGTCCAAAATTTTCGCCACTCACATGTATAAAGTAGGTTACTCCACTAACATATACCGTATATTATATCTTTGTCATGCACTCAGTACGTGTGGTAAAGATTCAACGACAGTCTCATTAAATGACCACAATTTCTGGACACAAGTGTTAAAATTCTCGCTACTCACTTATAAACCAGGATACTCAAAACTAAATGTGACAGTGGTACTACCAGTACTACAACTTAGTCTCATATATAGGAAATGTGTTCAAGTTCCAGGTATTTGCTTGTATAACTAGAAAGCACTCAGAGAGCGCATACCTCCGTCAATGCCATTGCCATTAAGAAGGATCCAGATCCGGATCCGGATCCACCCCCAAATTTAATCACTACTTTGGCCCATGGCCCACCCTTCCACAAAATTTCATTGAAATTCATTGAAAACTTTTAGAGATATTGTCTGGACAAACTGACAGACAGAAAGGCAGACAAACAGACAGGCAGACAATAATCTCCTCCAACTTCATTGGTGTTTGTTATTAACCCACCGCATCCCGATCGATTTTTCACCACTGACCCTCCCAATCCCAGCAGATTTTTGAAATTTTTTTTATTAGCTAAAACCTCCACTTTTTACAAGCAACATTGGAAAATGCTCCCAAAAGTGCTCACCTCAGCTTAGAGGTGGTCTAAACAGGTGACCTTTTAAACACCTGGTACCATGTTCTCTGGAGCTCCACTGCAGGTGACGTGTGTAGCAGTGACTATTGCAAACCACTCAGAACAGGTACATATTTGTTCATTTGGTACGAATTTATATGTAGTCCAAGAATATATTGGTTATCACACAATAATATAGGCGATATAAGTGTTGTTTCACTCACTGAACACATCAACATACCACACCTTCCTTGGCAACGTTAACTCCTTATCACTTCTGAGCGTTTCTTCCTCAAGCACCACGTAATCTTTGTCCTCCACATCATTATCAACTGGAGAATCACTCTCGCCTTGAATGTCATATCGTGGTGCAACATGTTTTTACTGGCCAGGTCACTGGTAACAGGTGAGTTGGCGAGACAATGGCATGCTGGGGGGAGGAATGTCAAGTGGAGTAAGGCAGTGTCGCCGAGTGGTGGCAGGTAGAGGAAGATTTCCCCTGTATAAACCAAAAATCACGCGTGGAATTTGAAATATGTGCAAATGACGAACCACGCATTTGCAAAACATATGGATATATCAATGGGTGTCACTGTGACAAAACGTGGTGATGTATCCACACGTCAACAGAACGCGGTGGGTTAAGCGTCCTCACTCATTCATAAACTGTCATACGGTTACCGTCATTCAGTTAACCCGCCCCATCCCGGAGACGTGAATTCACGTCCTCACATGATGTGCACTCATATCCCGGAGACGGAAATTAACGCGGCAACATTGCAAGGTCCCTAATTTGCACAATTTTTAATTTAATTTGCACAATTTTCAATTTTCGGGAGTGATTTTTGGCACATATACACGGGACACCTTCCTCTACAAGATGCCAGGCAGGGACAATGCCTTACGCAGCATGACCTCCTCCCCCCCCTGCACGCCCTTTTCTCAGCAATTCACCTGTTATCAGTGACCTGGCCAGTAAAGCCATGTCATGCCACGGTACGAAATTCAGGGCCAGAGTGATTCCCCAATTGATGACAATGTGGAGGACAAACATTAGAGGAAGAAACAGTCAGAAATGATGATCAGGTAATGTGGCAAAAAAAGGTCAGGAATGGTGATGAGTTAGTGAGTGAAACAATGCTTATAATGCCTATGTTACCGTTTGAAAACCAATATACTCTCGTACTACATATAAATTCGTACCAAATAAATAAATAAATACCATTTATTAGTGGTGTGGAATAGTTATCCTCCCATAGAACTCGTTTTCTTTGCAGCCAGCCTGATAGAAAACCCCGTAAGGTAAGGAGGTACTCCTACCTGGATCGAGTATTTTAAACCTCAGGTGAGTGATTTGTCTATGAATTTTCGATGTTTTTCACCAAAAGCGGATGTTTGAGCCAAAAAAAAAAAAAAGGTCCAAAAAGGTCGGGACTGGGGCGTACCGCTGCCCAGAAAACGTCGGGATGGGGGGGGGATTAAAAACTTTGCAAAAGTTAACTTCCTTCACTACAGGTCCAGTCATTCCCATATACAATGTGCAAGTATCATTCTCTTCCCTGTTCCTGTTCTTACAGAGGAACGAAAGCTATGAGTGTATGTGTCAACCACTAATACTTGACATTACAAAGTTATTAGTTTGAAGGACACCAGTTCCTGGATCCTTGGCTATGAAGTCTCTCCCTTATTATACAGTGGGCTCGCACAGTGTGCGAGAGATTGGGCGGTCCATGACCTCGTGCACTGAGAATTCGTGCACTGTAAATACATAATCTTATGGGAAAAATTATATATGGGCGGTACTCCCTCATACCTGGACATTGTTTGGCCCTTAGAGACATAATAAAGGTAATATTTTTCAGACATTGAACTACAGATAGAGCTACAATAACAAAAATATGGGTAGTCACCTTAACAACAGTAGACAACAGGCCTGATGGACTTAAATAACAGGGGTTCCAAGGCACAGCAACACTTACAGCGCAGCACCCCCCCCCCTGCACCTCCTCCTGCACAAACACTTCCCTCCACAGAGCACCTTCCCCAGGAACCTCAAAGCCACTCACTTCGGCCATAAACCCCTCGAAGTCCAATGCTGACTCTTCTGACATTGCATCCTCTTCATCCTCAACAGGAACAGGAGTAGACGAGGTAGCTGGTTCCTCAATTTCACTAACTTGAGCCCGCTGTGCATAACTTGTTAAAAGCATCTGTCTTCTTCTGTTTACTTCCTGCCTGTGCCTGTCTGTGTAGAAACAGAAGAGTTTGTTGATACCAACCAGACCTTCCTCCATTCTTAGGCTGCTCACTTCTTGTTCCTTCACCTCTTCCCTGAGCTTATCCACAGCAGCAAGGATCTTGTTTATTCTTGACATACACAGCTCAGTCCTGCCCTCCATCACACTAGGCTGCTCAACTTGACTCTGCCTGGCGTCAGGCTCTGTGTCAGCCTCGTCTATCCGTTGCAACACTTCCTCAGGAGACTGTTCCTCGTTAGCAGCGTGCACTTCTCGTATGTCCACCAACATAACGTCCTTGAAACCTGGTACAGCTTGTGCTGCTGTCAGTGTTGCTGCCTCAGCCTCGGCCAGTGGTTGAATGGCCGTCTCCTGTGTCATGCATAAGTGAGGCACGAGCATTCGCCATGCAAGGTTCACCGTTGCAGGTGTAATCTGGTGCCAGGCTTGTAGGAGAAATTCAACTGCGTCCTTCACTGTAAAATGATGCCAAAATGCCTCAACAGTCATATCACCTGTGGCGGGTCAGGATACAGCTGCTGGGAGATGGAACGGGAGCAGGTGCCTCATCGAGGTCTTCGTCATGATCTTCTTGTAGGGCATGAAGCTCCTCTTGTGTGTCGGTCTTCCTGCGTAGGTAGCCATACATTTGCTTATGGTAGAAGTGCTTCACAGTGGCGATCAGTTCTTGATCCAGTGGCTGCACTAGTGACGTCGTGTAGGGTGGCAGAAACACAACACGACAATCCTTGCGCAGATCTTCTAGGTATGGAGGGTGACTTGGTATACTGCCAAGCACAAGGAGCATCTTAAATGGAATGCCCAGTTCTCAACACTTGGCCCTGGCATCGGGGATGCAGCGCCTCATTAACCAGTCTGCCATAATGTTCCCGGTCATCCAACCATTTGCAGACTTGTACCAGCACGCCACTTGCATCCATGTTTGTGGGGTTTTTGTAGCACCTTGGGTGTGAAGCTGTGTGTACAACAACTGGCCTCATCTTGTGGCTCCCAGACAGGTTTACAGCAAACATTACTGTCATCTTACACTTCTGGAGCTTGCGACTAGGGGCTTGTTTCTGTCTTTTAGCGATGTAAGTTGATTTGGGCATGGCCTTGTAGTATAACGATGTTTCATCGACGTTGTAGATCTGGTCCTTGGTGTACAGTCCCTCTTCAAGAAGCGTTCTAAATATCGCAGGATAGTCTCTCACGGCCAGCTTGTCGGCAGAGGAACGTTCACCAGACACTTTGACGTGACAGAGTTCCTTGCGCTTGAGAAAACGGTCCAACCATCCAACCGATGCCTTGAAAGGTTTGTCCACATTTAACTTGCGAGATGCTGCCTTGTAAAAGAGCTGGGCTTGGTTCCGAATAAATCTTTCATTCAGTGGAACACCTTCCTTCTTCCTCATTATGAAGGTGGCAAGTTACTGCTCCATTAGTATCATTGCACGATTTCCAACCCGCGAACGGCCGTCTAGGTCAGAGGCACCATATGTCTTCACTACAGCCCTTATGGCATCACAGTTCTTCCACACTGTTCTCTACTGTTGATTCAGCCAGTCCCAGGGCTTTCCCAATGGCGGTGTTTCCTTGACCCTCCTCCTTCATCTTGATGATCTCTAACTTGGTGGCGTGCGTCAGAAGTTTCTTAACTCTTGGGGTTGGAGCCACCGTGCGGCGAAGTACAGGCCAGGATGGAGCAGCAAAAAATAACGCCACACGTTGTACATGACAGGTTAGCTGTAGAGAGCAGATCTGCACTGTGCACGAGCCAGGACTGTTATGGCACCCCCACTGCCTTGTACCCCAAGCTGCGCAACAGAATGCCCGGGAATTTCTGCGCATCAACATGACAACACGTGATGCGTTGTGTGAGGGGTGGTCGCATACTAATAGAAAATGGCAATTTTGAGCCACTCTTTGCCTCTGCCTCGCATTCTGTGAGGTAAACTCACGCATTCAAGGTTTTTGGTTGTGATTTTTGGTCACTCGCGCATTCAAGGTTTTTGGTTATGATTTTTGGTCACTCGCGCACTGTGATGATGTGCACTGTGCGAGCCTACTGTACTTAACCCGTGGGTTGTGCAATTACCTTTTTTTTTTTTTTTTTTTTTTATCCCATCCCGTTGTGCGCAAAAAACGAAGGAAAAAAAAAAGATTTTGTTTTTTGTTTATTATAAACTTGAAGATAAACATCAAGGGCATCACTGGGTGAAAAGAAAAAATTCTCTCTCTCTCTCCGTCTTTGCATAAGCCCATGCTAAGTTTACTTACGGGAGTAGTGAAAATGTGTTAAAATTTTTTTTTTTTTTGGTTTTTGTTTATTATAAACTTGAGGATAAACATCCAGGTGAAAAGAAAAAATCTCTCTCTCTCCGTCTTTGTGTAGTTCCATACGTAGGTTTGCGTAGGCGTGGAGTAGTTAGCGGTGATGCACGGCCAGCACAGCGTGAGATATGGCTCGCAATCCACGGGTTAAAAAAGAAAAAAAAGAAAAAAAAAAAAAGGATTCAGTGCCTGAAAAGCTGCCGGTCTCACAGCTTTGTGGGTAATGAAGGCTAACATACCGGTACCTTTCCAGTTTGAAAAATCTCTCCAAAGCTAAATAAAATTGTCTGGAAACAGAAAGAATAAAAATCATGATAAGTCATCGGCTTGAAGGGGCAGATTGGTTAAAGTACTCAGAAACTGAAATGAGTCAATGGACAGGACACTCTCACCTAATTACACAGTAGAGGATTGGATAGAGTTCTTTGGAATCAGAGAAACAACAGTACTTGCATGCTTCTCTTCTCTTTCGCCTTCTGTAACTTATATGGGGAAATTTCAACTTACCTTCATATCCCATGGGCAACATGTGCACAAAGGTTAAGAACCATTAATTCCACAAATAATTAGCAGCTTAGGTCAGATCCAGCCACAGGTTCGTATCTACCATTATTTTCTTTTTAGGAAGACTCACTGTAATGCACCAATGATCTCGAGATACTATATTAAGGCTTCATTTTGTGAATTACAATGTGAAAAGCAATAAGTAAGGAGAGGAAGGCTTACAACTGTTATATCAATGATAGTTTCTTCATTAAATTATAATGGCAAGTTCATTCCTGCTTGTTTCTGCCATCTTTTCCATCTCTATTGGGTTTCCAGATGATCAATACAAAAGGCAATTATATGGTCAAAATAAGTAGCACATGCCGTCAATCTGGGTGAACGTCTAGACTCACTACAACGCACACCTTCTCACTCTTACAGCCAGATGGCTACTGGTGTTCCCTCAGGCCCAGCTGGCCCATTGCCCCACCCACATATAAGGACTGCCATATTCTAAACAAGGAAGAGAACTGGGAGAGTGCAACACCAATGCCCATCAACTAACGTAAGGGCCAAATATAAATTTTGCCTAGTGACGTTAACTTCGACAGATTACGCTTAAATTAGAATTACTTCATTCTTGCCTGACCTTTAGCACTTCCACCAACTTTGGTTCAAATGTTAGCGAAACGCCTTGAGTTGACTTTGCCCAGTAACTCTGATCTTTTACCTTTCACTGTGACCATGACCATCGAATTATGTTTTTCAAAACAGAATCTCTTAATCCTTGTTTTAGTCTGTAGTTTAGTCTGCAGTGGATAAAAACTGTTTAAGCTGATCTTGGCTTACCTCCTTGATCTTTGACAAACTGTTCTAAAAAAAAAATAATAATAAATAAATAAGTCAACCTCATCAGTGATCCTCAGCTCACCACCAAGTTTGATTTAAATCAGATTAAATCTGTTTTAGTTATTTTATTCACAAACAGACACACAGATCAAACTTAGATCTTGCTCGTTAAGCTTGATCGTTGGGCGTTCTCAAACGGAATCTCTTCGTTCTTGCCTGACCCTAAACCCTTCCACCAAGTTTGGTTCAAATCAGATTTAGACTGAGCTGACCTGGTTGTGTGACCTTGACATCTGATCTTTTCCTGTGGCGTTGACCTTTAACTGAATGTTCACAAAATCAAATCCTTTTATTCTTGCCTTTGTCTTCAACTCTTCTGCAAAGTCTGGTCTAAATTGGATTAAAAACTGTTTTATATCACCTTCGCCTGTGACCTTGACCTTTGAGCTATTAAAAAGTACTAAAGGTTTACTCCTTGACTGACCTTCAACATGTCCACCAAGTTTGGCCAAAACTGGATCAAACCTGTATGAATTATTTTGTTTATTCACACACACACACACACACACACACACACACACACACACACACACACACACGTCGAGCAAGACACACCTGCTCTTGCGTCGCGTGTATGGGTATGAATATAAAATCAGACACACACACACACACACACACACACACACACACACACACACACACACGTCGAGCAAGACACACCTGCTCTTGCGCCGCGTGTATGGTTATGAATATAAAATCACATCATCGTACTGATGGGGTTATTTATTGCAATAATGAGTATTTTCTATCCCCTTCAATACAGTAGGTGTAAATTATTCCCCTTCAAATATTTAAGAAGCGTAGTGTGCATGTGTGAAAGTTTAGAGGACGACATCCTAGAAAGGTTGTCAGGGAACATACTAAGGACAGTGGAAAAAAAAATATGGAAGTGAGCATAAAAGTAAAGAAGCTGCATGACAGTACTGTGATACCCAGTCTACTGTATCAGTGTGAAGACTGGGCCCTGACTGGAGGGACACAAGTTAAGAGAGAGAGGAGTGACAATTAGATCTTTGAAAGGAGCATGTGTAGTAAAGTTAAGAGACAGAATGATTAATTTAATGAGGGTTGTCATGTAGACGTGAACATTATGGAAAGTGGTAAAGGTAGTACCCTGAGATGGTTTGGCTATGTGGAGAATGGGAGTAAGAGACTGACAAGGAGAGTATACGTAAGGTGAAGAGGAAGAGGGAACGGGGTGAGCCCGAGGACGAGAAGCGGAGATGGGATTGAGAGTTAAATGGGCGAGGGTGGTATGAGTTGGAGGATTCCTGTGTATATTATTACAGCCATCACACGGTTTTACTCAGAGTGGAGAAGGAAAAGAGGAGGATGGGTAGGAGAGAATGAAGTAGAGCTGGCTCATAAATGTGGCTGGGAGGTGTGAATGTTTATAGGAGTGGTATATGTGCTGGTACAGTGGATTGCGTGTAGTTTGTGTGAAGTTAGTGATAAATTCCAAGTTAGTGTGGATGGTTTAAGAGTGCAAGTGTGTGCCGTGAGTGTCTAGCGTAGTGGTATAGGTCATGGTAGTGGTATGGGTGTAGTATTAGTGGTGTTTCAGCAACATAAGTCCTAAGCCAGTGCAAGTGGTATACGGCCGTGGGTGTGGATTGGTGGTGAGAGAAGTGGTGGCGGAGTAAACACACCTGTGCCTCCTTGTAAGCACAGCTAGAGGGCTGCGTCAACCTTGGTTTTTAACACCATCTTCAGGATCACTGAGCCGTCTTTAATGATGTTTGTTTACATCTACAGTCATCATCCTCATCCTGATCAAAATCATCATCATAACGCTAAGGTGGCTATGTCATGAGGCATCTTAGTTATCTTCAGTTATCATCATCATCACAATCAGCATTGTCTTTGCCCTGTTTCTAATACACAGAGTGAAAGGTTTCATCTAAATCCATCAAACAGCTTAGGACGAGTTAAAGCGCGCGCACACACACACACACACACACACACACACACACACACACACACACACACACACACACAGCAGAAGTCTAGCGCTAAAGTACAGGGTGCGTTGCCGAAATTGCTGCTTCACAGGATTGATAATACACTCTTCTGCATCATTCGCGTTACTACGAGGCGGATCTCTTCTAAGCTGAAAAACATCGTCTGGAGGTAGTAAAAATTTTACACAAATGTCGTCACAATATGGATGGGAGTAATCCATTCACAGCGGGTCGCCACACCAAAACAACATCGCAAAGCACAAGCAAAATTACAATCAGAAAAACTCCTTCTGGAGTTATGTATCTTTTATAGACATGTTATCTTGCAAAACAAAAGTAAAAAATTAATATTTTGTTCAGGTACCGCAGAGATAAGATGTAATCAGGCGGTCTAACATACTGCTGTTATATGGATACACCTACTATCCATTTCAGAGGCGGAGTTGCGCTGTTTATCGCAAATATCTCCTAAACGAATCGTTGGATCAGTATGGTATTTCAACACACTACTTTTGACATCCGGGCCTAATTTATGACCCTTAAACCATATTGCTATTTATGTTATGTGAGGAGTTTACTCGTGAAAAATAACAAAGTCGACCAGTCATGTTGACGCATTCGAAGGAAAGTGTTGCCCCCCCAACACCCTCCCAAACTATTCCTTAACTACCCCTACTTCTCCCCCTTCTCGTCCTCGTTATCCCTCCTATTCTCCCCGAGCTCCTCGCCTCCTTCATCACTCTTGTGTCCCTCCCTCATTATCCCAGCACTGTATTATAATGTAAGAATGTTATGTAGTTGTAGACGTATTGATATGATTATTTGCAATGGATGCAAGTCGTATTTCGCGTAGAAAGTACTGTACATCAGGATGATTACGTACATGTAATAGAAGCTATGCCTATATGTTTGCAATGTTTATGGTCAACCATTGAAATTCACGAACTACAAATTGTATCACTTGCCTGAACCTTCTCGGAGAAGTTATTACTATTATTACAATACTGTGTATTCATCCTAAAATGTCAACATGGTCTAGTTGATATATATTGTTTTACCTGTCTCTATTTATATTATTACAAAATTATAAACTCCAATGCTCTATTGTATATGATGCGTAATATTCATTAATATATACATACATACATCGTCATTTTATTGTAAATACTATTACATACATTCCATTACATTTATTAATTTGGAGCAATATATCATATTGTAGGAAGTGCAAAGATGGGAGAGGGATGGTGTGAGTGGGAGTGAAGAGGGAAACGGGGAGGGGGTGAACGCGATATTGGGGGGTAGGGAAGGAATGGTCAGAGGGTTGTTCAGGGTGTTAGTGGAGGAGCTACCCCACACAGTCGCACTCGTCCGATTTTGTATAACAACTTAGATTTGATGACTGGATTAGGCTTAATATCCTTCAGTAAACTCCTAATATAACATATGTAGCAGTATGGTTTAAGGGTCATAAATTAGGCCCGGATGTCAAAAGTACTGTGTTGAAATATCATACTGATCCAACGATTCGCTTAGGAGATATTTGCGAAAAACAGCGCAACTCCGCCTCTGAAATGGATAGTAGTTATTATTAGCTGAAGAATTTAACAGGTGTACTGTCAAAGACCAGAGAAATCATGCCTCGATCAACCCTTTATGTTCTATGACGTCATTCTGTGTCGCTGCTATTGCCGGACACTTTAAAGTTAGGGGAGTTATCTCGTGTTGAAGAGCTTAGAAACAAACTTTATGAATGCTTTCATTCAGATGACGTCTTTCTTATCTTAATCCTGCTACCGACTAACGGTTTTATTCACACTGGTGGAGGCCACCTGGGACTGAAGTAATTATAACCCGTTCACATTTTTAACTTACAAAATAAGTATTCCTATACATATATATATAATATTAATACTGGTTCACATATTTACAGTACAAGATATAAGTGTTACTATACTTGACACATTTCATGTCAAACCTTCTCACATTTTGGTTTATTTGATACTCGTACGTGTTCTTATATGACTGCGCTAGGTGACAA